>NW_025316709.1:0-307000 GCF_910594005.1 Cervus elaphus | reverse complement strand
TCTCTCAGCTCTAGGTATGTGAGAGGGACCCTGAGTTTGCGGCCTCAAGTGGAATGGACACCGCGATGCCCTGACTCGAAATAAGGCCGGATATCCCTGCAGTGACTTCAATGCAGGCTCGTCTTGCATCTCCCACGACGAAAGGATGTCTGAATCCCCTGTGGAAAGCACAGAGAAAGACTTAGTTCCCCACCTCTTTGCGACCGATAGCCTCACATCCTTTGAAAACTCCAGAGGTACGCGGAGATCAGTGCCTCCAAAGGAGACGATGCCTGACTCCTCGTGAAACTTGATAGGAGTCCCAGGATTCCTGTGGCACTTGGAAAGGGACACTTGGTCTCCCGCCTCAGCTGGAGAGGCGTCCCAGTTGCCCTGCCAAGCCTCGAGGAGAATCCAGAGTTGTCCCTCGCAAATAGGCAGGAGTCCTGACGTCGCTGAAGAAACACGTGGGTGGAAGGGCAATCCCCGTCGTAACTCGAGAATATACCCCAAGTTCCCGCCGCAACTCGAGAAAAACCATGAGACTTCCCCCTTGCCGCGAGATGAGGCCCGATTCCCCTGCACTACTTGCAGAGCAATTCCGTGTTGCACATCACACATGAAAGGAGCCTTGATTTCCTTGATGGCACTCCAGAGAAACCCCAAGAACACTGTTTCAAGGCTAGAGGGATCCTGAGGTCACTGTAGCAACAAGAAAGAGCTCCGTGGGCCAAAAATCAACTCGAGATGAGAGGTTAGTCCCTGGCTTTGACTCCAGAGGAATACCACCTTACCACAAGCACCTCAAGAGGAGGCTTCTCTCAGCTCTAGGTATGTGAGAGGGACCCTGAGTTTGCGGCCTCAAGTGGAATGGACACCGCGATGCCCTGACTCGAAATAAGGCCGGATATCCCTGCAGTGACTGGAATGCAGGCTCGTCTTGCATCTCCCAAGACGAAAGGGTGTCTGAATCCCCTGTGGAGACCACAGAGAAAGACCTAGTTCCCCACCTCATCGCGACAGGAGGCCTCAAATCCTTTGAAAACTCCAGAGGTATGCGGAGATCAGTGCCTCCAAAGGAGACGATGCCTGACTCCTCGTGAAACTTGATAGGAGTCCCAGGATTCCTATGGCACGTGGAAAGGGACCCTTGGTCTCCCGCCTCAGCTGGAGAGGCGTCCCAATTGCCCTGCAAAGCCTCGAGGAGAATCCCGAGTTGTCCCTCGCAACTAGGCAGGAGTCCTGACATGGCTGAACACACACGTGTGTGGAAGGGCCATCCCCGTCGTAACTCGAGAATATACCCCAGGTTCCCGCCGCAACTCGAGAAAAACCATGAGACTTCCCCCTCGCCGCGAGATGTGGCCCGTTTCCCCTGCACTGCGTGCAGAGCAATTCCGTGTTGCACATCACACATGAAAGGAGCCTTGATTTCCTTGATGGCACTCCAGAGAAACCCCAAGAACACTGTTTCAAGGCTAGAGGGATCCTGAGGTCACTGTAGCAACACGAAAGAGCTCCGTGGACCAAGAATCAACACGAGATGAGAGGTTAGTCCCTGGCTTCGACTCCTGAGGAATACCACCTTACCACAAGCACCTCAAGAGGAGGCTTCTCTCAGCTCTAGGTATGTGAGAGGGATCCTGAGTTTGCGGCCTCAAGTGGAATGGACACCGCGATGCCCTGACTCGAAATAAGGCCGGATATCCCTGCAGTGACTTGAATGCAGGCTCGTCTTGCATCTCCCAAGAAGAAAGGATGTCTGAATCCCCTGTGGAGACCACAGAGAAACACCTAGTTCCCCACCTCATCCCGACCGGAGGCCTCACATCCTTTGAAAACTCCAGAGGTACGCGGAGATCAGTGCCTCCAAAGGAGACGATGCGTGACTCCTCGTGAAACTTGATAGGAGTCCCAGGATTCTTGTGGCACGTGGAAAAGGACCCTTGGTCTCCCGCCTCAGCTGGAGAGGCGTTCCAATTGCCCTGCCAAGCCTCGAGGAGAATCCAGAGTTGTCCCTCGCAACTAGGCAGGAGTCCTGACGTGGCTGAACAAACACGTGGGTGGAAGGGCCATCCCCGTCGTAACTCGAGAATATACCCCAGGTTCCCGCCGCAACTCGAGAAAAACCATGAGACTTCCCCCTCGATGCGAGATGAGGCCCGATTCCCCTGTACTGCGTGCAGAGCAATTCCGTCTTGCACATCACACATGAAAGGAGCCTTGATTTCCTTGATGGCACTCCAGAGAATCCCCAAGAACACTGTTTCAAGGATAGAGGGATCCTGAGATCACTGTAGCAACACGAAAGAACTCTGTGGACCAAAAATCAACTCGAAAAGAGAGGTTAGTCCCTGGATTCGTCTCCAGAGGAATACCACCTTACCACAAGCACCGCAAGAGGAGGCTTCTCTCAGCTCTAGGTATGTGAGAGGGACCCTGAATTTGCGGCCTCAAGTGGAATGGACACCGCGATGCCCTGACTCGAAATAAGGCCGGATATCCCTGCAGTGACTTCAATGCAGGCTCGTCTTGCATCTCCCAGGACGAAAGGATGTCTGAATCCCCTGTGGAAAGCACAGAGAAAGACTTAGTTCCCACCTCATCACGACCAATAGCCTCACATCCTTTGAAAACTCCACAGGTACGCGGAGATCAGTGCCTCCAAAGGAGACGATGCCTGACTCCTCGTGAAACTTGATAGGAGTCCCAGGATTCCTGTGGCACTTGGAAAGGGACACTTGGTCTCCCGCCTCAGCTGGAGAGGTGTCCCAATTGCCCTGCCAAGCCTCGAGGAGAATCCAGAGTTGTCCCTCGCAACTAGGCAGGAGTCCTGACGTCGCTGAAGAAACACGTGGGTGGAAGGGCCATCCCCGTCGTAACTCGAGAATATACCCCAGGTTCCCGCCGCAACTCGAGAAAAACCATGAGACTTCCCCCTCGCCGCGAGATGAGGCCCGATTCCCCTGCACTGCGTGCAGAGCAATTCCGTGTTGCACATCACACATGAAAGGAGCCTTGATTTCCTTAATGGCACTCCAGAGAAACCCCAAGAACACTGTTTCAAGGCTAGAGGGATCCTGAGGTCACTGTAGCAACACGAAAGAGCTCCGTGGGCCAAAAATCAACTCGAGATGAGAGGTTAGTCCCTGGCTTCGACTCCAGAGGAATACCACCTTACCACAAGCACCTCAAGAGGAGGCTTCTCTCAGCTCTAGGTATGTGAGAGGGACCCTGAGTTTGCGGCCTCAAGTGGAATGGACACCGCTATGCCCTGACTCGAAATGAGGCCGGATATCCCTGCAGTGACTGGAATGCAGGCTCGTCTTGCATCTCCCAACATGAAAGGGTGTCTGAATCCCCTGTGGAGACCACAGAGAAAGACCTAGTTCCCCACCTCATCGCGACAGGAGGCCTCAAATACTTTGAAAACTCCAGAGGTACGCGGAGATCAGTGCCTCCAAAGGAGACGATGCCTGACTCCTCGTGAAACTTGATAGGAGACCCAGGATTCCTGTGGCACGTGGAAAGGGACCCTTGGTCTCCCGCCTCAGCTGGAGAGGCGTCCCAATTGCCCTGCAAAGCCTCGAGGAGAATCCCGAGTTGTCCCTCGCAACTAGGCCGGAGTCCTGACGTCGCTGAACAAACACGTGTGTGGAAGGGCCATCCCCGTCGTAACTCGAGAATATACCCCAGGTTCCCGCCGCAACTCGAGAAAAACCATGAGACTTCCCCCTCGCCGCGAGATGTGGCCCGATTCCCCTGCACTGCGTGCAGAGCAATTCCGTGTTGCACATCACACATGAAAGGAGCCTTGATTTCCTTGATGGCACTCCAGAGAAACCCCAAGAACACTGTTTCAAGGCTAGAGGGATCCTGAGGTCACTGTAGCAACACGAAAGAGCTCCGTGGACCAAGAATCAACACGAGATGAGAGGTTAGTCCCTGGCTTCGACTCCTGAGGAATACCACCTTACCACAAGCACCTCAAGAGGAGGCTTCTCTCAGCTCTAGGTATGTGAGAGGGATCCTGAGTTTGCGGCCTCAAGTGGAATTTACACCGCGATGCCCTGACTCGAAATAAGGTCGGATATCCCTGCAGTGACTTGAATGCAGGCTCGTCTTGCATCTCCCAAGAAGAAAGGATGTCTGAATCCCCTGTGGAGACCACAAAGAAACACCTAGTTCCCCACCTCATCGCGACCGGAGGCCTGACATCCTTTGAAAACTCCAGAGGTACGAGGAGATCAGTGCCTCCAAAGGAGACGATGCCTGACTCCTCGTGAAAATTGATAGGAGTCCCAGGATTCTTGTGGCACGTGGAAAGGGACCCTTGGTCTCCCGCCTCAGCTGGAGAGGCGTTCCAATTGCCCTGCCAAGCCTCGAGGAGAATTCCGAGTTGTCCCTCGCAACTAGGCAGGAGTCCTGACGTGGCTGAACAAACACGTGGGTGGAAGGGCCATCCCCGTCGTAACTCGAGAATATACCCCAGGTTCCCGCCGCAACTCGAGAAAAACCATGAGACTTCCCCCTCGATGCGAGATGAGGCCCGATTCCCCTGTACTGCGTGCAGAGCAATTCCGTCTTGCACATCACACATGAAAGGAGCCTTGATTTCCTTGATGGCACTCCAGAGAAACCCCAAGAACACTGTTTCAAGGATAGAGGGATCCTGAGGTCACTGTAGCAACACGAAAGAACTCTGTGGACCAAAAATCAACTCGAAAAGAGAGGTTAGTCCCTGGAATCGTCTCCAGAGGAATACCACCTTACCACAAGCACCTCAAGAGGAGGCTTCTCTCAGCTCTAGGTATGTGAGAGGGACCCTGAGTTTGCGGCCTCAAGTGGAATGGACACCGCGATGCCCTGACTCGAAATAAGGCCGGATATCCCTGCAGTGACTTCAATACAGGCTCGTCTTGCATCTCCCAGGACGAAAGGATGTCTGAATCCCCTGTGGAAAGCACAGAGAAAGACTTAGTTCCCCACCTCATCGCGACCGATAGCCTCACATCCTTTGAAATTTCCAGAGGTACGCGGAGATCAGTGCCTCCAAAGGAGACGATGCCTGACTCCTCGTGAAACTTGATAGGAGTCCCAGGATTCCTGTGGCACTTGGAAAGGGACACTTGGTCTCCCGCCTCAGCTGGAGAGGCGTCCCAATTGCCCTGCCAAGCCTCGAGGAGAATCCCGAATTGTCCCTCGCAACTAGGCAGGAGTCCTAACGTGGCTGAACAAACACGTGGGTGGAAGGGCCATCCCCGTCGTAACTCGAGAATATACCCCAGGTTCCCACCGCAACTCGAGAAAAACCATGAGACTTCCCCCTCGCCGCGAGATGAGGCCCGATTCCCCTGCACTGCGTGCAGAGCAATTCCGTGTTGCACATCACACATGAAAGGAGCCTTGATTTCCTTGATGGCACTCCAGAGAAACCCCAAGAACACTGTTTCAAGGCTAGAGGGATCCTGAGGTCACTGTAGCAACACGAAAGAGCTCCGTGGGCCAAAAATCAACTCGAGATGAGAGGTTAGTCCCTGGCTTCGACTCCAGAGGAATACCACCTTACCACAAGCACCTCAAGAGGAGGCTTCTCTCAGCTCTAGGTATGTGAGAGGGACCCTGAGTTTGCGGCCTCAAGTGGAATGGACACCGCGATGCCCTGACTCGAAATAAGGCCGGATATCCCTGCAGTGACTTCAATACAGGCTCGTCTTGCATCTCCCAGGACGAAAGGATGTCTGAATCCCCTGTGGAAAGCACAGAGAAAGACTTAGTTCCCCACCTCATCGCGACCGATAGCCTCACATCCTTTGAAATTTCCAGAGGTACGCGGAGATCAGTGCCTCCAAAGGAGACGATGCCTGACTCCTCGTGAAACTTGATAGGAGTCCCAGGATTCCTGTGGCACTTGGAAAGGGACACTTGGTCTCCCGCCTCAGCTGGAGAGGCGTCCCAATTGCCCTGCCAAGCCTCGAGGAGAATCCAGAGTTGTCCCTCGCAACTAGGCAGGAGTCCTGACGTGGCTGAACAAACACGTGGGTGGAAGGGCCATCCCCGTCGTAACTCGAGAATATACCCCAGGTTCCCACCGCAACTCGAGAAAAACCATGAGACTTCCCCCTCGCCGCGAGATGAGGCCCGATTCCCCTGCACTGCGTGCAGAGCAATTCCGTGTTGCACATCACACATGAAAGGAGCCTTGATTTCCTTGATGGCACTCCAGAGAAACCCCAAGAACACTGTTTCAAGGCTAGAGGGATCCTGAGGTCACTGTAGCAACACGAAAGAGCTCCGTGGACCAAGAATCAACACGAGATGAGAGGTTAGTCCCTGGCTTCGACTCCTGAGGAATACCACCTTACCACAAGCACCTCAAGAGGAGGCTTCTCTCAGCTCTAGGTATGTGAGAGGGATCCTGAGTTTGCGGCCTCAAGTGGAATGGACACCGCGATGCCCTGACTCGAAATAAGGCCGGATATCCCTGCAGTGACTTGAATGCAGGCTCGTCTTGCATCTCCCAAGAAGAAAGGATGTCTGAATCCCCTGTGGAGACCACAGAGAAACACCTAGTTCCCCACCTCATCGCGACCGGAGGCCTCACATCCTTTGAAAACTCCAGAGGTACGCGGAGATCAGTGCCTCCAAAGGAGACGATGCCTGACTCCTCGTGAAACTTGATAGGAGTCCCAGGATTCTTGTGGCACGTGGAAAAGGACCCTTGGTCTCCCGCCTCAGCTGGAGAGGCGTTCCAATTGCCCTGCCAAGCCTCGAGGAGAATCCCGAGTTGTCCCTCGCAACTAGGCAGGAGTCCTGACGTGGCTGAACAAACACGTGGGTGGAAGGGCCATCCCCGTCGTAACTCGAGAATATACCCCAGGTTCCCGCCGCAACTCGAGAACAACCATGAGACTTCCCCCTCGATGCGAGATGAGGCCCGATTCCCCTGTACTGCGTGCAGAGCAATTCCGTCTTGCACATCACACATGAAAGGAGCCTTGATTTCCTTGATGGCACTCCAGAGAATCCCCAAGAACACTGTTTCAAGGATAGAGGGATCCTGAGATCACTGTAGCAACACGAAAGAACTCTGTGGACCAAAAATCAACTCGAAAAGAGAGGTTAGTCCCTGGATTCGTCTCCAGAGGAATACCACCTTACCACAAGCACCGCAAGAGGAGGCTTCTCTCAGCTCTAGGTATGTGAGAGGGACCCTGAATTTGCGGCCTCAAGTGGAATGGACACCGCGATGCCCTGACTCGAAATAAGGCCGGATATCCCTGCAGTGACTTCAATGCAGGCTCGTCTTGCATCTCCCAGGACGAAAGGATGTCTGAATCCCCTGTGGAAAGCACAGAGAAAGACTTAGTTCCCACCTCATCACGACCAATAGCCTCACATCCTTTGAAAACTCCACAGGTACGCGGAGATCAGTGCCTCCAAAGGAGACGATGCCTGACTCCTCGTGAAACTTGATAGGAGTCCCAGGATTCCTGTGGCACTTGGAAAGGGACACTTGGTCTCCCGCCTCAGCTGGAGAGGTGTCCCAATTGCCCTGCCAAGCCTCGAGGAGAATCCAGAGTTGTCCCTCGCAACTAGGCAGGAGTCCTGACGTCGCTGAAGAAACACGTGGGTGGAAGGGCCATCCCCGTCGTAACTCGAGAATATACCCCAGGTTCCCGCCGCAACTCGAGAAAAACCATGAGACTTCCCCCTCGCCGCGAGATGAGGCCCGATTCCCCTGCACTGCGTGCAGAGCAATTCCGTGTTGCACATCACACATGAAAGGAGCCTTGATTTCCTTAATGGCACTCCAGAGAAACCCCAAGAACACTGTTTCAAGGCTAGAGGGATCCTGAGGTCACTGTAGCAACACGAAAGAGCTCCGTGGGCCAAAAATCAACTCGAGATGAGAGGTTAGTCCCTGGCTTCGACTCCAGAGGAATACCACCTTACCACAAGCACCTCAAGAGGAGGCTTCTCTCAGCTCTAGGTATGTGAGAGGGACCCTGAGTTTGCGGCCTCAAGTGGAATGGACACCGCTATGCCCTGACTCGAAATGAGGCCGGATATCCCTGCAGTGACTGGAATGCAGGCTCGTCTTGCATCTCCCAACATGAAAGGGTGTCTGAATCCCCTGTGGAGACCACAGAGAAAGACCTAGTTCCCCACCTCATCGCGACAGGAGGCCTCAAATCCTTTGAAAACTCCAGAGGTATGCGGAGATCAGTGCCTCCAAAGGAGACGATGCCTGACTCCTCGTGAAACTTGATAGGAGACCCAGGATTCCTGTGGCACGTGGAAAGGGACCCTTGGTCTCCCGCCTCAGCTGGAGAGGCGTCCCAATTGCCCTGCAAAGCCTCGAGGAGAATCCCGAGATGTCCCTCGCAACTAGGCAGGAGTCCTGACGTCGCTGAACAAACACGTGTGTGGAAGGGCCATCCCCGTCGTAACTCGAGAATATACCCCAGGTTCCCGCCGCAACTCGAGAAAAACCATGAGACTTCCCCCTCGCCGCGAGATGTGGCCCGATTCCCCTGCACTGCGTGCAGAGCAATTCCGTGTTGCACATCACACATGAAAGGAGCCTTGATTTCCTTGATGGCACTCCAGAGAAACCCCAAGAACACTGTTTCAAGGCTAGAGGGATCCTGAGGTCACTGTAGCAACACGAAAGAGCTCCGTGGACCAAGAATCAACACGAGATGAGAGGTTAGTCCCTGGCTTCGACTCCTGAGGAATACCACCTTACCACAAGCACCTCAAGAGGAGGCTTCTCTCAGCTCTAGGTATGTGAGAGGGATCCTGAGTTTGCGGCCTCAAGTGGAATGGACACCGCGATGCCCTGACTCGAAATAAGGTCGGATATCCCTGCAGTGACTTGAATGCAGGCTCGTCTTGCATCTCCCAAGAAGAAAGGATGTCTGAATCCCCTGTGGAGACCACAAAGAAACACCTAGTTCCCCACCTCATCGCGACCGGAGGCCTGACATCCTTTGAAAACTCCAGAGGTACGAGGAGATCAGTGCCTCCAAAGGAGACGATGCCTGACTCCTCGTGAAAATTGATAGGAGTCCCAGGATTCTTGTGGCACGTGGAAAGGGACCCTTGGTCTCCCGCCTCAGCTGGAGAGGCGTTCCAATTGCCCTGCCAAGCCTCGAGGAGAATTCCGAGTTGTCCCTCGCAACTAGGCAGGAGTCCTGACGTGGCTGAACAAACACGTGGGTGGAAGGGCCATCCCCGTCGTAACTCGAGAATATACCCCAGGTTCCCGCCGCAACTCGAGAAAAACCATGAGACTTCCCCCTCGATGCGAGATGAGGCCCGATTCCCCTGTACTGCGTGCAGAGCAATTCCGTCTTGCACATCACACATGAAAGGAGCCTTGATTTCCTTGATGGCACTCCAGAGAAACCCCAAGAACACTGTTTCAAGGATAGAGGGATCCTGAGGTCACTGTAGCAACACGAAAGAACTCTGTGGACCAAAAATCAACTCGAAAAGAGAGGTTAGTCCCTGGAATCGTCTCCAGAGGAATACCACCTTACCACAAGCACCTCAAGAGGAGGCTTCTCTCAGCTCTAGGTATGTGAGCGGGACCCTGAGTTTGCGGCCTCAAGTGGAATGGACACCGCGATGCCCTGACTCGAAATAAGGCCGGATATCCCTGCAGTGACTTCAATACAGGCTCGTCTTGCATCTCCCAGGACGAAAGGATGTCTGAATCCCCTGTGGAAAGCACAGAGAAAGACTTAGTTCCCCACCTCATCGCGACCGATAGCCTCACATCCTTTGAAATTTCCAGAGGTACGCGGAGATCAGTGCCTCCAAAGGAGACGATGCCTGACTCCTCGTGAAACTTGATAGGAGTCCCAGGATTCCTGTGGCACTTGGAAAGGGACACTTGGTCTCCCGCCTCAGCTGGAGAGGCGTCCCAATTGCCCTGCCAAGCCTCGAGGAGAATCCCGAATTGTCCCTCGCAACTAGGCAGGAGTCCTAACGTGGCTGAACAAACACGTGGGTGGAAGGGCCATCCCCGTCGTAACTCGAGAATATACCCCAGGTTCCCACCGCAACTCGAGAAAAACCATGAGACTTCCCCCTCGCCGCGAGATGAGGCCCGATTCCCCTGCACTGCGTGCAGAGCAATTCCGTGTTGCACATCACACATGAAAGGAGCCTTGATTTCCTTGATGGCACTCCAGAGAAACCCCAAGAACACTGTTTCAAGGCTAGAGGGATCCTGAGGTCACTGTAGCAACACGAAAGAGCTCCGTGGGCCAAAAATCAACTCGAGATGAGAGGTTAGTCCCTGGCTTCGACTCCAGAGGAATACCACCTTACCACAAGCACCTCAAGAGGAGGCTTCTCTCAGCTCTAGGTATGTGAGAGGGACCCTGAGTTTGCGGCCTCAAGTGGAATGGACACCGCGATGCCCTGACTCGAAATAAGGCCGGATATCCCTGCAGTGACTTCAATACAGGCTCGTCTTGCATCTCCCAGGACGAAAGGATGTCTGAATCCCCTGTGGAAAGCACAGAGAAAGACTTAGTTCCCCACCTCATCGCGACCGATAGCCTCACATCCTTTGAAATTTCCAGAGGTACGCGGAGATCAGTGCCTCCAAAGGAGACGATGCCTGACTCCTCGTGAAACTTGATAGGAGTCCCAGGATTCCTGTGGCACTTGGAAAGGGACACTTGGTCTCCCGCCTCAGCTGGAGAGGCGTCCCAATTGCCCTGCCAAGCCTCGAGGAGAATCCAGAGTTGTTCCTCGCAACTAGGCAGGAGTCCTGACGTGGCTGAACAAACACGTGGGTGGAAGGGCCATCCCCGTCGTAACTCGAGAATATACCCCAGGTTCCCACCGCAACTCGAGAAAAACCATGAGACTTCCCCCTCGCCGCGAGATGAGGCCCGATTCCCCTGCACTGCGTGCAGAGCAATTCCGTGTTGCACATCACACATGAAAGGAGCCTTGATTTCCTTGATGGCACTCCAGAGAAACCCCAAGAACACTGTTTCAAGGCTAGAGGGATCCTGAGGTCACTGTAGCAACACGAAAGAGCTCCGTGGGCCAAAAATCAACTCGAGATGAGAGGTTAGTCCCTGGCTTCGACTCCAGAGGAATACCACCTTACCACAAGCACCTCAAGAGGAGGCTTCTCTCAGCTCTAGGTATGTGAGAGGGACCCTGAGTTTGCGGCCTCAAGTGGAATGGACACCGCGATGCCCTGACGCGAAATAAGGCTGGATATCCCTGCAGTGACTTGAATGCAGGCTCGTCTTGCATCTCCCAAGATGAAAGGATGTCTGAATCCCCTGTGGAGACCACAGAGAAAGACCTAGTTCCCCACATCATCGCGACCGGAGGCCTCACATCCTTTGAAAACTCCAGAGGTACGCGGAGATCAGTGCCTCCAAAGGAGACGATGCCTGACTCCTCGTGAAACTTGATAGGAGTCCCAGGATTCCTGTGGCACGTGGAAAGGGACCCTTGGTCTCCCGCGTCACCTGGAGAGGCGTCCCAATTGCCTTGCCAAGCCTCGAGGAGAATCCCGAGTTGTGTCTCGCAACTAGGCAAGAGTCCTGACGTGGCTGAACAAACACGTGTGTGGAAGGGCCATCCCCGTCGTAACTCGAGAATATACCCCATGTTCCCGCCGCAACTCGAGAAAAACCATGAGACTTCCCCCTCGCCGCGAGATGAGGCCCGATTCCCCTGCACTGCGTGCACAGCAATTTTGTGTTGCACATCACACATGAAAGGAGCCTTGATTTCCTTCATGGCACTCCAGAGAAACCCCAAGAACACTGTTTCAAGGCGAGAGGGATCCTGAGGTCACTGTAGCAACACGAAAGAACTCTGTGGACCAAAAATCAACTCGAGATGAGAGGTAAGTCCCTGGCGTCGACTCCAGAGGAATACCACCTTACCAGAAGCACCTCAAGAGGAGGCTTCTCTCAGCTCTAGGTATGTGAGAGGGACCCTGAGTTTGCGGCCTCAAGTGGAATGGACACCGCGATGCTCTGACTCGAAATAAGGCCGGATATCCCTGCAGTGACTGGAATGCAGGCTCGTCTTGCATCTCCCAAGACGAAAGGGTGTGTGAATCCCCTGTGGAGACCACAGAGAAAGACCTAGTTCCCCACCTCATCGCGACAGGAGGCCTCAAATCCTTTGAAAACTCCAGAGGTATGCGGAGATCAGTGCCTCCAAAGGAGACGATGCCTGACTCCTCGTGAAACTTGATAGGAGACCCAGGATTCCTGTGGCACGTGGAAAGGGACCCTTGGTCTCCCGCCTCAGCTGGAGAGGCGTCCCAATTGCCCTGTAAAGCCTCGAGGAGAATCCCGAGTTGTCCCTCGCAACTAGGCAGGAGTCCTGACATGGCTGAACAAACACGTGTGTGAAAGGGCCATCCCCGTCGTAACTCGAGAATATACCCCAGGTTCCCGCCGCAACTCGAGAAAAACCATGAGACTTCCCCCTCGCCGCGAGATGTGGCCCGTTTCCCCTGCACTGCATGCAGAGCAATTCCGTGTTGCACATCACACATGAAAGGAGCCTTGATTTCCTTGATGGCACTCCAGAGAAACCCCAAGAACACTGTTTCAAGGCTAGAGGGATCCTGAGGTCACTGTAGCAACACGAAAGAGCTCCGTGGACCAAGAATCAACACGAGATGAGAGGTTAGTCCCTGGCTTCGACTCCTGAGGAATACCACCTTACCACAAGCACCTCAAGAGGAGGCTTCTCTCAGCTCTAGGTATGTGAGAGGGATCCTGAGTTTGCGGCCTCAAGTGGAATGGACACCGCGATGCCCTGACTCGAAAAAAGGCCGGATATCCCTGCAGTGACTTGAATGCAGGCTCGTCTTGCATCTCCCAAGAAGAAAGGATGTCTGAATCCCCTGTGGAGACCACAGAGAAACACCTAGTTCCCCACCTCATCGCGACCGGAGGCCTCACATCCTTTGAAAACTCCAGAGGTACGCGGAGATCAGTGCCTCCAAAGGAGACGATGCCTGACTCCTCGTGAATCTTGATAGGAGTCCCAGGATTCTTGTGGCACGTGGAAAGGGACACTTGGTCTCCCGCCTCAGCTGGAGAGGCTTTCCAATTGCCCTGCCAAGCCTCGAGGAGAATCCCGAGTTGTCCCTCGCAACTAGGCAGGAGTCCTGACGTGGCTGAACAAACACGTGGGTGGAAGGGCCATCCCCGTCGTAACTCGAGAATATACCCCAGGTTCCCGCTGCAACTCGAGATAAACCATGAGACTTCCCCCTCGCCGCGAGATGAGGCCCGATTCCCCTGCACTGCGTGCAGAGCAATTCCGTGTTGCACATCACACATGAAAGGAGCCTTGATTTCCTTGATGGCACTCCAGAGAAACCCCAAGAACACTGTTTCAAGGCTAGAGGGATCCTGAGGTCACTGTAGCAAAACGAAAGAGCTCCGTGGGCCAAAAATCAACTCGAGATGAGAGGTTAGTCCCTGGCTTCGACTCCAGAGGAATACCACCTTACCACAAGCACCTCAAGAGGAGGCTTCTCTCAGCTCTAGGTATGTGAGAGGGACCCTGAGTTTGCGGCCTCAAGTGGAATGGACACCGCGATGCCCTGACGCGAAATAAGGCTGGATATCCCTGCAGGGACTTGAATGCAGGCTCGTCTTGCATCTCCCAAGAAGAAAGGATGTCTGAATCCCCTGTGGAGACCACAGAGAAAGACCTAGTTCCCCACCTCATCGCGACCGGAGGCCTCACATCCTTTGAAAACTCCAGAGGTACGCGGAAATCAGTGCCTCCAAAGGAGACGATGCCTGACTCCTCGTGAAACTTGATAGGAGTCCCAGGATTCCTGTGGCACGTGGAAAGGGACCCTTGGTCTCCCGCCTCAGCTGGAGAGGCGTCCCAATTGCCTTGCCAAGCCTCGAGGAGAATCCCGAGTTGTGTCTCGCAACTAGGCAGGAGTCCTGACGTGGCTGAGCAAACACGTGTGTGGAAGGGAGATCCCCGTCGTAACTCGAGAATATACCCTAGGTTCCCGCCGCAACTCGAGAAAAACCATGAGACTTGCCCCTCGCCGCGAGATGAGGCCCGATTCCCCTGCACTGCGTGCAGAGCAATTCTGTGTTGCACATCACACATGAAAGGAGCCTTGATTTCCTTCATGGCATTCCAGAGAAACCCCAAGAACACTGTTTCAAGGCTAGAGGGATCCTGAGGTCACTGTAGCAACACGAAAGAGCTCCGTGGACCAAAAATCAACTCGAGATGAGAGGTTAGTCCCTGGCTTCGACTCCAGAGGAATACCACCTTACCACAAGCACCTCAAGAGGAGGCTTCTCTCAGCTCTAGGTATGTGAGAGGGACCCTGAGTTTGCGGCCTCAAGTGGAATGGACACCGCGATGCCCTGACTCGAAATAAGGCCGGATATCCCTGCAGTGACTGGAATGCAGGCTCGTCTTGCATCTCCCAAGACAAAAGGGTGTCTGAATCCCCTGTGGAGACCACAGAGAAAGACCTAGTTCCCCACCTCATCGCGACAGGAGGCCTCAAATCCTTTGAAAACTCCAGAGGTATGCGGAGATCAGTGCCTCCAAAGGAGACGATGCCTGACTCCTCGTGAAACTTGATAGGAGACCCAGAATTCCTGTGGCACGTGGAAAGGGACCCTTGGTCTCCCGCCTCAGCTGGAGAGGCGTTCCAATTGCCCTGCCAAGCCACGAGGAGAATCCCGATTTGTCCCTCGCAACTAGGCAGAGGTCATGACGTGGCTGAACAAACACGTGGGTGGAAGGGCCATCCCCGTCGTAACTCGAGAATATACCCCAGGTTCCCGCCGCAACTCGAGAAAAACCATGAGAATTCCCCCTCGCCGCGAGATGAGGCCCGATTCCCCTGCACTGCGTGCAGAGCAATTCCGTGTTGCACATCACACATGAAAGGAGCCTTGATTTCCTTGATGGCACTCCAGAGAAACCCCAAGAACACTGTTTCAAGGATAGAGGGATCCTGAGGTCACTGTAGCAACACGAAAGAGCTCCGTGGACCAAAAATCAACTCGAGATGAGAGGTTAGTCCCTGGCTTCGACTCCAGAGGAATACCACCTTACCACAAGCACCTCAAGAGGAGGCTTCTCTCAGCTCTAGGTATGTGAGAGGGACCCTGAGTTTGCGGCCTCAAGTGGAATGGACACCGCGATGCCCTGACGCGAAATAAGGCTGGATATCCCTGCAGTGACTTGAATGCAGGCTCGTCTTGCATCTCCCAAGAAGAAAGGATGTCTGAATCCCCTGTGGAGACCACAGAGAAACACCTAGTTCCCCACCTCATCGCGACTGGAGGCCTCACATCCTTTGAAAACTCCAGAGGTACGCGGAGATCAGTGCCTCCAAAGGAGACGATGCCTGACTCCTCGTGAAACTTGATAGGAGTCCCAGGATTCCTGTGGCACGTGGGAAGGGACCCTTGGTCTCCCGCCTCAGCTGGAGAGGCGTCCCAATTGCCTTGCCAAGCCTCGAGGAGAATCCCGAGTTGTGTCTCGCAACTAGGCAAGAGTCCTTACGTGGCTGAACAAACACGTGTGTGGAAGGGCCATCCCCGTCGTAGCTCGAGAATATACCCCAGGTTCCCGCCGCAACTCGAGAAAAACCATGAGACTTCCCCCTCGCCGCGAGATGAGGCCCGATTCCCCTGCACTGCGTGCAGAGCAATTCTGTGTTGCACATCACACATTAAAGGAGCCTTGATTTCCTTGATGGCACTCCAGAGAAACCCCAAGAACACTGTTTCAAGGCTAGAGGGATCCTGAGGTCACTGTAGCAACACGAAAGAGCTCCGTGGGCCAAAAATCAACTCGAGATGAGAGGTTAGTCCCTGGCTTCGACTCCTGAGGAATACCACCTTACCACAAGCACCTCAAGAGGAGGCTTCTCTCAGCTCTAGGTATGTGAGAGGGACCCTGAGTTTGCAGCCTCAAGTGGAATGGACACCGCAATGCCCTGACGCGAAATAAGGCTGGATATCCCTGCAGTGACTTGAATGCAGGCTCGTCTTGCATCTCCCAAGATGAAAGGATGTCTGAATCCCCTGTGGAGACCACAGAGAAAGACCTAGTTCCCCACCTCATCGCGACCGGAGGCCTCACATCCTTTGAAAACTCCAGAGGTACGCGGAGATCAGTGCCTCCAAAGGAGACGATGCCTGACTCCTCGTGAAACTTGATAGGAGTCCCAGGACTCCTGTGGCACGTGGAAAGGGACTCTTGGTCTCACGCCTCAGCTGGAGAGGCGTCCCAATTGCCTTGCCAAGCCTCGAGGAGAATCCCGAATTGTGCCTCGCAACTAGGCAAGAGTCCTGACATGGCTGAACAAACACGTGTGTGGAAGGGCCATCCCCGTCGTAACTCGAGAATATACCCCAGGTTCCCGCCGCAACTCGAGAAAAACCATGAGACTTCCCCCTCGCCGCGAGATGAGGCCCGATTCCCCTGCACTGCGTGCAGAGCAATTCCGTGTGCACATCACACATGAAAGGAGCCTTGATTTCCTTGATGGCACTCCAGAGAAACCCCAAGAACACTGTTTCAAGGCTAGAGGGATCCTGAGGTCACTGTAGCAACACGAAAGAGCTCCGTGGGCCAAAAATCAACTCGAGATGAGAGGTTAGTCCCTGGCTTTGACTCCAGAGGAATACCACCTTACCACAAGCACCTCAAGAGGAGGCCTCTCTCAGCTCTAGGTATGTGAGAGGGACCCTGAGTTTGCGGCCTCAAGTGGAATGGACACCGCGATGCACTGACGCGAAATAAGGTTGGATATCCCTGCAGTGACATGAATGCAGGCTCGTCTTGCATCTACCAAGATGAAAGGATGTCTGTATCCCATGTGGAGACCACAGAGAAACATCTAGTTCCCCACCTCATCGCGACCGGAGGCCTCACATCCTTTGAAAACTCCAGAGGTACGCGGAGATCAGTGCCTCCAAAGGAGACGATGCCTGACTCCTCGTGAAACTTGATAAGAGTCCCAGGATTCCTGTGGCACGTGGAAAGGGACACTTGGTCTCCCGCCTCAGCTGGAGAGGCGTCCCAATTGCCTTGCCAAGCCTCGAGGAGAATCCCGAGTTGTGTCTCGCAACTAGGCAAGAGTCCTGACGTGGCTGAACAAACACGTGTGTGGAAGGGCCATCCCCGTCGTAACTGGAGAATATACCCCAGGTTCCCGCCGCAACTCGAGAAAAACCATGAGACTTCCCCCTCGCCGCGAGATGAGGCCCGATTCCCCTGCACTGCGTGCAGAGCAATTCCGTGTTGCACATCACACATGAAAGGAGCCTTGATTTCCTTGATGGCACTCCAGAGAAGCCCCAAGAACACTGTTTCAAGGCTAGAGGGATCCTGAGGTCACTGTAGCAACACGAAAGAGCTCCGTGGGCCAATAATCAACTCGAGATGAGAGGTTAGTCCCTGGCTTCGACTCCTGAGGAATACCACCTTACCACAAGCACCTCAAGAGGAGGCTTCTCTCAGCTCGAGGTATGTGAGAGGGACCCTGAGTTTGCGGCCTCAAGTGGAATGGACACCGTGATGCCCTGACGCGAAATAAGGCTGGATATCCCTGCAGTGACTTGAATGCAGGCTCGTCTTGCATCTCCCAAGAAGAAAGGATGTCTGAATCCCCTGTGGAGACCACAGAGAAACACCTAGTTCCCCACCTCATCGCGACCGGAGGCCTCACATCCTTTGAAAACTCCAGAGGTATGCGGAGATCAGTGCCTCCAAAGGAGACGATGCTTGACTCCTCGTGAAACTTGATAGGAGTCCCAGGATTCCTGTGGCACGTGGAAAGGGACCCTTGGTCTCCCGCCTCAGCTGGAGAGGCGTCCCAATTGCTTTGCCAAGCCTCGAGGAGAATCCCGAGTTGTGTCTCGCAACTAGGCAAGAGTCCTGAGGTGGCTGAACAAACACGTGTGTGGAAGGGCCATCCCCGTCATAACTCGAGAATATACCCCAGGTTCCCGCCGCAACTCGAGAAAAACCATGAGACTTCCCCCTCGCCGCGAGATGAGGCCCGATTCCCCTGCACTGCGTGCAGAGCAATTCTGTGTTGCACATCACACATGAAAGGAGCCTTGATTTCCTTCATGGCACTCCAGAGAAACCCCAAGAACACTGTTTGAAGGCTAGAGGGATCCTGAGGTCACTGTAGCAACACGAAAGAGCTCCGTGGGCCAAAAATCAACTCGAGATGAGAGGTTAGTCCCTGGCTTCGACTCCAGAGGAATACCACCTTACCACAAGCACCTCAAGAGGAGGCTTCTCTCAGCTCTAGGTATGTGAGAGGGACCCTGAGTTTGCGGCCTCAAGTGGAATGGACACCGCGATGCCCTGACTCGAAATAAGGCCGGATATCCCTGCAGTGACTTCAATACAGGCTCGTCTTGCATCTCCCAGGACGAAAGGATGTCTGAATCCCCTGTGGAAAGCACAGAGAAAGACTTAGTTCCCCACCTCATCGCGACCGATAGCCTCACATCCTTTGAAATTTCCAGAGGTACGCGGAGATCAGTGCCTCCAAAGGAGACGATGCCTGACTCCTCGTGAAACTTGATAGGAGTCCCAGGATTCCTGTGGCACTTGGAAAGGGACACTTGGTCTCCCGCCTCAGCTGGAGAGGCGTCCCAATTGCCCTGCCAAGCCTCGAGGAGAATCCAGAGTTGTCCCTCGCAACTAGGCAGGAGTCCTGACGTGGCTGAACAAACACGTGGGTGGAAGGGCCATCCCCGTCGTAACTCGAGAATATACCCCAGGTTCCCACCGCAACTCGAGAAAAACCATGAGACTTCCCCCTCGCCGCGAGATGAGGCCCGATTCCCCTGCACTGCGTGCAGAGCAATTCCGTGTTGCACATCACACATGAAAGGAGCCTTGATTTCCTTGATGGCACTCCAGAGAAACCCCAAGAACACTGTTTCAAGGCTAGAGGGATCCTGAGGTCACTGTAGCAACACGAAAGAGCTCCGTGGGCCAAAAATCAACTCGAGATGAGAGGTTAGTCCCTGGCTTCGACTCCAAAGGAATACCACCTTACCACAAGCACCTCAAGAGGAGGCTTCTCTCAGCTCTAGGTATGTGAGAGGGACCCTGAGTTTGCGGCCTCAAGTGGAATGGACACCGCGATGCCCTGACGCGAAATAAGGCTGGATATCCCTGCAGTGACTTGAATGCAGGCTCGTCTTGCATCTCCCAAGATGAAAGGATGTCTGAATCCCCTGTGGAGACCACAGAGAAAGACCTAGTTCCCCACATCATCGCGACCGGAGGCCTCACATCCTTTGAAAACTCCAGAGGTACGCGGAGATCAGTGCCTCCAAAGGAGACGATGCCTGACTCCTCGTGAAACTTGATAGGAGTCCCAGGATTCCTGTGGCACGTGGAAAGGGACCCTTGGTCTCCCGCGTCAGCTGGAGAGGCGTCCCAATTGCCTTGCCAAGCCTCGAGGAGAATCCCGAGTTGTGTCTCGCAACTAGGCAAGAGTCCTGACGTGGCTGAACAAACACGTGTGTGGAAGGGCCATCCCCGTCGTAACTCGAGAATATACCCCATGTTCCCGCCGCAACTCGAGAAAAACCATGAGACTTCCCCCTCGCCGCGAGATGAGGCCCGATTCCCCTGCACTGCGTGCACAGCAATTTTGTGTTGCACATCACACATGAAAGGAGCCTTGATTTCCTTCATGGCACTCCAGAGAAACCCCAAGAACACTGTTTCAAGGCGAGAGGGATCCTGAGGTCACTGTAGCAACACGAAAGAACTCTGTGGACCAAAAATCAACTCGAGATGAGAGGTAAGTCCCTGGCGTCGACTCCAGAGGAATACCACCTTACCAGAAGCACCTCAAGAGGAGGCTTCTCTCAGCTCTAGGTATGTGAGAGGGACCCTGAGTTTGCGGCCTCAAGTGGAATGGACACCGCGATGCTCTGACTCGAAATAAGGCCGGATATCCCTGCAGTGACTGGAATGCAGGCTCGTCTTGCATCTCCCAAGACGAAAGGGTGTGTGAATCCCCTGTGGAGACCACAGAGAAAGACCTAGTTCCCCACCTCATCGCGACAGGAGGCCTCAAATCCTTTGAAAACTCCAGAGGTATGCGGAGATCAGTGCCTCCAAAGTAGACGATGCCTGACTCCTCGTGAAACTTGATAGGAGACCCAGGATTCCTGTGGCACGTGGAAAGGGACCCTTGGTCTCCCGCCTCAGCTGGAGAGGCGTCCCAATTGCCCTGTAAAGCCTCGAGGAGAATCCCGAGTTGTCCCTCGCAACTAGGCAGGAGTCCTGACATGGCTGAACAAACACGTGTGTGAAAGGGCCATCCCCGTCGTAACTCGAGAATATACCCCAGGTTCCCGCCGCAACTCGAGAAAAACCATGAGACTTCCCCCTCGCCGCGAGATGTGGCCCGTTTCCCCTGCACTGCATGCAGAGCAATTCCGTGTTGCACATCACACATGAAAGGAGCCTTGATTTCCTTGATGGCACTCCAGAGAAACCCCAAGAACACTGTTTCAAGGCTAGAGGGATCCTGAGGTCACTGTAGAAACACGAAAGAGCTCCGTGGACCAAGAATCAACACGAGATGAGAGGTTAGTCCCTGGCTTCGACTCCTGAGGAATACCACCTTACCACAAGCACCTCAAGAGGAGGCTTCTCTCAGCTCTAGGTATGTGAGAGGGATCCTGAGTTTGCGGCCTCAAGTGGAATGGACACCGCGATGCCCTGACTCGAAAAAAGGCCGGATATCCCTGCAGTGACTTGAATGCAGGCTCGTCTTGCATCTCCCAAGAAGAAAGGATGTCTGAATCCCCTGTGGAGACCACAGAGAAACACCTAGTTCCCCACCTCATCGCGACCGGAGGCCTCACATCCTTTGAAAACTCCAGAGGTACGCGGAGATCAGTGCCTCCAAAGGAGACGATGCCTGACTCCTCGTGAATCTTGATAGGAGTCCCAGGATTCTTGTGGCACGTGGAAAGGGACACTTGGTCTCCCGCCTCAGCTGGAGAGGCTTTCCAATTGCCCTGCCAAGCCTCGAGGAGAATCCCGAGTTGTCCCTCGCAACTAGGCAGGAGTCCTGACGTGGCTGAACAAACACGTGGGTGGAAGGGCCATCCCCGTCGTAACTCGAGAATATACCCCAGGTTCCCGCTGCAACTCGAGAAAAACCATGAGACTTCCCCCTCGCCGCGAGATGAGGCCCGATTCCCCTGCACTGCGTGCAGAGCAATTCCGTGTTGCACATCACACATGAAAGGAGCCTTGATTTCCTTGATGGCACTCCAGAGAAACCCCAAGAACACTGTTTCAAGGCTAGAGGGATCCTGAGGTCACTGTAGCAAAACGAAAGAGCTCCGTGGGCGAAAAATCAACTCGAGATGAGAGGTTAGTCCCTGGCTTCGACTCCAGAGGAATACCACCTTACCACAAGCACCTCAAGAGGAGGCTTCTCTCAGCTCTAGGTATGTGAGAGGGACCCTGAGTTTGCGGCCTCAAGTGGAATGGACACCGCGATGCCCTGACGCGAAATAAGGCTGGATATCCCTGCAGGGACTTGAATGCAGGCTCGTCTTGCATCTCCCAAGATGAAAGGATGTCTGAATCCCCTGTGGAGACCACAGAGAAAGACCTAGTTCCCCACCTCATCGCGACCGGAGGCCTCACATCCTTTGAAAACTCCAGAGGTACGCGGAAATCAGTGCCTCCAAAGGAGACGATGCCTGACTCCTCGTGAAACTTGATAGGAGTCCCAGGATTCCTGTGGCACGTGGAAAGGGACCCTTGGTCTCCCGCCTCAGCTGGAGAGGCATCCCAATTGCCTTGCCAAGCCTCGAGGAGAATCCCGAGTTGTGTCTCGCAACTAGGCAGGAGTCCTGACGTGGCTGAGCAAACACGTGTGTGGAAGGGAGATCCCCGTCGTAACTCGAGAATATACCCTAGGTTCCCGCCGCAACTCGAGAAAAACCATGAGACTTGCCCCTCGCCGCGAGATGAGGCCCGATTCCCCTGCACTGCGTGCAGAGCAATTCTGTGTTGCACATCACACATGAAAGGAGCCTTGATTTCCTTCATGGCATTCCAGAGAAACCCCAAGAACACTGTTTCAAGGCTAGAGGGATCCTGAGGTCACTGTAGCAACACGAAAGAGCTCCGTGGACCAAAAATCAACTCGAGATGAGAGGTTAGTCCCTGGCTTCGACTCCAGAGGAATACCACCTTACCACAAGCACCTCAAGAGGAGGCTTCTCTCAGCTCTAGGTATGTGAGAGGGACCCTGAGTTTGCGGCCTCAAGTGGAATGGACACCGCGATGCCCTGACTCGAAATAAGGCCGGATATCCCTGCAGTGACTGGAATGCAGGCTCGTCTTGCATCTCCCAAGACAAAAGGGTGTCTGAATCCCCTGTGGAGACCACAGAGAAAGACCTAGTTCCCCACCTCATCGCGACAGGAGGCCTCAAATCCTTTGAAAACTCCAGAGGTATGCGGAGATCAGTGCCTCCAAAGGAGACGATGCCTGACTCCTCGTGAAACTTGATAGGAGACCCAGAATTCCTGTGGCACGTGGAAAGGGACCCTTGGTCTCCCGCCTCAGCTGGAGAGGCGTTCCAATTGCCCTGCCAAGCCACGAGGAGAATCCCGAGTTGTCCCTCGCAACTAGGCAGAGGTCATGACGTGGCTGAACAAACACGTGGGTGGAAGGGCCATCCCCGTCGTAACTCGAGAATATACCCCAGGTTCCCGCCGCAACTCGAGAAAAACCATGAGACTTCCCCCTCGCCGCGAGATGAGGCCCGATTCCCCTGCACTGCGTGCAGAGCAATTCCGTGTTGCACATCACACATGAAAGGAGCCTTGATTTCCTTGATGGCACTCCAGAGAAACCCCAAGAACACTGTTTCAAGGCTAGAGGGATCCTGAGGTCACTGTAGCAACACGAAAGAGCTCCGTGGACCAAAAATCAACTCGAGATGAGAGGTTAGTCCCTGGCTTCGACTCCAGAGGAATACCACCTTACCACAAGCACCTCAAGAGGAGGCTTCTCTCAGCTCTAGGTATGTGAGAGGGACCCTGAGTTTGCGGCCTCAAGTGGAATGGACACCGCGATGCCCTGACGCGAAATAAGGCTGGATATCCCTGCAGTGACTTGAATGCAGGCTCGTCTTGCATCTCCCAAGAAGAAAGGATGTCTGAATCCCCTGTGGAGACCACAGAGAAACACCTAGTTCCCCACCTCATCGCGACCGGAGGCCTCACATCCTTTGAAAACTCCAGAGGTACGCGGAGATCAGTGCCTCCAAAGGAGACGATGCCTGACTCCTCGTGAAACTTGATAGGAGTCCCAGGATTCCTGTGGCACGTGGGAAGGGACCCTTGGTCTCCCGCCTCAGCTGGAGAGGCGTCCCAATTGCCTTGCCAAGCCTCGAGGAGAATGCCGAGTTGTGTCTCGCAACTAGGCAAGAGTCCTTACGTGGCTGAACAAACACGTGTGTGGAAGGGCCATCCCCGTCGTAACTCGAGAATATACCGCAGGTTCCCGCCGCAACTCGAGAAAAACCATGAGACTTCCCCCTCGCCGCGAGATGAGGCCCGATTCCCCTGCACTGCGTGCAGAGCAATTCTGTGTTGCACATCACACATTAAAGGAGCCTTGATTTCCTTGATGGCACTCCAGAGAAACCCCAAGAACACTGTTTCAAGGCTAGAGGGATCCTGAGGTCACTGTAGCAACACGAAAGAGCTCCGTGGGCCAAAAATCAACTCGAGATGAGAGGTTAGTCCCTGGCTTCGACTCCTGAGGAATACCACCTTACCACAAGCACCTCAAGAGGAGGCTTCTCTCAGCTCTAGGTATGTGAGAGGGACCCTGAGTTTGCAGCCTCAAGTGGAATGGACACCGCAATGCCCTGACGCGAAATAAGGCTGGATATCCCTGCAGTGACTTGAATGCAGGCTCGTCTTGCATCTCCCAAGATGAAAGGATGTCTGAATCCCCTGTGGAGACCACAGAGAAAGACCTAGTTCCCCACCTCATCGCGACCGGAGGCCTCACATCCTTTGAAAACTCCAGAGGTACGCGGAGATCAGTGCCTCCAAAGGAGACGATGCCTGACTCCTCGTGAAACTTGATAGGAGTCCCAGGACTCCTGTGGCACGTGGAAAGGGACTCTTGGTCTCACGCCTCAGCTGGAGAGGCGTCCCAATTGCCTTGCCAAGCCTCGAGGAGAATCCCGAGTTGTGCCTCGCAACTAGGCAAGAGTCCTGACATGGCTGAACAAACACGTGTGTGGAAGGGCCATCCCCGTCGTAACTCGAGAATATACCCCAGGTTCCCGCCGCAACTCGAGAAAAACCATGAGACTTCCCCCTCGCCGCGAGATGAGGCCCGATTCCCCTGCACTGCGTGCAGAGCAATTCCGTGTGCACATCACACATGAAAGGAGCCTTGATTTCCTTGATGGCACTCCAGAGAAACCCCAAGAACACTGTTTCAAGGCTAGAGGGATCCTGAGGTCACTGTAGCAACACGAAAGAGCTCCGTGGGCCAAAAATCAACTCGAGATGAGAGGTTAGTCCCTGGCTTTGACTCCAGAGGAATACCACCTTACCACAAGCACCTCAAGAGGAGGCCTCTCTCAGCTCTAGGTATGTGAGAGGGACCCTGAGTTTGCGGCCTCAAGTGGAATGGACACCGCGATGCACTGACGCGAAATAAGGTTGGATATCCCTGCAGTGACATGAATGCAGGCTCGTCTTGCATCTACCAAGATGAAAGGATGTCTGTATCCCATGTGGAGACCACAGAGAAACATCTAGTTCCCCACCTCATCGCGACCGGAGGCCTCACATCCTTTGAAAACTCCAGAGGTACGCGGAGATCAGTGCCTCCAAAGGAGACGATGCCTGACTCCTCGTGAAACTTGATAAGAGTCCCAGGATTCCTGTGGCACGTGGAAAGGGACACTTGGTCTCCCGCCTCAGCTGGAGAGGCGTCCCAATTGCCTTGCCAAGCCTCGAGGAGAATCCCGAGTTGTGTCTCGCAACTAGGCAAGAGTCCTGACGTGGCTGAACAAACACGTGTGTGGAAGGGCCATCCCCGTCGTAACTGGAGAATATACCCCAGGTTCCCGCCGCAACTCGAGAAAAACCATGAGACTTCCCCCTCGCCGCGAGATGAGGCCCGATTCCCCTGCACTGCGTGCAGAGCAATTCCGTGTTGCACATCACACATGAAAGGAGCCTTGATTTCCTTGATGGCACTCCAGAGAAGCCCCAAGAACACTGTTTCAAGGCTAGAGGGATCCTGAGGTCACTGTAGCAACACGAAAGAGCTCCGTGGGCCAATAATCAACTCGAGATGAGAGGTTAGTCCCTGGCTTCGACTCCTGAGGAATACCACCTTACCACAAGCACCTCAAGAGGAGGCTTCTCTCAGCTCGAGGTATGTGAGAGGGACCCTGAGTTTGCGGCCTCAAGTGGAATGGACACCGTGATGCCCTGACGCGAAATAAGGCTGGATATCCCTGCAGTGACTTGAATGCAGGCTCGTCTTGCATCTCCCAAGAAGAAAGGATGTCTGAATCCCCTGTGGAGACCACAGAGAAACACCTAGTTCCCCACCTCATCGCGACCGGAGGCCTCACATCCTTTGAAAACTCCAGAGGTATGCGGAGATCAGTGCCTCCAAAGGAGACGATGCTTGACTCCTCGTGAAACTTGATAGGAGTCCCAGGATTCCTGTGGCACGTGGAAAGGGACCCTTGGTCTCCCGCCTCAGCTGGAGAGGCGTCCCAATTGCTTTGCCAAGCCTCGAGGAGAATCCCGAGTTGTGTCTCGCAACTAGGCAAGAGTCCTGAGGTGGCTGAACAAACACGTGTGTGGAAGGGCCATCCCCGTCATAACTCGAGAATATACCCCAGGTTCCCGCCGCAACTCGAGAAAAACCATGAGACTTCCCCCTCGCCGCGAGATGAGGCCCGATTCCCCTGCACTGCGTGCAGAGCAATTCTGTGTTGCACATCACACATGAAAGGAGCCTTGATTTCCTTCATGGCACTCCAGAGAAACCCCAAGAACACTGTTTGAAGGCTAGAGGGATCCTGAGGTCACTGTAGCAACACGAAAGATCTCCGTGGACCAAAAATCAACTCGAGATGAGAGGTTAGTCCCTGGCTTCGACTCCAGAGGAATACCACCTTACCACAAGCACCTCAAGAGGAGGCTTCTCTCAGCTCTAGGTATGTGAGAGGGACCCTGAGTTTGCGGCCTCAAGTGGAATGGACACCGCGATGCCCTGACTCGAAATAAGGCCGGATATCCCTGCAGTGACTGGAATGCAGGCTCGTCTTGCATCTCCCAAGACGAAAGGGTGTCTGAATCCCCTGTGGAGACCACAGAGAAAGACCTAGTTCCCCACCTCATCGCGACAGGAGGCCTCAAATCCTTTGAAAACTCCAGAGGTATGCGGAGATCAGTGCCTCCAAAGGAGACGATGCCTGACTCCTCGTGAAACTTGATAGGAGACCCAGGATTCCTGTGGCACGTGGAAAGGGACCCTTGGTCTCCCGTCTCAGCTGGAGAGGCGTTCCAATTGCCCAGCCAAGCTTCGAGGAAAATCCCGAGTTGTCCCTCGCAACTAGGCAGGAGTCCTGACATGGCTGAACACACACGTGTGTGGAAGGGCCATCCCCGTCGTAACTCGAGAATATACCCCAGGTTCCCGCCGCAACTCGAGAAAAACCATGAGACTTCCCCCTCGCCGCGAGATGAGGCCCAATTCCCCTGCACTGCGTGCAGAGCAATTCCGTGTTGCACATCACACATGAAAGGAGCCTTGATTTCCTTCATGGCACTCCAGAGAAACCCCAAGAACACTGTTTCAAGGCTAGAGGGATCCTGAGGTCACTGTAGCAACACGAAAAATCTCCGTGGGTCAAAAATCAACTCGAGATGAAAGGTTAGTCCCTGGCTTCGACTCCAGAGGAATACCACCTTACCACAAGCACCTCAAGAGGAGGCTTCTCTCAGCTCTAGGTATGTGAGAGGGACCCTGAGTTTGCGGCCTCAAGTGGAATGGACACCGCGATGCCCTGACGCGAAATAAGGCTGGATATCCCTGCAGTGACTGGAATGCAGGCTCGTCTTGCATCTCCCAAGATGAAAGGATGTCTGAATCCCCTGTGGAGACCACAGAGAAAGACCTAGTTCCCCACCTCATCGCGACCGGAGGCCTCACATCCTTTGAAAACTCCAGAGGTACGCGGAGATCAGTGCCTCCAAAGGAGACGATGTCTGACTCCTCGTGAAACTTGATAGGAGTCCCAGGATTCCTGTGGCACGTTGAAAGGGACCCTTGGTCTCCCGCCTCAGCTGGAGAGGCGTTCCAATTGCCCTGCCAAGCCTCGAGGAGAATCCCGAGTTGTCCCTCGCAACTAGGCAGAGGTCCTGACGTGGCTGAACAAACACGTGGGTGGAAGGGCCATCCCCGTCGTAACTCGAGAATATAACCCAGGTTCCCGCCACAACTCGAGAAAAACCATGAGACTTCCCCCTCGCCGCGAGATGAGGCCCGATTCCCCTGCACTGCGTGCAGAGCAATTCCGTGTTGCACATCACACATGAAAGGAGCCTTGATTTCCTTGATGGCACTCCAGAGAAACCCCAAGAACACTGTTTCAAGGCTAGAGGGATCCTGAGGTCACTGTAGCAACACGAAAGAGCTCCGTGGGCCAAAAATCAACTCGAGATGAGAGGTTAGTCCCTGGCTTCGACTCCTGAGGAATACCACCTTACCACAAGCACCTCAAGAGGAGGCTTCTCTCAGCTCTAGGTATGTGAGAGGGACCCTGAGTTTGCGGCCTCAAGTGGAATGGACACCGCGACGCCCTGACGCGAAATAAGGCTGGATATCCCTGCAGTGACTTGAATGCAGGCTCGTCTTGCATCTCCCAAGACGAAAGGGTGTCTGAATCCCCTGTGGAGACCACAGAGAAAGACCTAGTTCCCCACCTCATCGCGACAGGAGGCCTCAAATCCTTTGAAAACTCCAGAGGTATGCGGAGATCAGTGCCTCCAAAGGAGACGATGCCTGACTCCTCGTGAAACTTGATAGGAGACCCAGGATTCCTGTGGCACGTGGAAAGGGACCCTTGGTCTCCCGCCTCAGCTGGAGAGGCGTCCCAATTGCCTTGCCAAGCCTTGAGGAGAATGCCGAGTTGTGTCTCGCAACTAGGCAAGAGTCCTGACGTGGCTGAACAAACACGTGTGTGGAAGGGCCATCCCCGTCGTAACTCGAGAATATACCCCAGGTTCCCGCCGCAACTCGAGAAAAACCATGAGACTTGCCCCTCGCCGCGAGATGAGGCCCGATTCCCCTGCACTGTGTGCAGAGCAATTCTGTGTTCCACATCACACATGAAAGGAGCCTTGATTTCCTTGATGGCACTCCAGAGAAACCCCAAGAACACTGTTTCAAGGCTAGAGGGATCCTGAGGTCACTGTAGCAACACGAAAGAGCTCCGTGGACCAAAAATCAACTCGAGATGAGAGGTTAGTCCCTGGCTTCGACTCCAGAGGAATACCACCTTACCACAAGCACCTCAAGAGGAGGCTTCTCTCAGCTCTAGGTATGTGAGAGGGACCCTGAATTTGGGGCCTCAAGTGGAATGGACACCGCAATGCCCTGACTCGAAATAAGGCCGGATATCCCTGCAGTGACTGGAATGCAGGCTCGTCTTGCATCTCCCAAGAAGAAAGGATGTCTGAATCCCCTGTGGAGACCACAGAGAAACACCTAGTTCCCCACCTCATCGCGACCGGAGGCCTCACATCCTTTGAAAACTCCAGAGGTACGCGGAGATCAGTGCCTCCAAAGGAGACGATGCCTGACTCCTCGTGAAACTTGATAGGAGTCCCAGGATTCTTGTGGCACGTGGAAAGGGACCCTTGGTCTCCCGCCTCAGCTGGAGAGGCGTTCCAATTGCCCTGCCAAGCCTCGAGGAGAATCCCGAGTTGTCCCTCGCAACTAGGCAGGAGTCCTGACGTGGCTGAAGAAACACGTGGGTGGAGGGCCATCCCCGTTGTAACTGGAGAATATACCCCAGGTTCCCGCCGCAACTCGAGATAAACCATGAGACTTCCCCCTCGATGAGAGATGAGGCCCGATTCCCCTGCACTGCGTGCAGAGCAATTCCGTGTTGCACATCACACATGAAAGGAGCCTTGATTTCCTTGATGGCACTCCAGAGAAACCCCAAGAACACTGTTTCAAGGCTAGAGGGATCCTGAGGTCACTGTAGCAACACGAAAGAGCTCCGTGGGCCAAAAATCAACTCGAGATGAGAGGTTAGTCCCTGGCTTCGACTCCAGAGGAATACCACCTTACCACAAGCACCTCAAGAGGAGGCTTCTCTCAGCTCTAGGTATGTGAGAGGGACCCTGAGTTTGCGGCCTCAAGTGGAATGGACACCGCGATGCCCTGACGCGAAATAAGGCTGGATATCCCTGCAGTGACTTGAATGCAGGCTCGTCTTGCATCTCCCAAGATGAAAGGATGTCTGAATCCCCTGTGGAGACCACAGAGAAAGACCTAGTTCCACACCCCATCACGACCTGAGGCCTCACATCCTTTGAAAACTCCAGAGGTACGCGGAGATCAGTGCCTCCAAAGGAGACGATGCCTGACTCCTCGTGAAACTTGATAGGAGTCCCAGGATTCCTGTGGCACGTGGAAAGGGACCCTTGGTCTCCCGCCTCAGCTTGAGAGGCGTCCCAATTGCCTTGCCAAGCCTCGAGGAGAATCCCGAGTTGTGTCTCGCAACTAGGCAAGAGTCCTGACGTGGCTGAACAAACACGTGTGTGGAAGGGCCATCCCCGTCGTAACTCGAGAATATACCCCAGGTTCCCGCCGCAACTCGAGAAAAACCATGAGACTTCCCCCTCGCTGCGAGATGAGGCCCGATTCCCCTGCACTGCGTGCAGAGCAATTCTGTGTTGCACATCACACATGAAAGGAGCCTTGATTTCCTTGATGGCACTCCAGAGAAACCCCAAGAACACTGTTTCAAGGCTAGAGGGATCCTGAAGTCACTGTAGCAACACGAAAGAGCTCCGAGGACCAAAAATCAACTCGAGATGAGAGGTTAGTCCCTGGCTTCGACTCCAGAGGAATACCACCTTACCACAAGCACCTCAAGAGGAGGCTTCTCTCAGCTCTAGGTATGTGAGAGGGACCCTGAGTTTGCGGCCTCAAGTGGAGTGGACACCGCGATGCCCTGACTCGAAATAAGGCCGGATATCCCTGCAGTGACTGGAATGCAGGCTCGTCTTGCATCTCCCAAGACGAAAGGGTGACTGAATCCCCTGTGGAGACCACAGAGAAAGACCTAGTTCCCCACCTCATCGCGACCGGAGGCCTCACATCCCTTGAAAACTCCAGAGGTATGCGGAGATCAGTGCCTCCAAAGGAGACGATGCCTGACTCCTTGTGAAACTTGATAGGAGTCCCAGGATTCCTGTGGCACGTGGAAAGGGACCCTTGGTCTCCCGCCTCAGCTGGAGAGGCGTCCCAATTGCCTTGCCAAGCCTCGAGGAGAATCCCGAGTTGTGTCTCGCAACTAGGCAAGAGTCCTGACGTGGCTGAACAAACACGTGTGTGGAAGGGCCATCCCCGTCGTAACTCGAGAATATACCCCAGGTTCCCGCCGCAACTCGAGAAAAACCAAGAGACTTCCCTCTCGCCGCGAGATGAGGCCCGATTCCCCTACACTGCATGCAGAGCAATTCTGTGTTGCACATCACACATGAAAGGAGCCTTGATTTCCTTCATGGCACTCCAGAGAAACCCCAAGAACACTGTTTCAAGTCTAGAGGGATCCTGAGGTCACTGTAGCAACACGAAAGAGCTCCGTGGGCCAAAAATCAACTCAAGATGAGAGGTTAGTCCCTGGCTTCGACTCCAGAGGAATACCACCTTACCACAAGCACCTCAAGAGGAGGCTTCTCTCAGCTCTAGGTATGTGAGAGGGACCCTGAGTTTGCGGCCTCAAGTGGAATGGACACCGCGATGCCCTGACTCGAAATAAGGCCGGATATCCCTGCAGTGACTGGAATGCAGGCTCGTCTTGCATCTCCCAAGACGAAAGGGTGTCTGAATCCCCTGTTGAGACCACAGAGAAAGACCTAGTTCCCCACCTCATCGCGACCGGAGGCCTCACATCCTTTGAAAACTCCAGAGGTACGCGGAGATCAGTGCCTCCAAAGGAGACGATGCCTGACTCCTCGTGAAACTTGATAGGAGACCCAGGATTCCTGTGGCACGTGGAAAGGGACCCTTGGTCTCCCGCCTCAGCTGGAGAGGCGTCCCAATTGCCTTGCCAAGCCTCGAGGAGAATCCTGAGTTGTGTCTCGCAACTAGGCAAGAGTCCTGACGTGGCTGAACAAACACGTGTGTGGAAGGGCCATCCCCGTCGTAACTGGAGAATATACCCCAGGTTCCCGCCGCAACTCGAGAAAAACCATGAGACTTCCCCCTCGCCGCGAGATGAGGCCCGATTCCCCTGCACTGCGTGCAGAGCAATTCCGTGTTGCACATCACACGTGAAAGGAGCCTTGATTTCCTTGATGGCACTACAGAGAAACCCCAAGAACACTGTTTCAAGGCTAGAGGGATCCTGAGGTCACTGTAGCAACACGAAAGAGCTCCGTGGGCCAAAAATCAACTCGAGATGAGAGGTTAGTCCCTGGCTTCGACTCCAGAGGAATACCACCTTACCACAAGCACCTCAAGAGGAGGCTTCTCTCAGCTCTAGGTATGTGAGAGGGACCCTGAGTTTGCGGCCTCAAGTGGAGTGGACACCGCGATGCCCTAACGCGAAATAAAGCTGGATATCCCTGCAGTGACTGGAATGCAGGCTCGTCTTGCATCTCCCAAGAAGAAAGGATGTCTGAATCCCCTGTGGAGACCACAGAGAAACACCTAGTTCCCCACCTCATCGCGACCGGAGGCCTCACATCCTCTGAAAACTCCAGAGGTATGCGGAGATCAGTGCCTCCAAAGGAGACGATGCCTGACTCCTCGTGAAACTTGATAGGAGTCCCAGGATTCCTGTGGCACGTGGAAAGGGACCCTTGGTCTCCCGCCTCAGCTGGAGAGGCGTCCCAATTGCCTTGCCAAGCCTCGAGGAGAATCCCGAGTTGTGTCTCGCAACTAGGCAAGAGTCCTGAGGTGGCTGAACAAACACGTGTGTGGAAGGGCCATCCCCGTCGTAACTCGAGAATATACCATAGGTTCCCGCCGCAACTCGAGAAAAACCATGAGACTTCCCCCTCGCCGCGAGATGAGGCCCGATTCCCCTGCACTGCGTGCAGAGCAATTCCGTGTTGCACATCACACATGAAAGGAGCCTTGATTTCCTTGATGGCACTCCAGAGAAACCCCAAGAACACTGTTTCAAGGCTAGAGGGATTCTGAGGTCACTGTAGCAACACGAAAGAGCTCCGAGGACCAAGAATCAACACGAGATGAGAGGTTAGTCCCTGGCTTCGACTCCTGAGGAATACCACCTTACCACAAGCACCTCAAGAGGAGGCTTCTCTCAGCTCTAGGTATGTGAGAGGGATCCTGAGTTTGCGGCCTCAAGTGGAATGGACACCGCGATGCCCTGACTCGAAATAAGGCCGGATATCCCTGCAGTGACTTGAATGCAGGCTCGTCTTGCATCTCCCAGGAAGAAAGGATGTCTGAATCCCCTGTGGAGACCACAGAGAAACACCTAGTTCCCCACCTCATCGCGACCGGAGGCCTCACATCCTTTGAAAACTCCAGAGGTACGCGGAGATCAGTGCCTCCAAAGGAGACGATGCCTGACTCCTCGTGAAACTTGATAGGAGACCCAGGATTCTTGTGGCACGTGGAAAGGGACCCTTGGTCTCCCGCCTCAGCTGGAGAGGCGTTCCAATTGCCCTGCCAAGCCTCGAGGAGAATCCCGAGTTGTCCCTCGCAACTAGGCAGGAGTCCTGACGTGGCTGAAGAAACACGTGGGTGGAAGGGCCATCCCCGTCGTAACTGGAGAATATACCCCAGGTTCCCGCCGTAACTCGAGAAAAACCATGAGACTTCCCCCTCGCCGCGAGATGAGGCCCGATTCCCCTGCACTGCGTGCAGAGCAATTCTGTGTTGAACATCACACATGAAAGGAGCCTTGATTTCCTTGATGGCACTCCAGAGAAACCCCAAGAACACTGTTTCAAGGCTAGAGGGATTCTGAGGTCACTGTAGCAACACGAAAGAGCTCCGTGGACCAAAAATCAACTCGAGATGAGAGGTTAGTCCCTGGCTTCGACTCCAGAGGAATACCACCTTACCACAAGCACCTCAAGAGGAGGCTTCTCTCAGCTCTAGGTATGTGAGAGGGACCCTGAGTTTGCGGCCTCAAGTGGAATGGACACCGCGATGCCCTGACTCGAAATAAGGCCGGATATCCCTGCAGTGACTGGAATGCAGGCTCGTCTTGCATCTCCCAAGACGAAAGGGTGTCTGAATCCCCTGTGGAGACCACAGAGAAAGACCTAGTTCCCCACCTCATCGCGACCGGAGGCCTCACATCCTTTGAAAACTCCAGAGGTACGCGGAGATCAGTGCCTCCAAAGGAGACGATGCCTGACTCCTTGTGAAACTTGATAGGAGTCCCAGGATTCCTGTGGCACGTGGAAAGGGACCCTTGGTCTCCCGCCTCAGCTGGAGAGGCGTCCCAATTGCCTTGCCAAGCCTCGAGGAGAATCCCGAGTTGTGTCTCGCAGCGAGGCAAGAGTCCTGACGTGGCTGAACAAACACGTGGGTGGAAGGGCCATCCCCGTCGTAACTCGAGAATATACCCCAGGTTCCCGCCGCAACTCGAGAAAAACCATGAGACTTCCCCCTCGCCGCGAGATGAGGCCCGATTCCCCTGCACTGCGTGCAGAGCAATTCTGTGTTGCACATCACACATGAAAGGAGCCTTGATTTCCTTCATGGCACTCCAGAGAAACCCCAAGAACACTGTTTCAAGGCTAGAGGGATCCTGAGGTCACTGTAGCAACACGAAAGAGCTCCGTGGACCAAAAATCAACTCGAGATGAGAGGTTAGTCCCTGGCTTCGACTCCAGAGGAATACCACCTTACCACAAGCACCTCAAGAGGAGGCTTCTCTCAGCTCTAGGTATGTGAGAGGGACCCTGAGTTTGCGGCCTCAAGTGGAATGGACACCGCGATGTCCTGACTCGAAATAAGGCCGGATATCCCTGCAGTGACTGGAATGCAGGCTCGTCTTGCATTCCCCAAGACGAAAGGGTGTCTGAATCCCCTGTGGAGACCACAGAGAAAGACCTAGTTCCCCACCTCATCGCGACAGGAGGCCTCACATCCTTTGAAAACTCCAGAGGTATGCGGAGATCAGTGCCTCCAAAGGAGACGATGCCTGACTCCTCGTGAAACTTGATAGGAGACCCAGGATTCCTGTGGCACGTGGAAAGGGACCCTTGGTCTCCCGTCTCAGCTGGAGAGGCGTCCCAATTGCCCTGCAAAGCCTCGAGGAGAATCCCGAGTTGTCCCTCGCAAGTAGGCAGGAGTCCTGACGTCGCTGAAGAAACACGTGGGTGGAAGGGCCATCCCCGTCGTAACTCGAGAATATACCCCAGGTTCCCGCCGCAACTCGAGAAAAACCATGAGACTTCCCCCTCGCCGCGAGATGAGGCCCGATTCCCCTGCACTGCGTGCAGAGCAATTCCGTGTTGCACATCAAACATGAAAGGAGCCTTGATTTCCTTGATGGCACTCCAGAGAAACCCCAAGAACACTGTTTCAAGGCTAGAGGGATCCTGAGGTCACTGTAGCAACACGAAAGAGCTCCGTTGACCAAGAATCAACACGAGATGAGAGGTTAGTCCCTGGCTTCGACTCCTGAGGAATACCACCTTACCACAAGCACCTCAAGAGGAGGCTTCTCTCAGCTCTAGGTATGTGAGAGGGATCCTGAGTTTGCGGCCTCAAGTGGAATGGACACCGCGATGCCCTGACTCGAAATAAGGCCGGATATCCCTGCAGTGACTTGAATGCAGGCTCGTCTTGCATCTCCCAAGAAGAAAGGATGTCTGAATCCCCTGTGGAGACCACAGAGAAACACCTAGTTCCCCACCTCATCGCGACCGGAGGCCTCACATCCTTTGAAAATTCCAGAGGTACGCGGAGATCAGTGCCTCCAAAGGAGACGATGCCTGACTCCTCGTGAAACTTGATAGGAGTCCCAGGATTCTTGTGGCACGTGGAAAGGGACCCTTGGTCTCCCGCCTCAGCTGGAGAGGCGTTTCAATTGCCCTGCCAAGCCTCGAGGAGAATCCCGAGTTGTCCCTCGCAACTAGGCAGGAGTCCTGACGTGGCTGAACAAACACGTGGGTGGAAGGGCCATCCCCGTCGTAACTCGAGAATATACCCCAGGTTCCCGCTGCAACTCGAGAAAAACCATGAGACTTCCCCCTCGATGCGAGATGAGGCCCGATTCCCCTGTACTGCGTGCAGAGCAATTCCGTCTTGCACATCACACATGAAAGGAGCCTTGATTTCCTTGATGGCACTCCAGACAAAACCCAAGAACACTGTTTCAAGGATAGAGGGATCCTGAGGTCACAGTAGCAACACGAAAGATCTCTGTGGACCAAAAATCAACTCGAAAAGAGAGGTTAGTCCCTGGATTCGTCTCCAGAGGAATACCAACTTACCACAAGCACCTCAAGAGGAGGCTTCTCTCAGCTCTAGGTATGTGAGAGGGACCCTGAGTTTGCGGCCTCAAGTGGAATGGACACCGCGATGCCCTGACTCGAAATAAGGCCGGATATCCCTGCAGTGACTTCAATGCAGGCTCGTCTTGCATCTCCCAGGACGAAAGGATGTCTGAATCCCCTGAGGAAAGCACAGAGAAAGACTTAGTTCCCCACCTCATCGCGACCGATAGCCTCACATCCTTTGAAAACTCCAGAGGTACGCGGAGATCAGTGCCTCCAAAGGAGACGATGCCTGACTCCTCGTGAAACTTGATAGGAGTCCCAGGATTCCTGTGGCACTTGGAAAGGGACCCTTGGTCTCCCGCCTCAGCTGGAGAGGCGTCCCAATTGCCCTGCAAAGCCTCGAGGAGAATCCAGAGTTGTCCCTCGCAAGTAGGCAGGAGTCCTGACGTCGCTGAAGAAACACGTGGGTGGAAGGGCCATCCCCGTCGTAACTCGAGAATATACCCCAGGTTCCCGCCGCAACTCGAGAAAAACCATGAAACTTCCCCCTCGCCGCGAGATGAGGCCCGATTCCCCTACACTGCGTGCAGAGCAATTCCGTGTTGCACATCACACATGAAAGGAGCCTTGATTTCCTTGATGGCACTCCAGAGAAACCACAAGAACACTGTTTCAAGGATAGAGGGATCCTGAGGTCAGTGTAGCAACACGAAAGAGCTCCGTGGGCCAAAAATCAACTCGAGATGAGAGGTTAGTTCCTGGCTTCGACTCCAGAGGAATACCACCTTACCACAAGCACCTCAAGAGGAGGCTTCTCTCAGCTCTAGGTATGTGAGAGGGACCCTGAGTTTGCGGCCTCAAGTGGAATGGACACCGCGATGCCCTGACGCGACATAAGGCTGGATATCCCTGCAGTGACTTGAATGCAGGCTCGTCTTGCATCTCCCAAGATGAAAGGGTGTCTGAATGCCCTGTGGAGACCACAGAGAAAGACCTAGTTCCCCACCTCATCGCGTCCGGAGGCCTCACATCCTTTGAAAACTCCAGAGGTACGCGGAGATCAGTGCCTCCAAAGGAGACCATGCCTGACTCCTCGTGAAACTTGGTAGGAGTCCCAGGATTCCTGTGGCACGTGGAAAGGGACCCTTGGTCTCCCGCCTCAGCTGGAGAGGCGTCCCAATTGCCTTGCCAAGCCTCGAGGAAAATCCCGAGTTGTGTCTCGCAACTAGGCAAGAGTCCTGACGTGGCTGAACAAACACGTGTGTGGAAGGGCCATCCCCGTCGTAACTGGAGAATATACCCCAGGTTCTCGCCGCAACTCGAGAAAAACCATGAGTCTTCCCCCTCGCCGCGAGATGAGGCCCGATTCCCCTGCACTGCGTGCAGAGCAATTCCGTGTTGCACATCACACATGAAAGGAGCCTTGATTTCCTTCATGGCACTCCAAAGAAACCCCAAGAACACTGTTTCAAGGCTAGAGGGATCCTGAGGTCAGTGTAGCAACACGAAAGTGCTCCGTGGGCCAAAAATAAACTAGAGATGAAAGGTTAGTCCCTGGCTTCGACTCCAGAGGAATACCACCTTACCACAAGCACCTCAAGAGGAGGCTTCTCTCAGCTCTAGGTATGTGAGAGGGACCCTGAGTTTGCGGCCTCAAGTGGAATGGACACCACGATGCCCTGACTCGAAATAAGGCCGGATATCCCTGCAGTGACTGGAATGCAGGCTCGTCTTGCATCTCCCAAGACGAAAGGGTGTCTGAATCCCCTGTGGAGACCACAGAGAAAGACCTAGTTCCCCACCTCATCGCGACAGGAGGCCTCACATCCTTTGAAAACTCCAGAGGTATGCGGAGATCAGTGCCTCCAAAGGAGACGATGCCTGACTCCTCGTGAAACTTGATAGGAGACCCAGGATTCCTGTGGCACGTGGAAAGGGACCCTTGGTCTCCCGTCTCAGCTGGAGAGGCGTCCCAATTGCCCTGCAAAGCCTCGAGGAGAATCCCGAGTTGTCCCTCGCAAGTAGGCAGGAGTCCTGACGTCGCTGAAGAAACACGTGGGTGGAAGGGCCATCCCCGTCGTAACTCGAGAATATACCCCAGGTTCCCGCCGCAACTCGAGAAAAACCATGAGACTTCCCCCTCGCCGCGAGATGAGGCCCGATTCCCCTGCACTGCGTGCAGAGCAATTCCGTGTTGCACATCACACATGAAAGGAGCCTTGATTTCCTTGATGGCACTCCAGAGAAACCCCAAGAACACTGTTTCAAGGCTAGAGGGATCCTGAGGTCAATGTAGCAACACGAAAGAGCTCCGTGGGCCAAAAATCAACTCGAGATGAGAGGTTAGTCCCTGGCTTCGACTCCAGAGGAATACCACCTTACCACAAGCACCTCAAGAGGAGGCTTCTCTCAGCTCTAGGTATGTGAGAGGGACCCTGAGTTTGCGGCCTCAAGTGGAATGGACACCGCGATGCCCTGACGCGACATAAGGCTGGATATCCCTGCAGTGACTTGAATGCAGGCTCGTCTTGCATCTCCCAAGATGAAAGGGTGTCTGAATGCCCTGTGGAGACCACAGAGAAAGACCTAGTTCCCCACCTCATCGCGTCCGGAGGCCTCACATCCTTTGAAAACTCCAGAGGTACGCGGAGATCAGTGCCTCCAAAGGAGACCATGCCTGACTCCTCGTGAAACTTGGTAGGAGTCCCAGGATTCCTGTGGCACGTGGAAAGGGACCCTTGGTCTCCCGCCTCAGCTGGAGAGGCGTCCCAATTGCCTTGCCAAGCCTCGAGGAAAATCCCGAGTTGTGTCTCGCAACTAGGCAAGAGTCCTGACGTGGCTGAACAAACACGTGTGTGGAAGGGCCATCCCCGTCGTAACTGGAGAATATACCCCAGGTTCTCGCCGCAACTCGAGAAAAACCATGAGTCTTCCCCCTCGCCGCGAGATGAGGCCCGATTCCCCTGCACTGCGTGCAGAGCAATTCCGTGTTGCACATCACACATGAAAGGAGCCTTGATTTCCTTCATGGCACTCCAAAGAAACCCCAAGAACACTGTTTCAAGGCTAGAGGGATCCTGAGGTCACTGTAGCAACACGAAAGTGCTCCGTGGGCCAAAAATAAACTAGAGATGAAAGGTTAGTCCCTGGCTTCGACTCCAGAGGAATACCACCTTACCACAAGCACCTCAAGAGGAGGCTTCTCTCAGCTCTAGGTATGTGAGAGGGACCCTGAGTTTGCGGCCTCAAGTGGAATGGACACCACGATGCCCTGACTCGAAATAAGGCCGGATATCCCTGCAGTGACTGGAATGCAGGCTCGTCTTGCATCTCCCAAGACGAAAGGGTGTCTGAATCCCCTGTGGAGACCACAGAGAAAGACCTAGTTCCCCACCTCATCGCGACAGGAGGCCTCACATCCTTTGAAAACTCCAGAGGTATGCGGAGATCAGTGCCTCCAAAGGAGACGATGCCTGACTCCTCGTGAAACTTGATAGGAGACCCAGGATTCCTGTGGCACGTGGAAAGGGACCCTTGGTCTCCCGTCTCAGCTGGAGAGGCGTCCCAATTGCCCTGCAAAGCCTCGAGGAGAATCCCGAGTTGTCCCTCGCAAGTAGGCAGGAGTCCTGACGTCGCTGAAGAAACACGTGGGTGGAAGGGCCATCCCCGTCGTAACTCGAGAATATACCCCAGGTTCCCGCCGCAACTCGAGAAAAACCATGAGACTTCCCCCTCGCCGCGAGATGAGGCCCGATTCCCCTGCACTGCGTGCAGAGCAATTCCGTGTTGCACATCACACATGAAAGGAGCCTTGATTTCCTTGATGGCACTCCAGAGAAACCCCAAGAACACTGTTTCAAGGCTAGAGGGATCCTGAGGTCAATGTAGCAACACGAAAGAGCTCCGTGGGCCAAAAATCAACTCGAGATGAGAGGTTAGTCCCTGGCTTCGACTCCAGAGGAATACCACCTTACCACAAGCACCTCAAGAGGAGGCTTCTCTCAGCTCTAGGTATGTGAGAGGGACCCTGAGTTTGCGGCCTCAAGTGGAATGGACACCGCGATGCCCTGACGCGAAATAAGGCTGGATATCCCTGCAGTGACTTGAATGCAGGCTCGTCTTGCATCTCCCAAGACGAAAGGATGTCTGAATCCCCTGTGGAGACCACAGAGAAAGACCTAGTTCCCCACCTCATCGCGACCGGAGGCCTCACATCCTTTGAAAACTCCAGAGGTACGCGGAGATCAGTGCCTCTAAAGGAGACGATGCCTGACTCCTCGTGAAACTTGATAGGAGTCCCAGGATTCTTGTGGCACGTGGAAAGGGACCCTTGGTCTCCCGCCTCAGCTGGAGAGGCGTCCCAATTGCCTTGCCAAGACTCGAGGAGAATCCCGAGTTCTGTCTCGCAACTAGGCAAGAGTCCTGACGTGGCTGAACAAACACGTGTGTGGAAGGGCCATCCCCGTCGTAACTCGAGAATATACCCCAGGTTCCCGCCGCAACTCGAGAAAAACCATGAGACTTCCCCCTCGCCGCGAGATGAGGCCCGATTTCCCTGCACTGCGTGCAGAGCAATTCTGTGTTGCACATCACACATGAAAGGAGCCTTGATTTCCTTCATGGCACTCCAGAGAAACCCCAAGAACACTGTTTCAAGGCTAGAGGGATCCTGAGGTCACTGTAGCAACACGAAAGAGCTCCGTGGGCCAAAAATCAACTCGAGATGAGAGGTTAGTCCCTGGCTTCGACTCCAGAGGAATACCACCTTACCACAAGCACCTCAAGAGGAGGCTTCTCTCAGCTCTAGGTATGTGAGAGGGACCCTGAGTTTGCGGCCTCAAGTGGAATGGACACCGCGATTCCCTGACTCGAAATAAGGCCGGATATCCCTGCAGTGACTTGAATGCCGGCTCGTCTTGCATCTCCCAAGACGAAAGGTTGTTTGAATCCCCTGTGGAGACCACAGAGAAAGACCTAGTTCCCCAGCTCATCGCGACAGGAGGCCTCAAATCATTTGAAAACTCCAGAGGTATGCGGAGATCAGTGCCTCCAAAGGAGACGATGCCTGACTCCTCGTGAAACTTGATAGGAGACCCAGGATTCCTGTGGCACGTGGAAAGGGACACTTGGTCTCCCGTCTCAGCTGGAGAGGCGTCCCAATTGCCCTGCAAAGCCTCGAGGAGAATCCCGAGTTGTCCCTCGCAAGTAGGCAGGAGTCCTGACGTCGCTGAAGAAACACGTGGGTGGAAGGGCCATCCCCGTCGTAACTCGAGAATATACCCCAGGTTCCCGCCGCAACTCTAGAAAAACCATGAGACTTCCCCCTCACCGCGAGATGAGGCCCGATTCCCCTGCACTGCGTGCAGAGCAATTCCGTGTTGCACATCACACATGAAAGGAGCCTTGATTTCCTTGATGGCACTTCAGAGAAACCCCAAGAACACTGTTTCAAGGCTAGAGGGATCCTGAGGTCACTGTAGCAACACGAAAGAGCTCCGTGGACCAAGAATCAACACGAGATGAGAGGTTAGTCCCTGGCTTCGACTCCTGAGGAATACCACCTTACCACAAGCACCTCAAGAGGAGGCTTCTCTCAGCTCTAGGTATGTGAGAGGGACCCTGAGTTTGCGGCCTCAAGTGGAATGGACACCGCGATGCCCTGACGCGAAATAAGGCCGGATATCCCTGCAGTGACTTGAATGCCGGCTCGTCTTGCATCTCCCAAGAAGAAAGGATGTCTGAATCCCCTGTGGAGACCACAGAGAAAGACCTAGTTCCCCACCTCATCACGACCGGAGGCCTCACATCCTTTGAAAACTCCAGAGGTACGCGGAGATCAGTGCCTCCAAAGGAGACGATGCCTGACTCCTCGTGAAACTTGATAGGAGTCCCAGGATTCTTGTGGCACGTGGAAAGGGACCCTTGGTCTCCCGCCTCAGCTGGAGAGGCGTTCCAATTGCCCTGCCACGCCTCGAGGAGAATCCCGAGTTGTGTCTCGCAACTAGGCAGGAGTCCTGACGTGGCTGAACAAACACGTGGGTGGAAGGGCCATCCCCGTCGTAACTCGAAAATATACCCCAGGTTCCCGCCGCAACTCGAGAAAAACCATGAGACTTCCCCCTCGATGCGAGATGAGGCCCGATTCCCCTGTACTGAGTGCAGAGCAATTCCGTGTTGCACATCACACATGAAAGGAGCCTTGATTTCCTTGATGGCACTCCAGAGAAACCCCAAGAACACTGTTTCAAGGCTAGAGGGATCCTGAGGTCACTGTAGCAACACAAAAGAGCTCCGTGGACCAAGAATCAACACGAGATGAGAGGTTAGTCCCTGGCTTCGACTCCTGAGGAATACCACCTTACCACAAGCACCTCAAGAGGAGGCTTCTCTCAGCTCTAGGTATGTGAGAGGTATCCTGAGTTTGCGGCCTCAAGTGGAATGGACACCGCGATGCCCTGACTCGAAATAAGGCCGGATATCCCTGCAGTGACTTTAATGCAGGCTCGTCTTGCATCTCCCAGGACGAAAGGATGTCTGAATCCCCTGTGGAAAGCACAGAGAAAGACTTAGTTCCCCACCTCATCGCGACCGATAGCCTCACATCCTTTGAAAACTCCAGAAGTACGTGGAGATCAGTGCCTCCAAAGGAGACGATGCCTGACTCCTCGTGAAACTTGATAGGAGTCCCAGGATTCCTGTGGCACTTGGAAAGGGACCCTTGGTCTCCCGCCTCAGCTGGAGAGGCGTCCCAATTGCCCTGCCAAGCCTCGAGGAGAATCCAGAGTTGTCCCTCGCAAGTAGGCAGGAGTCCTGACGTCGCTGAAGAAACACGTGGGTGGAAGGGCCATCCCCATCGTAACTCGAGAATATACCCCAGGTTCCCGCCGCAACTCGAGAAAAACCATGAGACTTCCCCCTCGCCGCGAGATGAGGCCCGATTCCCCTGCACTGCGTGCAGAGCAATTCCGTGTTGCACATCACACATGAAAGGAGCCTTGATTTCCTTGATGGCACTCCAGAGAAACCCCAAGAACACTGTTTCAAGGCTAGAGGGATCCTGAGGTCACTGTAGCAACACGAAAGAGCTCCGTGGGCCAAAAATCAACTCGAGATGAGAGGTTAGTCCCTGGCTTCGACTCCAGAGGAATACCACCTTACCACAAGCACCTCAAGAGGAGGCTTCTCTCAGCTCTAGGTATGTGAGAGGGACCCTGAGTTTGCGGCCTCAAGTGGAATGGACACCGCGATGCCCTGACTCGAAATAAGGCCGGATATCCCTGCAGTGACTTCAATGCAGGCTCGTCTTGCATCTCCCAAGACGAAAGGGTGTCTGAATCCCCTGTGGAGACCACAGAGAAAGACCTAGTTCCCCACCTCATCGCGACAGGAGGCCTCAAATCCTTTGAAAACTCCAGAGGTATGCGGAGATCAGTGCCTCCAAAGGAGACGATGCCTGACTCCTCGTGAAACTTGATAGGAGACCCAGGATTCCTGTGGCACGTGGAAAGGGACCCTTGGTCTCCCGTCTCAGCTGGAGAGGCGTCCCAATTGCCCTGCAAAGCCTCGAGGAGAATCCCGAGTTGTCCCTCATAACTAGGCAGGAGTCCTGACATGGCTGAACACACACGTGTGTGGAAGGGCCATCCCCGTCGTAACTCGAGAATATACCCCAGGTTCCCGCCGCAACTCGAGAAAAACCATGAGACTTCCCCCTCGCCGCGAGATGAGGCCCGATTCCCCTGCACTGCGTGCAGAGCAATTCCGTGTTGCACATCACACATGAAAGGAGCCTTGATTTCCTTGATGGCACTCCAGAGAAACCCCAAGAACACTGTTTCAAGGCTAGAGGGATCCTGAGGTCACTGTAGCAACACGAAAGAGCTCCGTGCACCAAGAATCAACACGAGATGAGAGGTTAGTCCCTGGCTTCGACTCCTGAGGAATACCACCTTACCACAAGCACCTCAAGAGGAGGCTTCTCTCAGCTCTAGGTATGTGAGAGGGATCCTGAGTTTGCGGCCTCAAGTGGAATGGACACCGCGATGCCCTGACTCGAAATAAGGCCGGATATCCCTGCAGTGACTTGAATGCAGGCTCGTCTTGCATCTCCCAAGAAGAAAGGATGTCTGAATCCCCTGTGGAGACCACAGAGAAAGACCTAGTTCCCCACCTCATCGCGATCGGAGGCCTCACATCCTTTGAAAACTCCAGAGGTACGCGGAGATCAGTGCCTCCAAAGGAGACGATGCCTGACTCCTCGTGAAACTTGATAGGAGTCCGAGGATTCTTGTGGCACGTGGAAAGGGACCCTTGGTCTCCCGCCTCAGCTGGAGAGGCGTTCCAATTGCCCTGCCAAGCCTCGAGGAGAATCCCGAGTTGTCCCTCGCAACTAGGCAGGAGTCCTGACGTGGCTGAACAAACACGTGGGTGGAAGGGCCATCCCCGTCGTAACTCGAGAATATACCCCAGGTTCCCGTCGCAACTCGAGAAAAACCATGAGACTTCCCCCTCGATGCGAGATGAGGCCCGATTCCCCTGTACTGCGTGCAGAGCAATTCCGTGTTGCACATCACACATGAAAGGAGCCTTGATTTCCTTCATGGCACTCCAGAGAAACCCCAAGAACACTGTTTCAAGGATAGAGGGATCCTGAGGTCACTGTAGCAACACGAAAGAACTCTGTGGACCAAAAATCAACTCGAAAAGAGAGGTTAGTCCCTGGATTCGTCTCCAGAGGAATACCACCTTACCACAAGCACCTCAAGAGGAGGCTTCTCTCAGCTCTAGGTATGTGAGAGGGACCCTGAGTTTGCGGCCTCAAGTGGAATGGACACCGCGATGCCCTGACTCGAAATAAGGCCGGATATCCCTGCAGTGACTTCAATGCAGGCTCGTCTTGCATCTCCCAGGACGAAAGGATGTCTGAATCCCCTGTGGAAAGCACAGAGAAAGACTTAGTTCCCCACCTCATCGCGACCGATAGCCTCACATCCTTTGAAAACTCCAGAGGTACGCGGAGATCAGTGCCTCCAAAGGAGACGATGCCTGACTCCTCGTGAAACTTGATAGGAGTCCCAGGATTCCTGTGGCACTTGGAAAGGGACCCTTGGTCACCCGCCTCAGCTGGAGAGGCGTCCCAATTGCCCTGCCAAGCCTCGAGGAGAATCCCGAGTTGTCCCTCGCAACTAGGCAGGAGTCCTGACATCGCTGAAGAAACACGTGGGTGGAAGGGCCATCCCCGTCGTAACTCGAGAATATACCCCAGGTTCCCGCCGCAACTCGAAAAAAAACATGAGACTTCCCCCTCGCCGCGAGATGAGGCCCGATTCCCCTGCACTGCGTGCAGAGCAATTCCGTGTTGCACATCACACATGAAAGGAGCCTTGATTTCCTTGATGGCACTCCAGAGAAACCCCAAGAACACTGTTTCAAGGCTAGAGGGATCCTGAGGTCACTGTAGCAACACGAAAGAGCTCCGTGGACGAAGAATCAACACGAGATTAGAGGTTAGTCCCTGGCTTCGACTCCTGAGGAATACCACCTTACCACAAGCACCTCAAGAGGAGGCTTCTCTCAGCTCTAGGTATGTGAGAGGGATCCTGAGTTTGCGGCCTCAAGTGGAATGGACACCGCGATGCCCTGACTCGAAATAAGGCCGGATATCCCTGCAGTGACTTGAATGCAGGCTCGTCTTGCATCTCCCAAGAAGAAAGGATGTCTGAATCCCCTGTGGAGACCACAGAGAAAGACCTAGTTCCCCACCTCATTGCGATCGGAGGCCTCACATCCTTTGAAAACTCCAGAGGTACGCGGAGATCAGTGCCTCCAAAGGAGACGATGCCTGACTCCTCGTGAAACTTGATAGGAGTCCGAGGATTCTTGTGGCACGTGGAAAGGGACCCTTGGTCTCCCGCCTCAGCTGGAGAGGCGTCCCAATTGCCCTGCCAAGCCTCGAGGAGAATCCAGATTTGTCCCTCGCAACTAGGCAGGAGTCCTGACGTCGCTGAAGAAACACGTGGGTGGAAGGGCCATCCCCCTCGTAACTCGAGAATATACCCCAGGTTCCTGCCACAACTCGAGAAAAACCATGAGACTTCCCCCTCGCCGCGAGATGAGGCCCGATTCCCCTGCACTGCGTGCAGAGCAATTCTGTGTTGCACATCACACATGAAAGGAACCTTGATTTCCTTCATGGCACTCCAGAGAATCCCCAAGAACACTGTTTCAAGGCTAGAGGGATCCTGAGGTCCCTGTAGCAACACGAAAGAGCTCCGTGGACCAAAAATCAACTCGAGATGAGAGGTTAGTCCCTGGCTTCGACTCCAGAGGAATACCACCTTACCACAAGCACCTCAAGAGGAGGCTTCTCTCAGCTCTAGGTATGTGAGAGGGACCCTGAGTTTGCGGCCTCAAGTGGAATGGACACCGCGATGCCCTGACTCGAAATAAGGCCGGATATCCCTGCAGTGACTGGAATGCAGGCTCGTCTTGCATCTCCCAAGACGAAAGGGTGTCTGAATCCCCTGTGGAGACCACAGAGAAAGACCTAGTTCCCCACCTCATCGCGACAGGAGGCCTCAAATCCTTTGAAAACTCCAGAGGTATGCGGAGATCAGTGCCTCCAAAGGAGACGATGCCTGACTCCTCGTGAAACTTGATTGGAGACCCAGGATTCCTGTGGCACGTGGAAAGGGACCCTTGGTCTCCCGTCTCAGCTGGAGAGGCGTCCCAATTGCCCTGCAAAGCCTCGAGGAGAATCCCGAGTTGTCCCTCGCAACTAGGCAGGAGTCCTGACATGGCTGAACACACACGTGTGTGGAAGGGCCATCCCCGTCGTAACTCGAGAATATACCCCAGGTTCCCGCCGCAACTCGAGAAAAACCATGAGACTTCCCCCTCGCCGCGAGATGAGGCCCGATTCCCCTGCACTGCGTGCAGAGCAATTCCGTGTTGCACATCACACATGAAAGGAGCCTTGATTTCCTTGATGGCACTCCAGAGAAACCCCAAGAACACTGTTTCAAGGCTAGAGGGATCCTGAGGTCACTGTAGCAACACGAAAGAACTCTGTGGAACAAAAATCAACTCGAAAAGAGAGGTTAGTCCCTGGATTCGTCTCCAGAGGAATACAACCTTACCACAAGCACCTCAAGAGGAGGCTTCTCTCAGCTCTAGGTATGTGAGAGGGACCCTGAGTTTGCGGCCTCAAGTGGAATGGACACCGCGATGCCCTGACTCGAAATAAGGCCGGATATCCCTGCAGTGACTTCAATGCAGGCTCGTCTTGCATCTCCCAGGACGAAAGGATGTCTGAATCCCCTGTGGAAAGCACAGAGAAAGACTTAGATCCCCACCTCATCGCGACCGATAGCCTCACATCCTTTGAAAACTCCAGAGGTACGCGGAGATCAGTGCCTCCAAAGGCGACGATGCCTGACTCCTCGTGAAACTTGATAGGAGTCCCAGGATTCCTGTGGCACGTGGAAAGGGACCCTTGGTCTCCCGCCTCAGCTGGAGAGGCGTCCCAATTGCCTTGCCAAGCCTCGAGGAGAATCCCGAGTTGTGTCTCGCAACTAGGCAAGAGTCCTGACGTGGCTGAACAAACACGTGTGTGGAAGGGCCATCCCCGTCGTAACTCGAGAATATACCCCAGGTTCCCGCCGCAACTCGAGAAAAACCATGAGACTTCCCCCTCGCCGCGAGATGAGGCCCGATTCCCCTGCACTACGTGCAGAGCAATTCTGTGTTGCACATCACACATGAAAGGAGCCTTGATTTCCTTCATGGCACTCCAGAGAATCCCCAGAACACTGTTTCAAGGCTAGAGGGATCCTGAGGTCACTGTAGCAACATGAAAGAGCTCCGTGGACCAAAAATCAACTCGAGATGAGAGGTTAGTCCCTGGCTTCGACTCCAGAGGAATACCACCTTACCACAAGCACCTCAAGAGGAGGCTTCTCTCAGCTCTAGGTATGTGAGAGGGACCCTGAGTTTGCGGCCTCAAGTGGAAAGGACACCGCGATGCCCTGACTCGAAATAAGGCCGGATATCCCTGCAGTGACTGGAATGCAGGCTCGTCTTGCATCTCCCAAGACGAAAGGGTGTCTGAATCCCCTGTGGAGACCACAGAGAAAGACCTAGTTCCCCACCTCATCGCGACAGGAGGCCTCAAATCCTTTGAAAACTCCAGAGGTATGCGGAGATCAGTGCCTCCAAAGGAGACGATGCCTGACTCCTCGTGAAACTTGATAGGAGACCCAGGATTCCTGTGGCACGTGGAAAGGGACCCTTGGTCTCCCGTCTCAGCTGGAGAGGCGTCCCAATTGCCCTGCCAAGCCTCGAGGAGAATCCCGAGTTGTCCCTCATAACTAGGCAGGAGTCCTGACATGGCTGAACACACACGTGTGTGGAAGGGCCATCCCCGTCGTAACTCGAGAATATACCCCAGGTTCCCGCCGCAACTCGAGAAAAACCATGAGACTTCCCCCTCGCCGCGAGATGAGGCCCGATTCCCCTGCACTGCGTGCAGAGCAATTCCGTGTTGCACATCACACATGAAAGGAGCCTTGATTTCCTTGATGGCACTCCAGAGAAACCCCAAGAACACTGTTTCAAGGCTAGAGGGATCCTGAGGTCACTGTAGCAACACGAAAGAGCTCCGTGGACCAAGAATCAACACGAGATGAGAGGTTAGTCCCTGGCTTCGACTCCTGAGGAATACCACCTTACCACAAGCACCTCAAGAGGAGGCTTCTCTCAGCTCTAGGTATGTGAGAGGGATCCTGAGTTTGCGGCCTCAAGTGGAATGGACACCGCGATGCCCTGACTCGAAATAAGGCCGGATATCCCTGCAGTGACTTGAATGCAGGCTCGTCTTGCATCTCCCAAGAAGAAAGCATGTCTGAATCCCCTGTGGAGACCACAGAGAAAGACCTAGTTCCCCACCTCATCGCGACCGGAGGCCTCACATCCTTTGAAAACTCCAGAGGTACGCGGAGATCAGTGCCTCCAAAGGAGACGATGCCTGACTCCTCGTGAAACTTGATAGGAGTCCGAGGATTCTTGTGGCACGTGGAAAGGGACCCTTGGTCTCCCGCCTCAGCTGGAGAGGCGTTCCAATTGCCCTGCCAAGCCTCGAGGAGAATCCCGAGTTGTCCCTCGCAACTAGGCAGGAGTCCTGACGTGGCTGAACAAACACGTGGGTGGAAGGGCCATCCCCGTCGTAACTCGAGAATATACCCCAGGTTCCCGTCGCAACTCGAGAAAAACCATGAGACTTCCCCCTCGATGCGAGATGAGGCCCGATTCCCCTGTACTGCGTGCAGAGCAATTCCGTGTTGCACATCACACATGAAAGGAGCCTTGATTTCCTTCATGGCACTCCAGAGAAACCCAAAGAACACTGTTTCAAGGATAGAGGGATCCTGAGGTCACTGTATCAACACGAAAGAACTCTGTGGACCAAAAATCAACTCGAAAAGAGAGGTTAGTCCCTGGATTCGTCTCCAGAGGAATACCACCTTACCACAAGCACCTCAAGAGGAGGCTTCTCTCAGCTCTAGGTATGTGAGAGGGACCCTGAGTTTGCGGCCTCAAGTGGAATGGACACCGCGATGCCCTGACTCGAAATAAGGCCGGATATCCCTGCAGTGACTTCAATGCAGGCTCGTCTTGCATCTCCCAGGACGAAAGGATGGCTGAATCCACTGTGGAAAGCACAGAGAAAGACTTAGTTCCCCACCTCATCGCGACCGATAGCCTCACATCCTTTGAAAACTCCAGAGGTACGCGGAGATCAGTGCCTCCAAAGGAGACGATGCCTGACTCCTCGTGAAACTTGATAGGAGTCCCAGGATTCCTGTGGCACTTGGAAAGGGACCCTTGGTCTCCCGCCTCAGCTGGAGAGGCGTCCCAATTGCCCTGCCAAGCCTCGAGGAGAATCCAGATTTGTCCCTCGCAACTAGGCAGGAGTCCTGACGTCGCTGAAGAAACACGTGGGTGGAAGGGCCATCCCCCTCGTAACTCGAGAATATACCCCAGGTTCCCGCCACAACTCGAGAAAAACCATGAGACTTCCCCCTCGCCGCGAGATGAGGCCCGATTCCCCTGCACTGCGTGCAGAGCAATTCCGTGTTGCACATCACACATGAAAGGATCCTTGATTTCCTTGATGGCACTCCAGAGAAACCCCAAGAACACTGTTTCAAGGCTAGAGGGATCCTGAGGTCACTGTAGCAACACGAAAGAGCTCCGTGGGCCAAAAATCAACTCGAGATGAGAGGTTAGTCCCTGGCTTCGACTCCAGAGGAATACCACCTTACCACAAGCACCTCAAGAGGAGGCTTCTCTCAGCTCTAGGTATGTGAGAGGGACCCTGAGTTTGCGGCCTCAAGTGGAATGGACACCGCGATGCCCTGACGCGAAATAAGGCTGGATATCCCTGCAGTGACTTGAATGCAGGCTCATGTTGCATCTCCCAAGATGAAAGGATGTCTGAATCCCCTGTGGAGACCACAGAGAAAGACCTAGTTCCCCACCTCATCGCGACCGGAGGCCTCACATCCTTTGAAAACTCCAGAGGTACGCGGAGATCAGTGCCTCCAAAGGAGACGATGCCTGACTCCTCGTGAAACTTGATAGGAGTCCCAGGATTCCTGTGGCACGTGGAAAGGGAACCTTGGTCTCCCGCCTCAGCTCAGAGGCCTCCCAATTGCCTTGACAAGCTTCGAGGAGAATCCCGAGTTGTGTCTCGTAACTAGGCAAGAGTCCTGACGTGGCTGAACAAACACGTGTGTGGAAGGGACATCCTCATCGTAACTCGAGAATATAAACCAGGTTCCCGCCGCAACTCGAGAAAAACCTTGAGACTTCCCCCTCGCCGCGAGATGAGGCCCGATTCCCCTGCACTGCGTGCAGAGCAATTCTGTGTTGCACATCACACATGAAAGGAGCCTTGATTTCCTTGATGGCACTCCAGAGAAACCCCGAGAACACTGTTTCAAGGCTAGAGGGATCCTGAGGTCACTGTAGCAACACGAAAGAACTCTGTGGACCAAAAATCAACTCGAAAAGAGAGGTTAGTCCCTGGATTCGTCTCCAGAGGAATACAACCTTACCACAAGCACCTCAAGAGGAGGCTTCTCTCAGCTCTAGGTATGTGAGAGGGACCCTGAGTTTGCGGCCTCAAGTGGAATGGACACCGCGATGCCCTGACTCGAAATAAGGCCGGATATCCCTGCAGTGACTTCAATGCAGGCTCGTCTTGCATCTCCCAGGATGAAAGGATGTCTGAATCCCCTGTGGAAAGCACAGAGAAAGACTTAGTTCCCCACCTCATCGCGACCGATAGCCTCACATCCTTTGAAAACTCCAGAGGTACCCGGAGATCAGTGCCTCCAAAGGCGACGATGCCTGACTCCTCGTGAAACTTGATAGGAGTCCCAGGATTCCTGTGGCACGTGGAAAGGGACCCTTGGTCTCCCGCCTCAGCTGGAGAGGCGTCCCAATTGCCTTGCCAAGCCTCGAGGAGAATCCCGAGTTGTGTCTCGCAACTAGGCAAGAGTCCTGACGTGGCTGAACAAACACGTGTGTGGAAGGGCCATCCCCGTCGTAACTCGAGAGTATACCCCAGGTTCCCGCCGCAACTCGAGAAAAACCATGAGACTTCCCCCTCGCCGCGAGATGAGGCCCGATTCCCCTGCACTACGTGCAGAGCAATTCTGTGTTGCACATCACACATGAAAGGAGCCTTGATTTCCTTCATGGCACTCCAGAGAATCCCCAAGAACACTGTTTCAAGGCTAGAGGGATCCTGAGGTCACTGTAGCAACATGAAAGAGCTCCGTGGACCAAAAATCAACTCGAGATGAGAGGTTAGTCCCTGGCTTCGACTCCAGAGGAATACCACCTTACCACAAGCACCTCAAGAGGAGGCTTCTCTCAGCTCTAGGTATGTGAGAGGGACCCTGAGTTTGCGGCCTCAAGTGGAAAGGACACCGCGATGCCCTGACTCGAAATAAGGCCGGATATCCCTGCAGTGACTGGAATGCAGGCTCGTCTTGCATCTCCCAAGACGAAAGGGTGTCTGAATCCCCTGTGGAGACCACAGAGAAAGACCTAGTTCCCCACCTCATCGCGACAGGAGGCCTCAAATCCTTTGAAAACTCCAGAGGTATGCGGAGATCAGTGCCTCCAAAGGAGACGATGCCTGACTCCTCGTGAAACTTGATAGGAGACCCAGGATTCCTGTGGCACGTGGAAAGGGACCCTTGGTCTCCCGTCTCAGCTGGAGAGGCGTCCCAATTGCCCTGCAAAGCCTCGAGGAGAATCCCGAGTTGTCCCTCATAACTAGGCAGGAGTCCTGACATGGCTGAACACACACGTGTGTGGAAGGGCCATCCCCGTCGTAACTCGAGAATATACCCCAGGTTCCCGCCGCAACTCGAGAAAAACCATGAGACTTCCCCCTCGCCGCGAGATGAGGCCCGATTCCCCTGCACTGCGTGCAGAGCAATTCCGTGTTGCACATCACACATGAAAGGAGCCTTGATTTCCTTGATGGCACTCCAGAGAAACCCCAAGAACACTGTTTCAAGGCTAGAGGGATCCTGAGGTCACTGTAGCAACACGAAAGAGCTCCGTGGACCAAGAATCAACACGAGATGAGAGGTTAGTCCCTGGCTTCGACTCCTGAGGAATACCACCTTACCACAAGCACCTCAAGAGGAGGCTTCTCTCAGCTCTAGGTATGTGAGAGGGATCCTGAGTTTGCGGCCTCAAGTGGAATGGACACCGCGATGCCCTGACTCGAAATAAGGCCGGATATCCCTGCAGTGACTTGAATGCAGGCTCGTCTTGCATCTCCCAAGAAGAAAGCATGTCTGAATCCCCTGTGGAGACCACAGAGAAAGACCTAGTTCCCCACCTCATCGCGACCGGAGGCCTCACATCCTTTGAAAACTCCAGAGGTACGCGGAGATCAGTGCCTCCAAAGGAGACGATGCCTGACTCCTCGTGAAACTTGATAGGAGTCCGAGGATTCTTGTGGCACGTGGAAAGGGACCCTTGGTCTCCCGCCTCAGCTGGAGAGGCGTTCCAATTGCCCTGCCAAGCCTCGAGGAGAATCCCGAGTTGTCCCTCGCAACTAGGCAGGAGTCCTGACGTGGCTGAACAAACACGTGGGTGGAAGGGCCATCCCCGTCGTAACTCGAGAATATACCCCAGGTTCCCGTCGCAACTCGAGAAAAACCATGAGACTTCCCCCTCGATGCGAGATGAGGCCCGATTCCCCTGTACTGCGTGCAGAGCAATTCCGTGTTGCACATCACACATGAAAGGAGCCTTGATTTCCTTCATGGCACTCCAGAGAAACCCAAAGAACACTGTTTCAAGGATAGAGGGATCCTGAGGTCACTGTAGCAACACGAAAGAACTCTGTGGACCAAAAATCAACTCGAAAAGAGAGGTTAGTCCCTGGATTCGTCTCCAGAGGAATACCACCTTACCACAAGCACCTCAAGAGGAGGCTTCTCTCAGCTCTAGGTATGTGAGAGGGACCCTGAGTTTGCGGCCTCAAGTGGAATGGACACCGCGATGCCCTGACTCGAAATAAGGCCGGATATCCCTGCAGTGACTTCAACGCAGGCTCGTCTTGCATCTCCCAGGACGAAAGGATGGCTGAATCCACTGTGGAAAGCACAGAGAAAGACTTAGTTCCCCACCTCATCGCGACCGATAGCCTCACATCCTTTGAAAACTCCAGAGGTACGCGGAGATCAGTGCCTCCAAAGGAGACGATGCCTGACTCCTCGTGAAACTTGATAGGAGTCCCAGGATTCCTGTGGCACTTGGAAAGGGACCCTTGGTCTCCCGTCTCAGCTGGAGAGGCGTCCCAATTGCCCTGCCAAGCCTCGAGGAGAATCCAGATTTGTCCCTCGCAACTAGGCAGGAGTCCTGACGTCGCTGAAGAAACACGTGGGTGGAAGGGCCATCCCCCTCGTAACTCGAGAATATACCCCAGGTTCCCGCCACAACTCGAGAAAAACCATGAGACTTCCCCCTCGCCGCGAGATGAGGCCCGATTCCCCTGCACTGCGTGCAGAGCAATTCCGTGTTGCACATCACACATGAAAGGATCCTTGATTTCCTTGATGGCACTCCAGAGAAACCCCAAGAACACTGTTTCAAGGCTAGAGGGATCCTGAGGTCACTGTAGCAACACGAAAGAGCTCCGTGGGCGAAAAATCAACTCGAGATGAGAGGTTAGTCCCTGGCTTCGACTCCAGAGGAATACCACCTTACCACAAGCACCTCAAGAGGAGGCTTCTCTCAGCTCTAGGTATGTGAGAGGGACCCTGAGTTTGCGGCCTCAAGTGGAATGGACACCGCGATGCCCTGACGCGAAATAAGGCTGGATATCCCTGCAGTGACTTGAATGCAGGCTCGTCTTGCATCTCCCAAGATGAAAGGATGTCTGAATCCCCTGTGGAGACCACAGAGAAAGACCTAGTTCCCCACCTCATCGCGACCGGAGGCCTCACATCCTTTGAAAACTCCAGAGGTACGCGGAGATCAGTGCCTCCAAAGGAGACGATGCCTGACTCCTCGTGAAACTTGATAGGAGTCCCAGGATTCCTGTGGCACGTGGAAAGGGAACCTTGGTCTCCCGCCTCAGCTCAGAGGCCTCCCAATTGCCTTGCCAATCCTCGAGGAGAATCCCGAGTTGTGTCTCGTAACTAGGGAAGAGTCCTGACGTGGCTGAACAAACACGTGTGTGGAAGGGACATCCTCATCGTAACTCGAGAATATACCCCAGGTTCCCGCCGCAACTCGAGAAAAACCTTGAGACTTCCCCCTCGCCGCGAGATGAGGCCCGATTCCCCTGCACTGCGTGCAGAGCAATTCTGTGTTGCACATCACACATGAAAGGAGCCTTGATTTCCTTCATGGCACTCCAGAGAAACCCCAAGAACACTGTTTCAAGGCTAGAGGGATCCTGAGGTCACTGTAGCAACACGAAAGAGCTCCGTGGACCAAAAATCAACACGAGATGAGAGGTTAGTCCCTGGCTTCGAATCCAGAGGAATACCACCTTACCACAAGCACCTCAAGAGGAGGCTTCTCTCAGCTCTAGGTATGTGAGAGGGACCCTGAGTTTGCGGCCTCAAGTGGAATGGACACCGCGATGCCCTGACTCGAAATAAGGCCGGATATCCCTGCAGTGACTGGAATTCAGGCTCGTCTTGCGTCTCCCAAGACGAAAGGGTGTCTGAATCCCCTGTGGAGACCACAGAGAAAGACCTAGTTCCCCACCTCATCGCGACAGGAGGCCTCAAATCCTTTGAAAACTCCAGAGGTATGCGGAGATCAGTGCCTCCAAAGGAGACGATGCCTGACTCCTCGTGAAACTTGATAGGAGACCCAGGATTCCTGTGGCACGTGGAAAGGGACCCTTGGTCTCCCGCCTCAGCTGGAGAGGCGTCCCAATTGCCCTGCAAAGCCTCGAGGAGAATCCCGAGTTGTCCCTCGCAACTAGGCAGGAGTCCTGACATGGCTGAACACACACGTGGGTGGAAGGGCCATCCCCGTCGTAACTCGAGAATATACCCCAGGTTCCCGCCGCAACTCGAGAAAAACGATGAGACTTCCCCCTCGCCGCGAGATGAGGCCCGATTCCCCTGCACTGCGTGCAGAGCAATTCCGTGTTGCACATCACACATGAAAGGAGCCTTGATTTCCTTGATGGCACTCCAGAGAAACCCCAAGAACACTGTTTCAAGGATGGAGGGATCCTGAGGTCACTGTAGCAACACGAAAGAACTCCGTGGACCAAGAATCAACAAGAGATGAGAGGTTAGTCCCTGGCTTCGACTCCTGAGGAATACCACCTTACCACAAGCACCTCAAGAGGAGGCTTCTCTCAGCTCTAGGTATGTGAGAGGGACCCTGAGTTTGCGGCCTCAAGTGGAATGGACACCGCGATGCCCTGACGTGAAATAAGGCTGGATATCCCTGCAGTGACTTGAATGCAGGCTCGTCTTGCATCTCCCAAGATGAAAGGATGTCTGAATCCCCTGTGGAGACCACAGAGAAAGACCTAGTTCCCCACCTCACCGCGACCGGAGGCCTCACATCCTTTGAAAACTCCAGAGGTACGCGGAGATCAGTGCCTCCAAAGGAGACGATGCCTGACTCCTCGTGAAACTTGATAGGAGTCCCAGGATTCCTGTGGCACGTGGAAAGGGACCCTTGGTCTCCCGCCTCAGCTGGAGAGGCGTCCCAATTGCCTTGCCAAGCCTCGAGGAGAATCCCGAGTTGTGTCTCGCAACTAGGCAAGAGTCCTGACGTCGTTGAACAAACACGTGTGTGGAAGGGCCATCCCCGTCGTAACTCGAGAATATACCCCAGGTTCCCGCCGCAACTCGAGAAAAACCATGAGACTTCCCCCTCGCTGCGAAATGAGGCCCGATTCCCCTGCACTGCGTGCAGAGCAATTCTGTGTTGCACATCACACATGAAAGGAACCTTGATTTCCTTCATGGCACTCCAGAGAAACCCCAAGAACACTGTTTCAAGGCTAGAGGGATCCTGAGGTCACTGTAGCAACACGAAAGCACTCCGTGGACCAAAAATCAACTCGAGATGAGAGGTTAGTCCCTGGCTTCGACTCCAGAGGAATACCACCTTACCACAAGCACCTCAAGAGGAGGCTTCTCTCAGCTCTAGGTATGTGAGAGGGACCCTGAGTTTGCGGCCTCAAGTGGAATGGACACCACGATGCCCTGACTCGAAATAAGGCCGGATATCAATGCAGTGACTGGAATGCAGGCTCGTCTTGCATCTCCCAAGACGAAAGGGTGTCTGAATCTCCTGTGGAGACCACAGAGAAAGACCTAGTTCCCCACCTCATCGCGACAGGAAGCCTCAAATCCTTTGAAAACTCCAGAGGTATGCGGAGATCAGTGCCTCCAAAGGAGACGATGCCTGACTCCTCATGAAACTTGATAGGAGACCCAGGATTCCTGTGGCACGTGGAAAGGGACCCTTGGTCTCCCGTCTCAGCTGGAGAGGCGTCCCAATTGCCCTGCAAAGCCTCGAGGAGAATCCCGAGTTGTCCCTCGCAACTAGGCAGGAGTCCTGACATGGCTGAACACACACGTGTGTGGAAGGGCCATCCCCGTCGTAACTCGAGAATATACCCCAGGTTCCCGCCGCAACTCGAGAAAAACCATGAGACTTCCCCCTCGCCGCGAGATGAGGCCCGATTCCCCTGCACTGCGTGCAGAGCAATTCCGTGTTGCACATCACACATGAAAGGAGCCTTGATTTCCTTGATGGCACTCCAGAGAAACCCAAAGAACACTGTTTCAAGGCTAGAGGGATCCTGAGGTCACTGTAGCAACACGAAAGAGCTCCGTGGACCAAGAATCAACACGAGATGAGAGGTTAGTCCCTGGCTTCGACTCCTGAGGAATACCACCTTACCACAAGCACCTCAAGAAGAGGCTTCTCTCAGCTCTAGGTATGTGAGAGGGATCCTGAGTTTGCGGCCTCAAGTGGAATGGACACCGCGATGCCCTGACTCGAAATAAGGCCGGATATCCCTGCAGTGACTTGAATGCAGGCTTGTCTTGCATCTCCCAAGATGAAAGGATGTCTGAATCCCCTGTGGAGACCACAGAGAAAGACCTAGTTCCCCACCTCATCGCGACCGGAGGCCTCACATCTTTTGAAAACTCCAGAGGTACGTGGAGATCAGTGCCTCCAAAGGAGACGATGCCTGACTCCTCGTGAAACTTGATAGGAGTCCCAGGATTCTTGTGGCACGTGGAAAGGGACCCTTGGTCTCCCGCCTCAGCTGGAGAGGCGTTCCAATTGCCCTGCCAAGCCTCGAGGAGAATCCCGAGTTGTCCCTCGCAACTAGGCAGGAGTCCTGACGTGGCTGAACAAACACGTGTGTGGAAGGGCCATCCCCGTCGTAACTCGAGAATATACCCCAGGTTCCCGCCGCAACTCGAGAAAAACCATGAGACTTCCCCCTCGCTGCGAAATGAGGGCCGATTCCCCTGCACTGCGTGCAGAGCAATTCTGTGTTGCACATCACACATGAAAGGAGCCTTGATTTCCTTCATGGCACTCCAGAGAAACCCCAAGAACACTGTTTCAAGGCTAGAGGGATCCTGAGGTCACTGTAGCAACACGAAAGCGCTCCGTGGACCAAAAATCAACTCGAGATGAGAGGTTAGTCCCTGGCTTCGACTCCAGAGGAATACCACCTTACCACAAGCACCTCAAGAGGAGGCTTCTCTCAGCTCTAGGTATGTGAGAGGGACCCTGACTTTGCGGCCTCAAGTGGAATGGATACCACGATGCCCTGACTCGAAATAAGGCCGGATATCCCTGCAGTGACTGGAATGCAGGCTCGTCTTGCATCTCCCAAGACGAAAGGGTGTCTGAATCTCCTGTGGAGACCACAGAGAAAGACCTAGTTCCCCACCACATCGCGACAGGAAGCCTCAAATCCTTTGAAAACTCCAGAGGTATGCGGAGATCAGTGCCTCCAAAGGAGACGATGCCTGACTCCTCATGAAACTTGATAGGAGTCCCAGGATTCCTGTGGCACTTGGAAAGGGACACTTCGACTCCCGCCTCAGCTGGAGAGGCGTCCCAATTGCCCTGCCAAGCCTCGAGGAGAATCCAGAGTTGTCCCTTGCAACTAGGCAGGAGTCCTGACGTCGCTGAAGAAACACGTGGGTGGAAGGGCCATCCCCGTCGTAACTCGAGAATATACCCCAGGTTCCCGCCGCAACACGAGAAAAACCATGAGACTTCCCCCTCGCCGCGAGATGAGGCCCGATTCCCCTGCACTGCGTGCAGAGCAATTCCGTGTTGCACATCACACATGAAAGGAGCCTTGATTTCCTTGATGGCACTCCAGAGAAACCCCAAGAACACTGTTTCAAGGATAGAGGGATCCTGAGGTCACTGTAGCAACACGAAAGAGCTCCGTGGGCGAAAAATCAACTCGAGATGAGAGGTTAGTCCCTGGCTTCGACTCCAGAGGAATACCACCTTACCACAAGCACCTCAAGAGGAGGCTTCTCTCAGCTCTAGGTATGTGAGAGGGACCCTGAGTTTGCGGCTTCAAGTGGAATGGACACCGCGATGCCCTGACTCGAAATAAGGCTGGATATCCCTGCAGTGACTTGAATGCAGGCTCGTCTTGCATCTCCCAAGATGAAAGGATGTCTGAATCCCCTGTGGAGACCACAGAGAAAGACCTAGTTCCCCACCTCATCGCGACCGGAGGCCTCACATCCTTTGAAAACTCCAGAGGTACGCGGAGATCAGTGCCTCCAAAGGAGACGATGCCTGACTCCTCGTGAAACTTGATAGGAGTCCCAGGATTCCTGTGGCACGTGGAAAGGGACCCTTGGTCTCCCGCCTCAGCTGGAGAGGCGTCCCAATTGCCTTGCCAAGCCTCGAGGAGAATCCCGAGTTGTGTCTCGCAACTAGGCAAGAGTCCTGACGTGGCTGAACAAACACGTGTGTGGAAGGGCCATCCCCGTCGTAACTCGAGAATATACCCCAGGTTCCCGCCGCAACTCGAGAAAAACCATGAGACTTCCCCCTCGCCGCGAGATGAGGCCCGATTCCCCTGCACTGCGTGCAGAGCAATTCTGTGTTGCACATCACACATGAAAGGAGCCTTGATTTCCTTCATGGCACTCCAGAGAAACCCCAAGAACACTGTTTCAAGGCTAGAGGGATCCTGAGGTCACTGTAGCAACACGAAAGAACTCCGTGGACCAAAAATCAACTCGAGATGAGAGGTTAGTCCCTGGCTTCGACTCCAGAGGAATACCACCTTACCACAAGCACCTCAAGAGGAGGCTTCTCTCAGCTCTAGGTATGTGAGAGGGACCCTGAGTTTGCGGCCTCAAGTGGAATGGACACCGCGATGCCCTGACTCGAAATAAGGCCGAATATCCCTGCAGTGACTTGAATGCAGGCTTGTCTTGCATCTCCCAAGATGAAAGGATGTCTGAATCCCCTGTGGAGACCACAGAGAAAGACCTAGTTCCCCACCTCATCGCGACCGGAGGCCTCACATCCTTTGAAAACTCCAGAGGTACGTGGAGATCAGTGCCTCCAAAGGAGACGATGCCTGACTCCTCGTGAAACTTGATAGGAGTCCCAGGATTCTTGTGGCACGTGGAAAGGGACCCTTGGTCTCCCGCCTCAGCTGGAGAGGCGTTCCAATTGCCCTGCCAAGCCTCGAGGAGAATCCCGAGTTGTCCCTCGCAACTAGGCAGGAGTCCTGACGTGGCTGAACAAACACGTGTGTGGAAGGGCCATCCCCGTCGTAACTCGAGAATATACCCCAGGTTCCCGCCGCAACTCGAGAAAAACCATGAGACTTCCCCCTCGATGCGAGATGAGGCCCGATTCCCCTGTACTGCGTGCAGAGCAATTCCGTCTTGCACATCACACATGAAAGGAGCCTTGATTTCCTTGATGGCACTCCAGAGAAACCCCAAGAACACTGTTTCAAGGATAGAGGGATCCTGAGGTCACTGTAGCAACACGAAAGAACTCTGTGGACCAAAAATCAACTCGAAAAGAGAGGTTAGTCCCTGGATTCGTCTCCAGAGGAATACCACCTTACCACAAGCACCTCAAGAGGAGGCTTCTCTCAGCTCTTGGTATGTGAGAGGGACCCTGAGTTTGCGGCCTCAAGTGGAATGGACACCGCGATGCCCTGACTCGAAATAAGGCCGGATATCCCTGCAGTGACTTCAATGCAGGCTCGTCTTGCATCTCCCAGGACGAAAGGATGTCTGAATCCCCTGTGGAAAGCACAGAGAAAGACTTAGTTCCCCACCTCATCGCGACCGATAGCCTCACATCCTTTGAAAACTCCAGAGGTACGCGGAGATCAGTGCCTCCAAAGGAGACGATGCCTGACTCCTCGTGAAACTTGATAGGAGTCCCAGGATTCCTGTGGCACTTGGAAAGGGACACTTGGTCTCCCGCCTCAGCTGGAGAGGCGTCCCAATTGCCCTGCCAAGCCTCGAGGAGAATCCAGATTTGTCCCTTGCAACTAGGCAGGAGTCCTGACGTCGCTGAAGAAACACGTGGGTGTAAGGGCCATCCCCGTCGTAACTCGAGAATATACCCCAGGTTCCCGCCGCAACACGAGAAAAACCATGAGACTTCCCCCTCGCCGCGAGATGAGGCCCGATTCCCCTGCACTGCGTGCAGAGCAATTCCGTGTTGCACATCACACATGAAAGGAGCCTTGATTTCCTTGATGGCACTCCAGAGAAACCCCAAGAACACTGTTTCAAGGATAGAGGGATCCTGAGGTCACTGTAGCAACACGAAAGAGCTCCGTGGGCGAAAAATCAACTCGAGATGAGAGGTTAGTCCCTGGCTTCGACTCCAGAGGAATACCACCTTACCACAAGCACCTCAAGAGGAGGCTTCTCTCAGCTCTAGGTATGTGAGAGGGACCCTGAGTTTGCGGCTTCAAGTGGAATGGACACCGCGATGCCCTGACTCGAAATAAGGCCGGGTATCCCTGCAGTGACTTGAATGCAGGCTCGTCTTGCATCTCCCAAGATGAAAGGATGTCTGAATCCCCTGTGGAGACCACAGAGAAAGACCTAGTTCCCCACCTCATCGCGACCGGAGGCCTCACATCCTTTGAAAACTCCAGAGGTACGCGGAGATCAGTGCCTCCAAAGGAGACGATGCCTGACTCCTCGTGAAACTTGATAGGAGTCCCAGGATTCCTGTGGCACGTGGAAAGGGACCCTTGGTCTCCCGCCTCAGCTGGAGAGGCGTCCCAATTGCCTTGCCAAGCCTCGAGGAGAATCCCGAGTTGTGTCTCGCAACTAGGCAAGAGTCCTTACGTGGCTGAACAAACACGTGTGTGGAAGGGCCATCCCCGTCGTAGCTCGAGAATATACCCCAGGTTCCCGCCGCAACTCGAGAAAAACCATGAGACTTCCCCCTCGCCGCGAGATGAGGCCCGATTCCCCTGCACTGCGTGCAGAGCAATTCTGTGTTGCACATCACACATGAAAGGAGCCTTGATTTCCTTCATGGCACTCCAGAGAAACCCCAAGAACACTGTTTCAAGGCTAGAGGGATCCTGAGGTCACTGTAGCAACACGAAAGAACTCCGTGGACCAAAAATCAACTCGAGATGAGAGGTTAGTCCCTGGCTTCGACTCCAGAGGAATACCACCTTACCACAAGCACCTCAAGAGGAGGCTTCTCTCAGCTCTAGGTATGTGAGAGGGACCCTGAGTTTGCGGCCTCAAGTGGAATGGACACCGCGATGCCCTGACTCGAAATAAGGCCGAATATCCCTGCAGTGACTTGAATGCAGGCTTGTCTTGCATCTCCCAAGATGAAAGGATGTCTGAATCCCCTGTGGAGACCACAGAGAAAGACCTAGTTCCCCACCTCATCGCGACCGGAGGCCTCACATCCTTTGAAAACTCCAGAGGTACGTGGAGATCAGTGCCTCCAAAGGAGACGATGCCTGACTCCTCGTGAAACTTGATAGGAGTCCCAGGATTCTTGTGGCACGTGGAAAGGGACCCTTGGTCTCCCGCCTCAGCTGGAGAGGCGTTCCAATTGCCCTGCCAAGCCTCGAGGAGAATCCCGAGTTGTCCCTCGCAACTAGGCAGGAGTCCTGACGTGGCTGAACAAACACGTGTGTGGAAGGGCCATCCCCGTCGTAACTCGAGAATATACCCCAGGTTCCCGCCGCAACTCGAGAAAAACCATGAGACTTCCCCCTCGATGCGAGATGAGGCCCGATTCCCCTGTACTGCGTGCAGAGCAATTCCGTCTTGCACATCACACATGAAAGGAGCCTTGATTTCCTTGATGGCACTCCAGAGAAACCCAAAGAACACTGTTTCAAGGAAAGAGGGATCCTGAGGTCACTGTAGCAACACGAAAGAACTCTGTGGACCAAAAATCAACTCGAAAAGAGAGGTTAGTCCCTGGATTCGTCTCCAGAGGAATACCACCTTACCACAAGCACCTCAAGAGGAGGCTTCTCTCAGCTCTTGGTATGTGAGAGGGACCCTGAGTTTGCGGCCTCAAGTGGAATGGACACCGCGATGCCCTGACTCGAAATAAGGCCGGATATCCCTGCAGTGACTTCAATGCAGGCTCGTCTTGCATCTCCCAGGACGAAAGGATGTCTGAATCCCCTGTGGAAAGCACAGAGAAAGACTTAGTTCCCCACCTCATCGCGACCGATAGCCTCACATCCTTTGAAAACTCCAGAGGTACGCGGAGATCAGTGCCTCCAAAGGAGACGATGCCTGACTCCTCGTGAAACTTGATAGGAGTCCCAGGATTCCTGTGGCACTTGGAAAGGGACACTTGGTCTCCCGCCTCAGCTGGAGAGGCGTCCCAATTGCCCTGCCAAGCCTCGAGGAGAATCCAGAGTTGTCCCTTGCAACTAGGCAGGAGTCCTGACGTCGCTGAAGAAACACGTGGGTGTAAGGGCCATCCCCGTCGTAACTCGAGAATATACCCCAGGTTCCCGCCGCAACACGAGAAAAACCATGAGACTTCCCCCTCGCCGCGAGATGAGGCCCGATTCCCCTGCACTGCGTGCAGAGCAATTCCGTGTTGCACATCACACATGAAAGGAGCCTTGATTTCCTTGATGGCACTCCAGAGAAACCCCAAGAACACTGTTTCAAGGATAGAGGGATCCTGAGGTCACTGTAGCAACACGAAAGAGCTCCGTGGGCGAAAAATCAACTCGAGATGAGAGGTTAGTCCCTGGCTTCGACTCCAGAGGAATACCACCTTACCACAAGCACCACAAGAGGAGGCTTCTCTCAGCTCTAGGTATGTGAGAGGGACCCTGAGTTTGCGGCCTCAAGTGGAATGGACACCGCGATGCCCTGACGCGAAATAAGGCTGGATATCCCTGCAGTGACTTGAATGCAGGCTCGTCTTGCATCTCCCAAGATGAAAGGATGTCTGAATCCCCTGTGGAGACCACAGAGAAAGACCTAGTTCCCCACCTCATCGCGACCGGAGGCCTCACATCCTTTGAAAACTCCAGAGGTACGCGGAGATCAGTGCCTCCAAAGGAGACGATGCCTGACTCCTCGTGAAACTTGATAGGAGTCCCAGGATTCCTGTGGCACGTGGAAAGGGACCCTTGGTCTCCCACCTCAGCTGGAGAGGCGTCCCAATTGCCTTGCCAAGCCTCGAGGAGAATCCCGAGTTGTGTCTCGCAACTAGGCAAGAGTCCTGACGTGGCTGAACAAACACGTGTGTGGAAGGGCCATCCCCGTCGTAACTCGAGAATATACCCCAGGTTCCCGCCGCAACTCGAGAAAAACCATGAGACTTCCCCCTCGCCGCGAGATGAGGCCCGATTCCCCTGCACTGCGTGCAGAGCAATTCTGTGTTGCACATCACACATGAAAGGAGCCTTGATTTCCTTCATGGCACTCCAGAGAAACCCCAAGAACACTGTTTCAAGGCTAGAGGGATCCTGAGGTCACTGTAGCAACACGAAAGAACTCCGTGGACCAAAAATCAACTCGAGATGAGAGGTTAGTCCCTGGCTTCGACTCCAGAGGAATACCACCTTACCACAAGCACCTCAAGAGGAGGCTTCTCTCAGCTCTAGGTATGTGAGAGGGACCCTGAGTTTGCGGCCTCAAGTGGAATGGACACCGCGATGCCCTGACTCGAAATAAGGCCGAATATCCCTGCAGTGACTTGAATGCAGGCTTGTCTTGCATCTCCCAAGATGAAAGGATGTCTGAATCCCCTGTGGAGACCACAGAGAAAGACCTAGTTCCCCACCTCATCGCGACCGGAGGCCTCACATCCTTTGAAAACTCCAGAAGTACGTGGAGATCAGTGCCTCCAAAGGAGACGATGCCTGACTCCTCGTGAAACTTGATAGGAGTCCCAGGATTCTTGTGGCACGTGGAAAGGGACCCTTGGTCTCCCGCCTCAGCTGGAGAGGCGTTCCAATTGCCCTGCCAAGCCTCGAGGAGAATCCCGAGTTGTCCCTCGCAACTAGGCAGGAGTCCTGACGTGGCTGAACAAACACGTGTGTGGAAGGGCCATCCCCGTCGTAACTCGAGAATATACCCCAGGTTCCCGCCGCAACTCGAGAAAAACCATGAGACTTCCCCCTCGATGCGAGATGAGGCCCGATTCCCCTGTACTGCGTGCAGAGCAATTCCGTCTTGCACATCACACATGAAAGGAGCCTTGATTTCCTTGATGGCACTCCAGAGAAACCCCAAGAACACTGTTTCAAGGATAGAGGGATCCTGAGGTCACTGTAGCAACACGAAAGAACTCTGTGGACCAAAAATCAACTCGAAAAGAGAGGTTAGTCCCTGGATTCGTCTCCAGAGGAATACCACCTTACCACAAGCACCTCAAGAGGAGGCTTCTCTCAGCTCTTGGTATGTGAGAGGGACCCTGAGTTTGCGGCCTCAAGTGGAATGGACACCGCGATGCCCTGACTCGAAATAAGGCCGGATATCCCTGCAGTGACTTCAATGCAGGCTCGTCTTGCATCTCCCAGGACGAAAGGATGTCTGAATCCCCTGTGGAAAGCACAGAGAAAGACTTAGTTCCCCACCTCATCGCGACCGATAGCCTCACATCCTTTGAAAATTCCAGAGGTACGCGGAGATCAGTGCCTCCAAAGGAGACGATGCCTGACTCCTCGTGAAACTTGATAGGAGTCCCAGGATTCCTGTGGCACTTGGAAAGGGACACTTGGTCTCCCGCCTCAGCTGGAGAGGCGTCCCAATTGCCCTGCCAAGCCTCGAGGAGAATCCAGAGTTGTCCCTTGCAACTAGGCAGGAGTCCTGACGTCGCTGAAGAAACACGTGGGTGTAAGGGCCATCCCCGTCGTAACTCGAGAATATACCCCAGGTTCCCGCCGCAACACGAGAAAAACCATGAGACTTCCCCCTCGCCGCGAGATGAGGCCCGATTCCCCTGCACTGCGTGCAGAGCAATTCCGTGTTGCACATCACACATGAAAGGAGCCTTGATTTCCTTGATGGCACTCCAGAGAAACCCCAAGAACACTGTTTCAAGGATAGAGGGATCCTGAGGTCACTGTAGCAACACGAAAGAGCTCCGTGGGCGAAAAATCAACTCGAGATGAGAGGTTAGTCCCTGGCTTCGACTCCAGAGGAATACCACCTTACCACAAGCACCTCAAGAGGAGGCTTCTCTCAGCTCTAGGTATGTGAGAGGGACCCTGAGTTTGCGGCCTCAAGTGGAATGGACACCGCGATGCCCTGACGCGAAATAAGGCTGGATATCCCTGCAGTGACTTCAATGCAGGCTCGTCTTGCATCTCCCAGGACGAAAGGATGTCTGAATCCCCTGTGGAAAGCACAGAGAAAGACTTAGTTCCCCACCTCATCGCGACCGATAGCCTCACATCCTTTGAAAACTCCAGAGGTACGCGGAGATCAGTGCCTCCAAAGGAGACGATGCCTGACTCCTCGTGAAACTTGATAGGAGTCCCAGGATTCCTGTGGCACTTGGAAAGGGACACTTGGTCTCCCGCCTCAGCTGGAGAGGCGTCCCAATTGCCCTGCCAAGCCTCGAGGAGAATCCAGAGTTGTCCCTTGCAACTAGGCAGGAGTCCTGACGTCGCTGAAGAAACACGTGGGTGGAAGGGCCATCCCCGTCGTAACTCGAGAATATACCCCAGGTTCCCGCCGCAACACGAGAAAAACCATGAGACTTCCCCCTCGCCGCGAGATGAGGCCCGATTCCCCTGCACTGCGTGCAGAGCAATTCCGTGTTGCACATCACACATGAAAGGAGCCTTGATTTCCTTGATGGCACTCCAGAGAAACCCCAAGAACACTGTTTCAAGGCTAGAGGGATCCTGAGGTCACTGTAGCAACACGAAAGAGCTCCGTGGGCGAAAAATCAACTCGAGATGAGAGGTTAGTCCCTGGCTTCGACTCCAGAGGAATACCACCTTACCACAAGCACCACAAGAGGAGGCTTCTCTCAGCTCTAGGTATGTGAGAGGGACCCTGAGTTTGCGGCCTCAAGTGGAATGGACACCGCGATGCCCTGACGCGAAATAAGGCTGGATATCCCTGCAGTGACTTCAATGCAGGCTCGTCTTGCATCTCCCAAGATGAAAGGATGTCTGAATCCCCTGTGGAGACCACAGAGAAAGACCTAGTTCCCCACCTCATCGCGACCGGAGGCCTCACATCCTTTGAAAACTCCAGAGGTACGCGGAGATCAGTGCCTCCAAAGGAGACGATGCCTGACTCCTCGTGAAACTTGATAGAAGTCCCAGGATTCCTGTGGCACGTGGAAAGGGACCCTTGGTCTCCCGCCTCAGCTGGAGAGGCGTCCCAATTGCCTTGCCAAGCCTCGAGGAGAATCCCGAGTTGTGTCTCGCATCTAGGCAAGAGTCCTGACGTGGCTGAACAAACACGTGTGTGGAAGGGCCATCCCCGTCGTAACTCGAGAATATACCCCAGGTTCCCGCCGCAACTCGAGAAAAACCATGAGACTTCCCCCTCGCCGCGAGATGAGGCCCGATTCCCCTGCACTGCGTGCACAGCAATTCTGTGTTGCACATCACACATGAAAGGAGCCTTGATTTCCTTCATGGCACTCCAGAGAAACCCCAAGAACACTGTTTCAAGGCTAGAGGGATCCTGAGGTCAATGTAGCAACACGAAAGAACTCCGTGGATCAAAAATCAACTCGAGATGAGAGGTTAGTCCCTGGCTTCGACTCCAGAGGAATACCACCTTACCACAAGCACCTCAAGAGGAGGCTTCTCTCAGCTCTAGGTATGTGAGAGGGACCCTGAGTTTGCGGCCTCAAGTGGAATGGACACCGCGATGCCCTGACTCGAAATAAGGCCGAATATCCCTGCAGTGACTACAATGCAGGCTCGTCTTGCATCTCCCAAGACGAAAGGATGTCTGAATCCCCTGTGGAAAGCACAGAGAAAGACTTAGTTCCCCACCTCATCGCGACCGATAGCCTCACCTCCTTTGAAAACTCCAGAGGTACGCGGAGATCAGTGCCTCCAAAGGAGACGATGCCTGACTCCTCGTGAAACTTGATAGGAGTCCCAGGATTCCTGTGGCACTTGGAAAGGGACACTTGGTCTCCCGCCTCAGCTGGAAAGGCGTCCCAATTGCCCTGCCAAGCCTCGAGGAGAATCCAGAGTTGTCCCTCGCAACTAGGCAGGAGTCCTGACGTCGCTGAAGAAACACGTGGGTGGAAGGGCCATCCCCGTCGTAACTCGAGAATATACCCCAGGTTCCCGCCGCAACTCGAGAAAAACCATGAGACTTCCCCCTCGCCGCGAGATGAGGCCCGATTCCCCTGCACTGCGTGCAGAGCAATTCCGTGTTGCACATCACACATGAAAGGAGCCTTGATTTCCTTGATGGCACTCCAGAGAAACCCCAAGAACACTGTTTCAAGGATAGAGGGATCCTGAGGTCACTGTAGCAACACGAAAGAGCTCCGTGGGCGAAAAATCAACTCGAGATGAGAGGTTAGTCCCTGGCTTCGACTCCAGAGGAATACCACCTTACCACAAGCACCTCAAGAGGAGGCTTCTCTCAGCTCTAGGTATGTGAGAGGGACCCTGAGTTTGCGGCCTCAAGTGGAATGGACACCGCGATGCCCTGACTCGAAATAAGGCCGGATATCCCTGCAGTGACTGGAATGCAGGCTCGTCTTGCATCTCCCAAGACGAAAGGGTGTCTGAATCCCCTGTGGAGACCACAGAGAAAGACCTAGTTCCCCACCTCATCGCGACAGGAGGCCTCAAATCCTTTGAAAACTCCAGAGGTATGCGGAGATCAGTGCCTCCAAAGGAGAGGATGCCTGACTCCTCGTGAAACTTGATAGGAGACCCAGGATTCCTGTGGCACGTGGAAAGGGACACTTGGTCTCCCGTCTCAGCTGGAGAGGCATCCCAATTGCCCTGCAAAGCCTCGAGGAGAGTCCCGAGTTGTCCCTCGCAACTAGGCAGGAGTCCTGACATGGCTGAACACACACGTGTGTGGAAGGGCCATCCCCGTCGTAATTCGAGAATATATCCCAGGTTCCCGCCGCAACTCGAGAAAAACCATGAGACTTCCCCCTCGCCGGGAGATGAGGCCCGATTCCCCTGCACTGCGTGCAGAGCAATTCCGTGTTGCACATCACACATGAAAGGAGCCTTGATTTCCTTGATGGCACTCCAGAGAAACCCCAAGAACACTGTTTCAAGGCTGGAGGGATCCTGAGGTCACTGTAGCAACACGAAAGAGCTCCGTGGACCAAGAATCAACACGAGATGAGAGGTTAGTCCCTGGCTTCGACTCCTGAGGAATACCACCTTACCACAAGCACCTCAAGAGGAGGCTTCTCTCAGCTCTAGGTATGTGAGAGGGATCCTGAGTTTGCGGCCTCAAGTGGAATGGACACCGCGATGCCCTGACTCGAAATAAGGCCGGATATCCCTGCAGTGACTTGAATGCAGGCTCGTCTTGCATCTCCCAAGAAGAAAGGATGTCTGAATCCCCTGTGGAGACCACAGAGAAAGACCTAGTTCCCCAGCTCATCGCGACAGGAGGCCTCAAATCCTTTGAAAACTCCAGAGGTACGCGGAGATCAGTGCCTCCAAAGGAGACGATGCCTGACTCCTCGTGAAACTTGATAGGAGTCCCAGGATTCTTGTGGCACGTGGAAAGGGACCCTTGGTCTCCCGCCTCAGCTGGAGAGGCGTTCCAATTGCCCTGCCAAGCCTCGAGGAGAATCCCGAGTTGTCCCTCGCAACTAGGCAGGAGTCCTGACGTGGCTGAACAAACACGTGGGTGGAAGGGCCATCCCCGTCGTAACTCGAGAATATACCCCAGGTTCCCGCCGCAACTCGAGAAAAACCATGAGACTTCCCCCTCGATGCGAGATGAGGCCCGATTCCCCTGTACTGCGTGCAGAGCAATTCCGTCTTGCACATCACACATGAAAGGAGCCTTGATTTCCTTGATGGCACTCCAGAGAAACCCCAAGAACACTGTTTCAAGGATAGAGGGATCCTGAGGTCACTGTAGCAACACGAAAGAACTCTGTGGACCAAAAATCAACTCGAAAAGAGAGGTTAGTCCCTGTATTCGTCTCCAGAGGAATACCACCTTACCACAAGCACCTCAAGAGGAGGCTTCTCTCAGCTCTAGGTATGTGAGAGGGACCCTGAGTTTGCGGCCTCAAGTGGAATGGACACCGCGATGCACTGACTCGAAATAAGGCCGGATATCCCTGCAGTGACTTCAATGCAGGCTCGTCTTGCATCTCCCAGGACGAAAGGATGTCTGAATCCCCTGTGGAAAGCACAGAGAAAGACTTAGTTCCCCACCTCATCGCGACCAATAGCCTCACATCCTTTGAAAACTCCAGAGGTACGCGGAGATCAGTGCCTCCAAAGGAGACGATGCCTGACTCCTCGTGAAACTTGATAGGAGTCCCAGGATTCCTGTGGCACTTGGAAACGGACACTTGGTCTCCCGCCTCAGCTGGAGAGGCGTCCCAATTGCCCTGCCAAGCCTCGAGGAGAATCCAGAGCTGTCCCTCGCACCTAGGCAGGAGTCCTGACGTCGCTGAAGAAACACGTGGGTGGAAGGGCCATCCCCGTCGTAACTCGAGAATATACCCCAGGTTCCCGCCGCAACTCGAGAAAAACCATGAGACTTCCCCCTCGCCGCGAGATGAGGCCCGATTCCCCTGCAATGCGTGCAGAGCAATTCCGTGTTGCACATCACACATGAAAGGAGCCTTGATTTCCTTGATGGCACTCCAGAGAAACCCCAAGAACACTGTTTCAAGGCTAGAGGGATCCTGAGGTCACTGTAGCAACACGAAAGAGCTCCGTGGGCCAAAAATCAACTCGAGATGAGAGGTTAGTCCCTGGCTTCGACTCCAGAGGAATACCACCTTACCACAAGCAGCTCAAGAGGAGGCTTCTCTCAGCTCTAGGTATGTGAGAGGGACCCTGAGTTTGCGGCTTCAAGTGGAATGGACACCGCGATGCCCTGACTCGAAATAAGGCCGGATATCCCTGCAGTGACTTGAATGCAGGCTCGTCTTGCATCTCCCAAGATGAAAGGATGTCTGAATCCCCTGTGGAGACCACAGAGAAAGACCTAGTTCCCCACCTCATCGCGACCGGAGGCCTCAAATCCTTTGAAAACTCCAGAGGTATGCGGAGATCAGTGCCTCCAAAGGAGACGATGCCTGACTCCTCGTGAAACTTGATAGGAGTCCCAGGATTCCTGTGGCACGTGGAAAGGGACCCTTGGTCACCCGTCTCAGCTGGAGAGGCGTCCCAATTGCCCTGCAAAGCCTCGAGGAGAATCCTGAGTTGGCCCTCGCAACTAGGCAGGAGTCCTGACATGGCTGAACACACACGTGTGTGGAAGGGCCATCCCCGTCGTAATTCGAGAATATACCCCAGGTTCCCGCCGCAACTCGAGAAAAACCATGAGACTTCCCCCTCGCCGCGAGATGAGGCCCGATTCCCCTGCACTGCGTGCAGAGCAATTCCGTGTTGCACATCACACATGAAAGGAGCCTTGATTTCCTTGATGGCACTCCAGAGAAACCCCAAGAACACTGTTTCAAGGCTAGAGGTATCCTGAGGTCACTGTAGCAAAACGAAAGAGCTCCGTGGACCAAGAATCAACACGAGATGAGAGGTTAGTCCCTGGCTTCGACTCCTGAGGAATACCACATTACCACAAGCACCTCAAGAGGAGGCTTCTCTCAGCTCTAGGTATGTGAGAGGGATCCTGAGTTTGCGGCCTCAAGTGGAATGGACACCGCGATGCCCTGACGCGAAATAAGGCCGGATATCCCTGCAGTGACTTGAATGCAGGCTCGTCTTGCATCTCCCAAGAAGAAAGGATGTCTGAATCCCCTGTGGAGACCACAGAGAAAAACCTAGTTCCCCAGCTCATCGCGACAGGAGGCCTCAAATCCTTTGAAAACTCCAGAGGTACGCGGAGATCAGTGCCTCCAAAGGAGACGATGCCTGACTCCTCGTGAAACTTGATAGGAGTCCCAGGATTCTTGTGGCACGTGTAAAGGGACACTTGGTCTCCCGCCTCAGCTGGAGAGGCGTTCCAATTGCCCTGCCAAGCCTCGAGGAGAATCCCGAGTTGTCCCTCGCAACTAGGCAGGAGTCCTGACGTGGCTGAACAAACACGTGGGTGGAAGGGCCATCCCCGTCGTAACTCGAGAATATATCCCAGGTTCCCGCCGCAACTCGAGAAAAACCATGAGACTTCCCCCTCGATGCGAGATGAGGCCCGATTCCCCTGTACTGCGTGCAGAGCAATTCCGTCTTGCACATCACACATGAAAGGAGCCTTGATTTCCTTGATGGCACTCCAGAGAAACCCCAAGAACACTGTTTCAAGGATAGAGGGATCCTGAGGTCACTGTAGCAACACGAAAGAACTCTGTGGACCAAAAATCAACTCGAAAAGAGAGGTTAGTCCCTGGATTCCTCTCCAGAGGAATACAACCTTACCACAAGCACCTCAAGAGGAGGCTTCTCTCAGCTTTAGGTATGTGAGAGGGACCCTGAGTTTGCGGCCTCAAGTGGAATGGACACCGCGATGCCCTGACTCGAAATAAGGCCGGATATCCCTGCAGTGACTTCAATGCAGGCTCGTCTTGCATCTCCCAGGACGAAAGGATGTCTGAATCCCCTGTGGAAAGCACAGAGAAAGACTTAGTTCCCCACCTCATCGCGACCGATAGCCTCACATCCTTTGAAAACTCCAGAGGTACGCGGAGATCAGTGCCTCCAAAGGAGACGATGCCTGACTCCTCGTGAAACTTGATAGGAGTCCCAGGATTCTTGTGGCACTTGGAAACGGACACTTGGTCTCCCGCCTCAGCTGGAGAGGCGTCCCAATTGCCCTGCCAAGCCTCGAGGAGAATCCAGAGCTGTCCCTCGCAACTAGGCAGGAGTCCTGACGTCGCTGAAGAAACACGTGGGTGGAAGGGCCATCCCCGTCGTAACTCGAGAATATACCCCAGGTTCCCGCCGCAACTCGAGAAAAACCATGAGACTTCCCCCTCGCCGCGAGATGAGGCCCGATTCCCCTGCACTGCGTGCAGAGCAATTCCGTGTTGCACATCACACATGAAAGGAGCCTTGATTTACTTCATGGCACTCCAGAGAAACCCCAAGAACACTGTTTCAAGGCTAGAGGGATCCTGAGGTCACTGTAGCAACTCGAAAGAGCTCCGTGGACCAAAAATCAACTCGAGATGAGAGGTTAGTCCCTGGCTTCGACTACAGAGGAATACCACCTTACCACAAGCACCTCAAGAGGAGGCTTCTCTCAGCTCTAGGTATGTGAGAGGGACCCTGAGTTTGCGGCCTCAAGTGGAATGGACACCGCGATGCCCTGACTCGAAATAAGGCCGGATATCCCTGCAGTGACTGGAATGCAGGCTCGTCTTGCATCTCCCAAGATGAAAGGGTGTCTGAATCCCCTGTGGAGACCACAGAGAAAGACCTAGTTCCCCACCTCATCGCGACCGGAGGCCTCAAATCCTTTGAAAACTCCAGAGGTATGCGGAGATCAGTGCCTCCAAAGGAGACGATGCCTGACTCCTCGTGAAACTTGATAGGAGACCCTGGATTCCTGTGGCACGTGGAAAGGGACCCTTGGTCTCCCGTCTCAGCTGGAGAGGCGTCCCAATTGCCCTGTAAAGCCTCGAGGAGAATCCCGAGTTGTCCCTCGCAACTAGGCAGGAGTCCTGACATGGCTGAACACACACGTGTGTGGAAGGGCCATCCCCGTCGTAACTCGAGAATATACCCCAGGTTCCCGCCGCAACTCGAGAAAAACCATGAGACTTCCCCCTCGCCGCGAGATGAGGCCCGATTCCCCTGCACTGCGTGCAGAGCAATTCCGTGTTGCACGTCACACTTGAAAGGAGCCTTGATTTCCTTCATGGCACTCCAGAGAGACCCCAAGAACACTGTTTCAAGGCTAGAGGGATCCTGAGGTCACTGTAGCAACACGAAAGAGCTCCGTGGACCAAGAATCAACACGAGATGAGAGGTTAGTCCCTGGCTTCGACTCCAGAGGAATACCACCTTACCACAAGCACCTCAAGAGGAGGCTTCTCTCAGCTCTAGGTATGTGAGAGGGACCCTGAGTTTGCGGCCTCAAGTGGAATGGACACCGCGATGCCCTGACTCGAAATAAGGCAGGATATCCCTGCAGTGACTTCAATGCAGGCTCGTCTTGCATCTCCCAAGATGAAAGGATGTCTGAATCCCCTGTGGAGACCACAGAGAAAGACCTAGTTCCCCACCTCATCGCGACCAGAGGCCTCACATCCTTTGAAAACTCCAGAGGTACGCGGAGATCAGTGCCTCCAAAGGAGACGATGCCTGACTCCTCGTGAAACTTGATAGGAGTCCCAGGATTATTGTGGCACGTGGAAAGGGACCCTTGGTCTCCCGCCTCAGCTGGAGAGGCGTTCCAATTGCCCTGCCAAGCCTCGAGGAGAATCCCGAGTTGTTCCTCACAACTAGGCAGGAGTCCTGACGTGGCTGAACAAACACGTGGGTAGAAGGGCCATCCCCGTCGTAACTCGAGAATATACCCCAGGTTCCCGCCGCAACTCGAGAAAAACCATGAGACTTCCCCCTCGATGCGAGATGAGGCCCGATTCCCCTGTACTGCGTGCAGAGCAATTCCGTCTTGCACATCACACATGAAAGGAGCCTTGATTTCCTTGATGGCACTCCAGAGAAACCCCAAGAACACTGTTTCAAGGCTAGAGGGATCCTGAGGTCACTGTAGCAACACGAAAGAACTCTGTGGACCAAAAATCAACTCGAAAAGAGAGGTTAGTCCCTGGATTCGTCTCCAGAGGAATACGACCTTACCAGAAGCACCTCAAGAGGAGGCTTCTCTCAGCTCTAGGTATGTGAGAGGGACCCTGAGTTTGCGGCCTCAAGTGGAATGGACACCGCGATGCCCTGACTCGAAATAAGGCCGGATATCCCTGCAGTGACTTCAAAGCAGGCTCGTCTTGCATCTCCCAAGACGAAAGGATGTCTGAATCCCCTGTGGAAAGCACAGAGAAAGACTTAGTTCCCCACCTCATCGCGACCAATAGCCTCACATCCTTTGAAAACTCCAGAGGTACGCGGAGATCAGTGCCTCCAAAGGAGACGATGCCTGACTTCTCGTGAAACTTGATAGGAGTCCCAGGATTCCTGTGGCACGTGGAAAGGGACCCTTGGTCTCCCGCCTCAGCTTGAGAGGCGTCCCAATTGCCTTGCCAAGCCTCGAGGAGAATCCCGAGTTGTGTCTCGCAACTAGGCAAGAGTCCTGACGTGGCTGAACAAACACGTGTGTGGAAGGGCCTTACCCGTCGTAACTCGAGAGTATACCCCAGGTTCCCGCCGCAACTCGAGAAAAACCATGAGACTTCCCCCTCGCCGCGAGATGAGGCCCGATTCCCCTGCACTGCGTGCAGAGCAATTCTGTGTTGCACATCACACATGAAAGGAGCCTTGATTTCCTTGATGGCACTCCAGAGAAACCCCAAAAACACTGTTTCAAGGCTAGAGGGATCCTGAGGTCACTGTAGCAACACGAAAGAGCTCCGTGGACCCAAAATCAACTCGAGATGAGAGGTTAGTCCCTGGCTTCGACTCCAGAGGAGTACCACCTTACCACAAGCACCTCAAGAGGAGGCTTCTCTCAGCTCTAGGTATGTGAGAGGGACCCTGAGTTTGCGGCCTCAAGTGGAATGGACACCGCGATGCCCTGACTCGAAATAAGGCCAGATAGCCCTGCAGTGACTGGAATGCAGGCTCGTCTTGCATCTCCCAAGACGAAAGGGTGTCTGAATCCCCTGTGGAGACCACAGAGAAACACCTAGTTCCCCACCTCATCGCGACAGGAGGCCTCAAATCCTTTGAAAACTCCAGAGGTATGCGGAGATCAGTGCCTCCAAAGGAGACGATGCCTGACTCCTCGTGAAACTTGATAGGAGACCCTGGATTCCTGTGGCACGTGGAAAGGGACCCTTGGTCTCCCGTCTCAGCTGGAGAGGCGTCCCAATTGCCCTGTAAAGCCTCGAGGAGAATCCCGAGTTGTCCCTCGCAACTAGGCAGGAGTCCTGACATGGCTGAACACACACGTGTGTGGAAGGGCCATCCCCGTCGTAACTCGAGAATATACCCCAGGTTCCCGCCGCAACTCGAGAAAAACCATGAGACTTCCCCCTCGCCGCGAGATGAGGCCCGATTCCCCTGCACTGCGTGCAGAGCAATTCCGTGTTGCACGTCACACTTGAAAGGAGCCTTGATTTCCTTCATGGCACTCCAGAGAGACCCCAAGAACACTGTTTCAAGGCTAGAGGGATCCTGAGGTCACTGTAGCAACACGAAAGAGCTCCGTGGACCAAGAATCAACACGAGATGAGAGGTTAGTCCCTGGCTTCGACTCCAGAGGAATACCACCTTACCACAAGCACCTCAAGAGGAGGCTTCTCTCAGCTCTAGGTATGTGAGAGGGACCCTGAGTTTGCGGCCTCAAGTGGAATGGACACCGCGATGCCCTGACTCGAAATAAGGCCGGATATCCCTGCAGTGACTTCAATGCAGGCTCGTCTTGCATCTCCCAAGATGAAAGGATGTCTGAATCCCCTGTGGAGACCACAGAGAAAGACCTAGTTCCCCACCTCATCGCGACCGGAGGCCTCACATCCTTTGAAAACTCCAGAGGTACGCGGAGATCAGTGCCTCCAAAGGAGACGATGCCTGACTCCTCGTGAAACTTGATAGGAGTCCCAGGATTATTGTGGCACGTGGAAAGGGACCCTTGGTCTCCCGCCTCAGCTGGAGAGGCGTTCCAATTGCCCTGCCAAGCCTCGAGGAGAATCCCGAGTTGTTCCTCACAACTAGGCAGGAGTCCTGACGTGGCTGAACAAACACGTGGGTAGAAGGGCCATCCCCGTCGTAACTCGAGAATATACCCCAGGTTCCCGCCGCAACTCGAGAAAAACCATGAGACTTCCCCCTCGATGCGAGATGAGGCCCGATTCCCCTGTACTGCGTGCAGAGCAATTCCGTCTTGCACATCACACATGAAAGGAGCCTTGATTTCCTTGATGGCACTCCAGAGAAACCCCAAGAACACTGTTTCAAGGCTAGAGGGATCCTGAGGTCACTGTAGCAACACGAAAGAACTCTGTGGACCAAAAATCAACTCGAAAAGAGAGGTTAGTCCCTGGATTCGTCTCCAGAGGAATACGACCTTACCAGAAGCACCTCAAGAGGAGGCTTCTCTCAGCTCTAGGTATGTGAGAGGGACCCTGAGTTTGCGGCCTCAAGTGGAATGGACACCGCGATGCCCTGACTCGAAATAAGGCCGGATATCCCTGCAGTGACTTCAAAGCAGGCTCGTCTTGCATCTCCCAAGACGAAAGGATGTCTGAATCCCCTGTGGAAAGCACAGAGAAAGACTTAGTTCCCCACCTCATCGCGACCAATAGCCTCACATCCTTTGAAAACTCCAGAGGTACGCGGAGATCAGTGCCTCCAAAGGAGACGATGCCTGACTTCTCGTGAAACTTGATAGGAGTCCCAGGATTCCTGTGGCACGTGGAAAGGGACCCTTGGTCTCCCGCCTCAGCTTGAGAGGCGTCCCAATTGCCTTGCCAAGCCTCGAGGAGAATCCCGAGTTGTGTCTCGCAACTAGGCAAGAGTCCTGACGTGGCTGAACAAACACGTGTGTGGAAGGGCCTTACCCGTCGTAACTCGAGAGTATACCCCAGGTTCCCGCCGCAACTCGAGAAAAACCATGAGACTTCCCCCTCGCCGCGAGATGAGGCCCGATTCCCCTGCACTGCGTGCAGAGCAATTCCGTGTTGCACATCACACATGAAAGGAGCCTTGATTTCCTTGATGGCACTCCAGAGAAACCCCAAGAACACTGTTTCAAGGCTAGAGGGATCCTGAGGTCACTGTAGCAACACGAAAGAGCTCCGTGGGCCAAAAATCAACTCGAGATGAGAGGTTAGTCCCTCGCTTCGACTCCAGAGGAATACCACCTTACCACAAGCACCTCAAGAGGAGGCTTCTCTCAGCTCTAGGTATGTGAGAGGGACCCTGAGTTTGCGGCCTCAAGTGGAGTGGACACCGCGATGCCCTGACGCGAAATAAGGCTGGATATCCCTGCAGTGACTGGAATGCAGGCTCGTCTTGCATCTCCCAAGAAGAAAGGATGTCTGAATCCCCTGTGGAGACCACAGAGAAAGACCTAGTTCCCCACCTCATCGCGACCGGAGGCCTCACATCCTTTGAAAACTCCAGAGGTATGCGGAGATCAGTGCCTCCAAAGGAGACGATGCCTGACTCCTCGTGAAACTTGATAGGAGTCCCAGGATTCCTGTGGCACGTGGAAAGGGACCCTTGGTCTCCCGCCTCAGCTGGAGAGGCGTTCCAATTGCCTTGCCAAGCCTCGAGGAGAATCCCGAGTTGTGTCTCGCAACTAGGCAAGAGTCCTGAGGTGGCTGAACAAACACGTGTGTGGAAGGGCCATCCCCGTCGTAACTCGAGAATATACCCCAGGTTCCCGCCGCAACTCGAGAAAAACCATGAGACTTCCACCTCGCCGCGAGATGAGGCCCGATTCCCCTGCACTGCGTGCAGAGCAATTCCGTGTTGCACATCACACATGAAAGGAGCATTGATTTCCTTGATGGCACTCCAGAGAAACCCCAAGAACACTGTTTCAAGGCTAGAGGGATCCTGAGGTCACTGTAGCAACACGAAAGAGCTCCGTTGACCAAGAATCAACACGAGATGAGAGGTTAGTCCCTGGCTTCGACTCCTGAGGAATGCCACCTTACCACAAGCACCTCAAGAGGAGGCTTCTCTCAGCTCTAGGTATGTGAGAGGGATCCTGAGTTTGCGGCCTCAAGTGGAATGGACACCGCGATGCCCTGACTCGAAAAAAGGCCGGATATCCCTGCAGTGACTTGAATGCAGGCTCGTCTTGCATCTCCCAAGAAGAAAGGATGTCTGAATCCCCTGTGGAGACCACAGAGAAACACCTAGTTCCCCACCTCATCGCGACCGGAGGCCTCACATCCTTTGAAAACTCCAGAGGTACGCGGAGATCAGTGCCTCCAAAGGAGACGATGCCTGACTCCTCGTGAAACTTGATAGGAGTCCCAGGATTCCTGTGGCACGTGGAAAGGGACTCTTGGTCTCCCGCCTCAGCTGGAGAGGCGTTCCAATTGCCCTGCCAAGCCTCGTGGAGAATCCCGAGTTGTCCCTCGCAACTAGGCAGGAGTCCTGACGTGGCTGAAGAAACACGTGGGTGGAAGGGCCATCCCCGTCGTAACTCGAGAATATACCCCAGGTTCCCGCCGCAACTCGAGAAAAACCATGAGACTTCCCCCTCGATGAGAGATGAGGCCCGATTCCCCTGTACTGCGTGCAGAGCAATTCCGTCTTGCACATCACACATGAAAGGAGCCTTGATTTCCTTGATGGCACTCCAGAGAAACCCCAAGAACACTGTTTCAAGGATAGAGGGATCCTGAGGTAACTGTAGCAAGACGAAAGAATTCTGTGGACCAAAAATCAACTCGAAAAGAGAGGTTAGTCCCTGGATTCGTCTCCAGAGGAATACCACCTTACCACAAGCACCTCAAGAGGAGGCTTCTCTCAGCTCTAGGTATGTGAGAGGGACCCTGAGTTTGCGGCCTCAAGTGGAATGGACACCGCGATGCCCTGACTCGAAATAAGGCCGGATATCCCTGCAGTGACTTCAATGCAGGCTCGTCTTGCATCTCCCAGGACGAAAGGATCTCTGAATCCCCTGTGGAAAGCACAGAGAAAGACTTAGTTCCCCACCTCATCGCGACCAATAGCCTCACATCCTTTGAAAACTCCAGAGGTACGCGGAGATCAGTGCCTCCAAAGGAGACGATGCCTGACTCCTCGTGAAACTTGATAGGAGTCCCAGGATTCCTGTGGCACTTGGAAAGGGACACTTGGTCTCCCGCCTCAGCTGGAGAGGCGTCCCAGTTGCCCTGCCAAGCCTCGAGGAGAATCCAGAGTTGTCCCTCGCAACTAGGCAGGAGTCCTGACGTCGCTGAAGAAACACGTGGGTGGAAGGGCCATCCCCGTCGTAACTCGAGAATATACCCCAGGTTCCCGCCGCAACTCGAGAAAAACCATGAGACTTCCCCCTCGCCGCGAGATGAGGCCCGATTCGCCTGCACTGCGTGCAGAGCAATTCCGTGTTGCACATCACACATGAAAGGATCCTTGATTTCCTTGATGGCACTCCAGAGAAACCCCAAGAACACTGTTTCAAGGCTAGAGGGATCCTGAGGTCACTGTAGCAACACGAAAGAGCTCCGTGGGCCAAAAATCAACTCGAGATGAGAGGTTAGTCCCTGGCTTCCACTCCAGAGGAATACCACCTTACCACAAGCACCTCAAGAGGAGGCTTCTCTCAGCTCTAGGTATGTGAGAGGGACCCTGAGTTTGCGGCCTCAAGTGGAATGGACACCGCGATGCCCTGACGCGAAATAAGGCTGGATATCCCTGCAGTGACTTGAATGCAGGCTCGTCTTGCATCTCCCAAGATGAAAGGATGTCTGAATCCCCTGTGGAGACCACAGAGAAAGACCTAGTTCCCCACCTCATCGCGACCGGAGGCCTCACATACTTTGAAAACTCCAGAGGTACGCGGAGATCAGTGCCTCCAAAGGAGACGATGCCTGACTCCTCGTGAAACTTGATAGGAGTCCCAGGATTCCTGTGGCACGTGGAAAGGGACACTTGGTCTCCCGCCTCAGCTGGAGAGGCGTCCCAATTGCCTTGCCAAGCCTCGAGGAGAATCCCGAATTGTGTCTCGCAACTAGGCAAGAGTCCTGACGTGGCTGAACAAACACGTGTGTGGAAGGGCCATCCCCGTCGTAACTCGAGAATATACCCCAGGTTCCCGCCGCAACTCGAGAAAAACCATGAGACTTCCCCCTCGCCGCGAGATGAGGCCCGATTCCCCTGCACTGCGTGCAGAGCAATTCCGTGTTGCACATCACACATGAAAGGAGCCTTGATTTCCTTGATGGCACTCCAGAGAAACCCCAAGAACACTGTTTCAAGGCTAGAGGGATCCTGAGGTCACTGTAGCAACACGAAAGAGCTCCGTGGACCAAGAATCAACACGAGATGAGAGGTTAGTCCCTGGCTTCGACTCCTGAGGAATGACACCTTACCACAAGCACCTCAAGAGGAGGCTTCTCTCAGCTCTAGGTATGTGAGAGGGATCCTGAGTTTGCGGCCTCAAGTGGAATGGACACCGCGATGCCCTGACGCGAAATAAGGCCGGATATCCCTGCAGTGACTTGAATGCAGGCTCGTCTTGCATCTCCCAAGAAGAAAGGATGTCTGAATCCCCTGTGGAGACCACAGTGAAACACCTAGTTCCCCACCTCATCGCGACCGATAGCCTCACATCCTTTGAAAACTCCAGAGGTACGCGGAGATCAGTGCCTCCAAAGGAGACGATGCCTGACTCCTCGTGAAACTTGATAGGAGTCCCAGGATTCCTGTGGCACTTGGAAAGGGACACTTGGTCTCCCGCCTCAGCTGGAGAGGCGTCCCAACTGCCCTGCCAAGCCTCGAGGAGAATCCAGAGTTGTCCCTCGCAACTAGGCAGGAGTCCTGACGTCGCTGAGGAAACACGTGGGTGGAAGGGCCATCCCCGTCGTAACTCGAGAATATACCCCAGGTTCCCGCCGCAACTCGAGAAAAACCATGAGACTTCCCCCTCGCCGCGAGATGAGGCCCGATTCCCCTGCACTGCGTGCAGAGCAATTCCTTGTTGCACATCACACATGAAAGGAGCCTTGATTTCCTTGATGGCACTCCAGAGAAACCCCAAGAACACTGTTTCAAGGCTAGAGGGATCCTGAGATCACTGTAGCAACACGAAAAAGCTCCGTGGGCCAAAAATCAACTCGAGATGAGAGGTTAGTCCCTGGCTTCGACTCCAGAGGAATACCACCTTACCACAAGCACCTCAAGAGGAGGCTTCTCTCAGCTCTAGGTATGTGAGAGGGACCCTGAGTTTGCGGCCTCAAGAGGAATGGACACCGCGATGCCCTGACGCGAAATAAGGCTGGATATCCCTGCAGTGACATGAATGCAGGCTCGTCTTGCATCTCCCAAGATGAAAGGATGTCTGTATCCCCTGTGGAGACCACAGAGAAACACCTAGTTCTCCACCTCATCGCGACCGGAGGCCTCACATCCTTTGAAAACTCCAGAGGTACGCGAAGATCAGTGCCTCCAAAGGAGACGATGCCTGCCTCCTCGTGAAACTTGATATGAGTCCCAGGATTCCTGTGGCACGTGGAAAGGGACCCTTGGTCTCCCGCCTCAGCTGGAGAGGCGTCCCAATTGCCTTGCCAAGCCTCGAGGAGAATCCCGAGTTGTGTCTCGCAACTAGGCAAGAGTCCTGACGTGGCTGAACAAACACGTGTGTGGAAGGGCCATCCCCGTCGTAACTCGAGAATATACCCCAGGTTCCCGCCGCAACTCGAGAAAAACCATGAGACTTCCCCCTCGCCGAGAGATGAGGTCCGATTCCCCTGCACTGCGTGCAGAGCAATTCCGTGTTGCACATCACACATGAAAGGAGCCTTGATTTCCTTGATGGCACTACAGAGAAACCCCAAGAACACTGTTTCAAGGCTAGAGGGATCCTGAGGTCACTGTAGCAACACGAAAGAGCTCCGTGGGTCAAAAATCAACTCGAGATGAGAGGTTAGTCCCTGGCTTCGACTCCAGAGGAATACCACCTTACCACAAGCACCTCAAGAGGAGGCTTCTCTCAGCTCTAGGTATGTGAGAGGGACTCTGAGTTTGCGGCCTCAAGTGGAGTGGACACCGCGATGCCCTGACGCGAAATAAGGCTGGATATCCCTGCAGTGACTGGAATGCAGGCTCGTCTTGCATCTCCCAAGATGAAAGGATGTCTGAATCCCCTGTGGAGACCACAGAGAAAGACCTAGTTCCCCACCTCATCGCGACCGGAGGCCTCACATCCTTTGAAAACTCCAGAGGTATGCGGAGATCAGTGCCTCCAAAGGAGACGATGCCTGACTCCTCGTGAAACTTGATAGGAGTCCCAGGATTCCTGTGGCACGTGGAAAGGGACCCTTGGTCTCCCGCCTCAGCTGGAGAGGCGTTCCAATTGCCTTGCCAAGCCTCGAGGAGAATCCCGAGTTGTGTCTCGCAACTAGGCAAGAGTCCTGAGGTGGCTGAACAAACACGTGTGTGGAAGGGCCATCCCCGTCGTAACTCGAGAATATACCCCAAGTTCCCGCCGCAACTCGAGAAAAACCATGAGACTTCCCCCTCGCCACGAGATGAGGCCCGATTCCCCTGCACTGCGTGCAGAGCAATTCCGTGTTGCACATCACACATGAAAGGAGCATTGATTTCCTTGATGGCACTCCAGAGAAACCCCAAGAACACTGTTTCAAGGCTAGAGGGATCCTGAGGTCACTGTAGCAACACGAAAGAGCTCCGTTGACCAAGAATCAACACGAGATGAGAGGTTAGTCCCTGGCTTCGACTCCTGAGGAATGCCACCTTACCACAAGCACCTCAAGAGGAGGCTTCTCTCAGCTCTAGGTATGTGAGAGGGATCCTGAGTTTGCGGCCTCAAGTGGAATGGACACCGCGATGCCCTGACTCGAAAAAAGGCCGGATATCCCTGCAGTGACTTGAATGCAGGCTCGTCTTGCATCTCCCAAGAAGAAAGGATGTCTGAATCCCCTGTGGAGACCACAGAGAAACACCTAGTTCCCCACCTCATCGCGACCGGAGGCCTCACATCCTTTGAAAACTCCAGAGGTACGCGAAGATCAGTGCCTCCAAAGGAGACGATGCCTGACTCCTCGTGAAACTTGATAGGAGTCCCAGGATTCCTGTGGCACGTGGAAAGGGACTCTTGGTCTCCCGCCTCAGCTGGAGAGGCGTTCCAATTGCCCTGCCAAGCCTCGTGGAGAATCCCGAGTTGTCCCTCGCAACTAGGCAGGAGTCCTGACGTGGCTGAAGAAACACGTGGGTGGAAGGGCCATCCCCGTCGTAACTCGAGAATATACCCCAGGTTCCCGCCGCAACTCGAGAAAAACCATGAGACTTCCCCCTCGATGAGAGATGAGGCCCGATTCCCCTGTACTGCGTGCAGAGCAATTCCGTCTTGCACATCACACATGAAAGGAGCCTTGATTTCCTTGATGGCACTCCAGAGAAACCCCAAGAACACTGTTTCAAGGATAGAGGGATCCTGAGGTCACTGTAGCAAGACGAAAGAATTCTGTGGACCAAAAATCAACTCGAAAAGAGAGGTTAGTCCCTGGATTCGTCTCCAGAGGAATACCACCTTACCACAAGCACCTCAAGAGGAGGCTTCTCTCAGCTCTAGGTATGTGAGAGGGACCCTGAGTTTGCGGCCTCAAGTGGAATGGACACCGCGATGCCCTGACTCGAAATAAGGCCGGATATCCCTGCAGTGACTTCAATGCAGGCTCGTCTTGCATCTCCCAGGACGAAAGGATCTCTGAATCCCCTGTGGAAAGCACAGAGAAAGACTTAGTTCCCCACCTCATCGCGACCGATAGCCTCACATCCTTTGAAAACTCCAGAGGTACGCGGAGATCAGTGCCTCCAAAGGAGACGATGCCTGACTCCTCGTGAAACTTGATAGGAGTCCCAGGATTCCTGTGGCACTTGGAAAGGGACACTTGGTCTCCCGCCTCAGCTGGAGAGGCGTCCCAGTTGCCCTGCCAAGCCTCGAGGAGAATCCAGAGTTGTCCCTCGCAACTAGGCAGGAGTCCTGACGTCGCTGAAGAAACACGTGGGTGGAAGGGCCATCCCCGTCGTAACTCGAGAATATACCCCAGGTTCCCGCCGCAACTCGAGAAAAACCATGAGACTTCCCCCTCGCCGCGAGATGAGGCCCGATTCCCCTGCACTGCGTGCAGAGCAATACCGTGTTGCACATCACACATGAAAGGATCCTTGATTTCCTTGATGGCACTCCAGAGAAACCCCAAGAACACTGTTTCAAGGCTAGAGGGATCCTGAGGTCACTGTAGCAACACGAAAGAGCTCCGTGGGCCAAAAATCAACTCGAGATGAGAGGTTAGTCCCTGGCTTCCACTCCAGAGGAATACCACCTTACCACAAGCACCTCAAGAGGAGGCTTCTCTCAGCTCTAGGTATGTGAGAGGGACCCTGAGTTTGCGGCCTCAAGTGGAATGGACACCGCGATGCCCTGACGCGAAATAAGGCTGGATATCCCTGCAGTGACTTGAATGCAGGCTCGTCTTGCATCTCCCAAGATGAAAGGATGTCTGAATCCCCTGTGGAGACCACAGAGAAAGACCTAGTTCCCCACCTCATCGCGACCGGAGGCCTCACATACTTTGAAAACTCCAGAGGTACGCGGAGATCAGTGCCTCCAAAGGAGACGATGCCTGACTCCTCGTGAAACTTGATAGGAGTCCCAGGATTCCTGTGGCACGTGGAAAGGGACACTTGGTCTCCCGCCTCAGCTGGAGAGGCGTCCCAATTGCCTTGCCAAGCCTCGAGGAGAATCCCGAATTGTGTCTCGCAACTAGGCAAGAGTCCTGACGTGGCTGAACAAACACGTGTGTGGAAGGGCCATCCCCGTCGTAACTCGAGAATATACCCCAGGTTCCCGCCGCAACTCGAGAAAAACCATGAGACTTCCCCCTCGCCGCGAGATGAGGCCCGATTCCCCTGCACTGCGTGCAGAGCAATTCCGTGTTGCACATCACACATGAAAGGAGCCTTGATTTCCTTGATGGCACTCCAGAGAAACCCCAAGAACACTGTTTCAAGGCTAGAGGGATCCTGAGGTCACTGTAGCAACACGAAAGAGCTCCGTGGACCAAGAATCAACACGAGATGAGAGGTTAGTCCCTGGCTTCGACTCCTGAGGAATGACACCTTACCACAAGCACCTCAAGAGGAGGCTTCTCTCAGCTCTAGGTATGTGAGAGGGATCCTGAGTTTGCGGCCTCAAGTGGAATGGACACCGCGATGCCCTGACGCGAAATAAGGCCGGATATCCCTGCAGTGACTTGAATGCAGGCTCGTCTTGCATCTCCCAAGAAGAAAGGATGTCTGAATCCCCTGTGGAGACCACAGTGAAACACCTAGTTCCCCACCTCATCGCGACCGATAGCCTCACATCCTTTGAAAACTCCAGAGGTACGCGGAGATCAGTGCCTCCAAAGGAGACGATGCCTGACTCCTCGTGAAACTTGATAGGAGTCCCAGGATTCCTGTGGCACTTGGAAAGGGACACTTGGTCTCCCGCCTCAGCTGGAGAGGCGTCCCAACTGCCCTGCCAAGCCTCGAGGAGAATCCAGAGTTGTCCCTCGCAACTAGGCAGGAGTCCTGACGTCGCTGAGGAAACACGTGGGTGGAAGGGCCATCCCCGTCGTAACTCGAGAATATACCCCAGGTTCCCGCCGCAACTCGAGAAAAACCATGAGACTTCCCCCTCGCCGCGAGATGAGGCCCGATTCCCCTGCACTGCGTGCAGAGCAATTCCTTGCTGCACATCACACATGAAAGGAGCCTTGATTTCCTTGATGGCACTCCAGAGAAACCCCAAGAACACTGTTTCAAGGCTAGAGGGATCCTGAGATCACTGTAGCAACACGAAAAAGCTCCGTGGGCCAAAAATCAACTCGAGATGAGAGGTTAGTCCCTGGCTTCGACTCCAGAGGAATACCACCTTACCACAAGCACCTCAAGAGGAGGCTTCTCTCAGCTCTAGGTATGTGAGAGGGACCCTGAGTTTGCGGCCTCAAGTGGAATGGACACCGCGATGCCCTGACGCGAAATAAGGCTGGATATCCCTGCAGTGACATGAATGCAGGCTCGTCTTGCATCTCCCAAGATGAAAGGATGTCTGTATCCCCTGTGGAGACCACAGAGAAACACCTAGTTCTCCACCTCATCGCGACCGGAGGCCTCACATCCTTTGAAAACTCCAGAGGTACGCGAAGATCAGTGCCTCCAAAGGAGACGATGCCTGCCTCCTCGTGAAACTTGATATGAGTCCCAGGATTCCTGTGGCACGTGGAAAGGGACCCTTGGTCTCCCGCCTCAGCTGGAGAGGCGTCCCAATTGCCTTGCCAAGCCTCGAGGAGAATCCCGAGTTGTGTCTCGCAACTAGGCAAGAGTCCTGACGTGGCTGAACAAACACGTGTGTGGAAGGGCCATCCCCGTCGTAACTCGAGAATATACCCCAGGTTCCCGCCGCAACTCGAGAAAAACCATGAGACTTCCCCCTCGCCGAGAGATGAGGTCCGATTCCCCTGCACTGCGTGCAGAGCAATTCCGTGTTGCACATCACACATGAAAGGAGCCTTGATTTCCTTGATGGCACTACAGAGAAACCCCAAGAACACTGTTTCAAGGCTAGAGGGATCCTGAGGTCACTGTAGCAACACGAAAGAGCTCCGTGGGTCAAAAATCAACTCGAGATGAGAGGTTAGTCCCTCGCTTCGACTCCAGAGGAATACCACCTTACCACAAGCACCTCAAGAGGAGGCTTCTCTCAGCTCTAGGTATGTGAGAGGGACTCTGAGTTTGCGGCCTCAAGTGGAGTGGACACCGCGATGCCCTGACGCGAAATAAGGCTGGATATCCCTGCAGTGACTGGAATGCAGGCTCGTCTTGCATCTCCCAAGAAGAAAGGATGTCTGAATCCCCTGTGGAGACCACAGAGAAAGACCTAGTTCCCCACCTCATCGCGACCGGAGGCCTCACATCCTTTGAAAACTCCAGAGGTATGCGGAGATCAGTGCCTCCAAAGGAGACGATGCCTGACTCCTCGTGAAACTTGATAGGAGTCCCAGGATTCCTGTGGCACGTGGAAAGGGACCCTTGGTCTCCCGCCTCAGCTGGAGAGGCGTTCCAATTGCCTTGCCAAGCCTCGAGGAGAATCCCGAATTGTGTCTCGCAACTAGGCAAGAGTCCTGACGTGGCTGAACAAACACGTGTGTGGAAGGGCCATCCCCGTCGTAACTCGAGAATATACCCCAGGTTCCCGCCGCAACTCGAGAAAAACCATGAGACTTCCCCCTCGCCGCGAGATGAGGCCCGATTCCCCTGCACTGCGTGCAGAGCAATTCCGTGTTGCACATCACACATGAAAGGAGCCTTGATTTCCTTGATGGCACTCCAGAGAAACCCCAAGAACACTGTTTCAAGGCTAGAGGGATCCTGAGGTCACTGTAGCAACACGAAAGAGCTCCGTGGACCAAGAATCAACACGAGATGAGAGGTTAGTCCCTGGCTTCGACTCCTGAGGAATGACACCTTACCACAAGCACCTCAAGAGGAGGCTTCTCTCAGCTCTAGGTATGTGAGAGGGATCCTGAGTTTGCGGCCTCAAGTGGAATGGACACCGCGATGCCCTGACGCGAAATAAGGCCGGATATCCCTGCAGTGACTTGAATGCAGGCTCGTCTTGCATCTCCCAAGAAGAAAGGATGTCTGAATCCCCTGTGGAGACCACAGTGAAACACCTAGTTCCCCACCTCATCGCGACCGATAGCCTCACATCCTTTGAAAACTCCAGAGGTACGCGGAGATCAGTGCCTCCAAAGGAGACGATGCCTGACTCCTCGTGAAACTTGATAGGAGTCCCAGGATTCCTGTGGCACTTGGAAAGGGACACTTGGTCTCCCGCCTCAGCTGGAGAGGCGTCCCAACTGCCCTGCCAAGCCTCGAGGAGAATCCAGAGTTGTCCCTCGCAACTAGGCAGGAGTCCTGACGTCGCTGAGGAAACACGTGGGTGGAAGGGCCATCCCCGTCGTAACTCGAGAATATACCCCAGGTTCCCGCCGCAACTCGAGAAAAACCATGAGACTTCCCCCTCGCCGCGAGATGAGGCCCGATTCCCCTGCACTGCGTGCAGAGCAATTCCTTGTTGCACATCACACATGAAAGGAGCCTTGATTTCCTTGATGGCACTCCAGAGAAACCCCAAGAACACTGTTTCAAGGCTAGAGGGATCCTGAGATCACTGTAGCAACACGAAAAAGCTCCGTGGGCCAAAAATCAACTCGAGATGAGAGGTTAGTCCCTGGCTTCGACTCCAGAGGAATACCACCTTACCACAAGCACCTCAAGAGGAGGCTTCTCTCAGCTCTAGGTATGTGAGAGGGACCCTGAGTTTGCGGCCTCAAGAGGAATGGACACCGCGATGCCCTGACGCGAAATAAGGCTGGATATCCCTGCAGTGACATGAATGCAGGCTCGTCTTGCATCTCCCAAGATGAAAGGATGTCTGTATCCCCTGTGGAGACCACAGAGAAACACCTAGTTCTCCACCTCATCGCGACCGGAGGCCTCACATCCTTTGAAAACTCCAGAGGTACGCGAAGATCAGTGCCTCCAAAGGAGACGATGCCTGCCTCCTCGTGAAACTTGATATGAGTCCCAGGATTCCTGTGGCACGTGGAAAGGGACCCTTGGTCTCCCGCCTCAGCTGGAGAGGCGTCCCAATTGCCTTGCCAAGCCTCGAGGAGAATCCCGAGTTGTGTCTCGCAACTAGGCAAGAGTCCTGACGTGGCTGAACAAACACGTGTGTGGAAGGGCCATCCCCGTCGTAACTCGAGAATATACCCCAGGTTCCCGCCGCAACTCGAGAAAAACCATGAGACTTCCCCCTCGCCGAGAGATGAGGTCCGATTCCCCTGCACTGCGTGCAGAGCAATTCCGTGTTGCACATCACACATGAAAGGAGCCTTGATTTCCTTGATGGCACTACAGAGAAACCCCAAGAACACTGTTTCAAGGCTAGAGGGATCCTGAGGTCACTGTAGCAACACGAAAGAGCTCCGTGGGTCAAAAATCAACTCGAGATGAGAGGTTAGTCCCTGGCTTCGACTCCAGAGGAATACCACCTTACCACAAGCACCTCAAGAGGAGGCTTCTCTCAGCTCTAGGTATGTGAGAGGGACTCTGAGTTTGCGGCCTCAAGTGGAGTGGACACCGCGATGCCCTGACGCGAAATAAGGCTGGATATCCCTGCAGTGACTGGAATGCAGGCTCGTCTTGCATCTCCCAAGATGAAAGGATGTCTGAATCCCCTGTGGAGACCACAGAGAAAGACCTAGTTCCCCACCTCATCGCGACCGGAGGCCTCACATCCTTTGAAAACTCCAGAGGTATGCGGAGATCAGTGCCTCCAAAGGAGACGATGCCTGACTCCTCGTGAAACTTGATAGGAGTCCCAGGATTCCTGTGGCACGTGGAAAGGGACCCTTGGTCTCCCGCCTCAGCTGGAGAGGCGTTCCAATTGCCTTGCCAAGCCTCGAGGAGAATCCCGAGTTGTGTCTCGCAACTAGGCAAGAGTCCTGAGGTGGCTGAACAAACACGTGTGTGGAAGGGCCATCCCCGTCGTAACTCGAGAATATACCCCAAGTTCCCGCCGCAACTCGAGAAAAACCATGAGACTTCCCCCTCGCCACGAGATGAGGCCCGATTCCCCTGCACTGCGTGCAGAGCAATTCCGTGTTGCACATCACACATGAAAGGAGCATTGATTTCCTTGATGGCACTCCAGAGAAACCCCAAGAACACTGTTTCAAGGCTAGAGGGATCCTGAGGTCACTGTAGCAACACGAAAGAGCTCCGTTGACCAAGAATCAACACGAGATGAGAGGTTAGTCCCTGGCTTCGACTCCTGAGGAATGACACCTTACCACAAGCACCTCAAGAGGAGGCTTCTCTCAGCTCTAGGTATGTGAGAGGGATCCTGAGTTTGCGGCCTCAAGTGGAATGGACACCGCGATGCCCTGACTCGAAAAAAGGCCGGATATCCCTGCAGTGACTTGAATGCAGGCTCGTCTTGCATCTCCCAAGAAGAAAGGATGTCTGAATCCCCTGTGGAGACCACAGAGAAACACCTAGTTCCCCACCTCATCGCGACCGGAGGCCTCACATCCTTTGAAAACTCCAGAGGTACGCGAAGATCAGTGCCTCCAAAGGAGACGATGCCTGACTCCTCGTGAAACTTGATAGGAGTCCCAGGATTCCTGTGGCACGTGGAAAGGGACTCTTGGTCTCCCGCCTCAGCTGGAGAGGCGTTCCAATTGCCCTGCCAAGCCTCGTGGAGAATCCCGAGTTGTCCCTCGCAACTAGGCAGGAGTCCTGACGTGGCTGAAGAAACACGTGGGTGGAAGGGCCATCCCCGTCGTAACTCGAGAATATACCCCAGGTTCCCGCCGCAACTCGAGAAAAACCATGAGACTTCCCCCTCGATGAGAGATGAGGCCCGATTCCCCTGTACTGCGTGCAGAGCAATTCCGTCTTGCACATCACACATGAAAGGAGCCTTGATTTCCTTGATGGCACTCCAGAGAAACCCCAAGAACACTGTTTCAAGGATAGAGGGATCCTGAGGTCACTGTAGCAAGACGAAAGAATTCTGTGGACCAAAAATCAACTCGAAAAGAGAGGTTAGTCCCTGGATTCGTCTCCAGAGGAATACCACCTTACCACAAGCACCTCAAGAGGAGGCTTCTCTCAGCTCTAGGTATGTGAGAGGGACCCTGAGTTTGCGGCCTCAAGTGGAATGGACACCGCGATGCCCTGACTCGAAATAAGGCCGGATATCCCTGCAGTGACTTCAATGCAGGCTCGTCTTGCATCTCCCAGGACGAAAGGATCTCTGAATCCCCTGTGGAAAGCACAGAGAAAGACTTAGTTCCCCACCTCATCGCGACCGGAGGCCTCACATCCTTTGAAAACTCCAGAGGTACGCGGAGATCAGTGCCTCCAAAGGAGACGATGCCTGACTCCTCGTGAAACTTGATAGGAGTCCCAGGATTCCTGTGGCACTTGGAAAGGGACACTTGGTCTCCCGCCTCAGCTGGAGAGGCGTCCCAGTTGCCCTGCCAAGCCTCGAGGAGAATCCAGAGTTGTCCCTCGCAACTAGGCAGGAGTCCTGACGTCGCTGAAGAAACACGTGGGTGGAAGGGCCATCCCCGTCGTAACTCGAGAATATACCCCAGGTTCCCGCCGCAACTCGAGAAAAACCATGAGACTTCCCCCTCGCCGCGAGATGAGGCCCGATTCCCCTGCACTGCGTGCAGAGCAATACCGTGTTGCACATCACACATGAAAGGATCCTTGATTTCCTTGATGGCACTCCAGAGAAACCCCAAGAACACTGTTTCAAGGCTAGAGGGATCCTGAGGTCACTGTAGCAACACGAAAGAGCTCCGTGGGCCAAAAATCAACTCGAGATGAGAGGTTAGTCCCTGGCTTCCACTCCAGAGGAATACCACCTTACCACAAGCACCTCAAGAGGAGGCTTCTCTCAGCTCTAGGTATGTGAGAGGGACCCTGAGTTTGCGGCCTCAAGTGGAATGGACACCGCGATGCCCTGACGCGAAATAAGGCTGGATATCCCTGCAGTGACTTGAATGCAGGCTCGTCTTGCATCTCCCAAGATGAAAGGATGTCTGAATCCCCTGTGGAGACCACAGAGAAAGACCTAGTTCCCCACCTCATCGCGACCGGAGGCCTCACATACTTTGAAAACTCCAGAGGTACGCGGAGATCAGTGCCTCCAAAGGAGACGATGCCTGACTCCTCGTGAAACTTGATAGGAGTCCCAGGATTCCTGTGGCACGTGGAAAGGGACACTTGGTCTCCCGCCTCAGCTGGAGAGGCGTCCCAATTGCCTTGCCAAGCCTCGAGGAGAATCCCGAATTGTGTCTCGCAACTAGGCAAGAGTCCTGACGTGGCTGAACAAACACGTGTGTGGAAGGGCCATCCCCGTCGTAACTCGAGAATATACCCCAGGTTCCCGCCGCAACTCGAGAAAAACCATGAGACTTCCCCCTCGCCGCGAGATGAGGCCCGATTCCCCTGCACTGCGTGCAGAGCAATTCCGTGTTGCACATCACACATGAAAGGAGCCTTGATTTCCTTGATGGCACTCCAGAGAAACCCCAAGAACACTGTTTCAAGGCTAGAGGGATCCTGAGGTCACTGTAGCAACACGAAAGAGCTCCGTGGACCAAGAATCAACACGAGATGAGAGGTTAGTCCCTGGCTTCGACTCCTGAGGAATGACACCTTACCACAAGCACCTCAAGAGGAGGCTTCTCTCAGCTCTAGGTATGTGAGAGGGATCCTGAGTTTGCGGCCTCAAGTGGAATGGACACCGCGATGCCCTGACGCGAAATAAGGCCGGATATCCCTGCAGTGACTTGAATGCAGGCTCGTCTTGCATCTCCCAAGAAGAAAGGATGTCTGAATCCCCTGTGGAGACCACAGTGAAACACCTAGTTCCCCACCTCATCGCGACCGATAGCCTCACATCCTTTGAAAACTCCAGAGGTACGCGGAGATCAGTGCCTCCAAAGGAGACGATGCCTGACTCCTCGTGAAACTTGATAGGAGTCCCAGGATTCCTGTGGCACTTGGAAAGGGACACTTGGTCTCCCGCCTCAGCTGGAGAGGCGTCCCAACTGCCCTGCCAAGCCTCGAGGAGAATCCAGAGTTGTCCCTCGCAACTAGGCAGGAGTCCTGACGTCGCTGAGGAAACACGTGGGTGGAAGGGCCATCCCCGTCGTAACTCGAGAATATACCCCAGGTTCCCGCCGCAACTCGAGAAAAACCATGAGACTTCCCCCTCGCCGCGAGATGAGGCCCGATTCCCCTGCACTGCGTGCAGAGCAATTCCTTGCTGCACATCACACATGAAAGGAGCCTTGATTTCCTTGATGGCACTCCAGAGAAACCCCAAGAACACTGTTTCAAGGCTAGAGGGATCCTGAGATCACTGTAGCAACACGAAAAAGCTCCGTGGGCCAAAAATCAACTCGAGATGAGAGGTTAGTCCCTGGCTTCGACTCCAGAGGAATACCACCTTACCACAAGCACCTCAAGAGGAGGCTTCTCTCAGCTCTAGGTATGTGAGAGGGACCCTGAGTTTGCGGCCTCAAGTGGAATGGACACCGCGATGCCCTGACGCGAAATAAGGCTGGATATCCCTGCAGTGACATGAATGCAGGCTCGTCTTGCATCTCCCAAGATGAAAGGATGTCTGTATCCCCTGTGGAGACCACAGAGAAACACCTAGTTCTCCACCTCATCGCGACCGGAGGCCTCACATCCTTTGAAAACTCCAGAGGTACGCGAAGATCAGTGCCTCCAAAGGAGACGATGCCTGCCTCCTCGTGAAACTTGATATGAGTCCCAGGATTCCTGTGGCACGTGGAAAGGGACCCTTGGTCTCCCGCCTCAGCTGGAGAGGCGTCCCAATTGCCTTGCCAAGCCTCGAGGAGAATCCCGAGTTGTGTCTCGCAACTAGGCAAGAGTCCTGACGTGGCTGAACAAACACGTGTGTGGAAGGGCCATCCCCGTCGTAACTCGAGAATATACCCCAGGTTCCCGCCGCAACTCGAGAAAAACCATGAGACTTCCCCCTCGCCGAGAGATGAGGTCCGATTCCCCTGCACTGCGTGCAGAGCAATTCCGTGTTGCACATCACACATGAAAGGAGCCTTGATTTCCTTGATGGCACTGCAGAGAAACCCCAAGAACACTGTTTCAAGGCTAGAGGGATCCTGAGGTCACTGTAGCAACACGAAAGAGCTCCGTGGGTCAAAAATCAACTCGAGATGAGAGGTTAGTCCCTCGCTTCGACTCCAGAGGAATACCACCTTACCACAAGCACCTCAAGAGGAGGCTTCTCTCAGCTCTAGGTATGTGAGAGGGACTCTGAGTTTGCGGCCTCAAGTGGAGTGGACACCGCGATGCCCTGACGCGAAATAAGGCTGGATATCCCTGCAGTGACTGGAATGCAGGCTCGTCTTGCATCTCCCAAGAAGAAAGGATGTCTGAATCCCCTGTGGAGACCACAGAGAAAGACCTAGTTCCCCACCTCATCGCGACCGGAGGCCTCACATCCTTTGAAAACTCCAGAGGTATGCGGAGATCAGTGCCTCCAAAGGAGACGATGCCTGACTCCTCGTGAAACTTGATAGGAGTCCCAGGATTCCTGTGGCACGTGGAAAGGGACCCTTGGTCTCCCGCCTCAGCTGGAGTGGCGTTCCAATTGCCTTGCCAAGCCTCGAGGAGAATCCCGAGTTGTGTCTCGCAACTAGGCAAGAGTCCTGAGGTGGCTGAACAAACACGTGTGTGGAAGGGCCATCCCCGTCGTAACTCGAGAATATACCCCAGGTTCCCGCCGCAACTCGAGAAAAACCATGAGACTTCCCCCTCGCCACGAGATGAGGCCCGATTCCCCTGCACTGCGTGCAGAGCAATTCCGTGTTGCACATCACACATGAAAGGAGCATTGATTTCCTTGATGGCACTCCAGAGAAACCCCAAGAACACTGTTTCAAGGCTAGAGGGATCCTGAGGTCACTGTAGCAACACGAAAGAGCTCCGTTGACCAAGAATCAACACGAGATGAGAGGTTAGTCCCTGGCTTCGACTCCTGAGGAATGCCACCTTACCACAAGCACCTCAAGAGGAGGCTTCTCTCAGCTCTAGGTATGTGAGAGGGATCCTGAGTTTGCGGCCTCAAGTGGAATGGACACCGCGATGCCCTGACTCGAAAAAAGGCCGGATATCCCTGCAGTGACTTGAATGCAGGCTCGTCTTGCATCTCCCGAGAAGAAAGGATGTCTGAATCCCCTGTGGAGACCACAGAGAAACACCTAGTTCCCCACCTCATCGCGACCGGAGGCCTCACATCCTTTGAAAACTCCAGAGGTACGCGAAGATCAGTGCCTCCAAAGGAGACGATGCCTGACTCCTCGTGAAACTTGATAGGAGTCCCAGGATTCCTGTGGCACGTGGAAAGGGACTCTTGGTCTCCCGCCTCAGCTGGAGAGGCGTTCCAATTGCCCTGCCAAGCCTCGTGGAGAATCCCGAGTTGTCCCTCGCAACTAGGCAGGAGTCCTGACGTGGCTGAAGAAACACGTGGGTGGAAGGGCCATCCCCGTCGTAACTCGAGAATATACCCCAGGTTCCCGCCGCAACTCGAGAAAAACCATGAGACTTCCCCCTCGATGAGAGATGAGGCCCGATTCCCCTGTACTGCGTGCAGAGCAATTCCGTCTTGCACATCACACATGAAAGGAGCCTTGATTTCCTTGATGGCACTCCAGAGAAACCCCAAGAACACTGTTTCAAGGATAGAGGGATCCTGAGGTCACTGTAGCAAGACGAAAGAATTCTGTGGACCAAAAATCAACTCGAAAAGAGAGGTTAGTCCCTGGATTCGTCTCCAGAGGAATACCACCTTACCACAAGCACCTCAAGAGGAGGCTTCTCTCAGCTCTAGGTATGTGAGAGGGACCCTGAGTTTGCGGCCTCAAGTGGAATGGACACCGCGATGCCCTGACTCGAAATAAGGCCGGATATCCCTGCAGTGACTTCAATGCAGGCTCGTCTTGCATCTCCCAGTACGAAAGGATCTCTGAATCCCCTGTGGAAAGCACAGAGAAAGACTTAGTTCCCCACCTCATCGCGACCGATAGCCTCACATCCTTTGAAAACTCCAGAGGTAAGCGGAGATCAGTGCCTCCAAAGGAGACGATGCCTGACTCCTCGTGAAACTTGATAGGAGTCCCAGGATTCCTGTGGCACTTGGAAAGGGACACTTGGTCTCCCGCCTCAGCTGGAGAGGCGTCCCAGTTGCCCTGCCAAGCCTCGAGGAGAATCCAGAGTTGTCCCTCGCAACTAGGCAGGAGTCCTGACGTCGCTGAAGAAACACGTGGGTGGAAGGGCCATCCCCGTCGTAACTCGAGAATATACCCCAGGTTCCCGCCGCAACTCGAGAAAAACCATGAGACTTCCCCCTCGCCGCGAGATGAGGCCCGATTCCCCTGCACTGCGTGCAGAGCAATTCCGTGTTGCACATCACACATGAAAGGATCCTTGATTTCCTTGATGGCACTCCAGAGAAACCCCAAGAACACTGTTTCAAGGCTAGAGGGATCCTGAGGTCACTGTAGCAACACGAAAGAGCTCCGTGGGCCAAAAATCAACTCGAGATGAGAGGTTAGTCCCTGGCTTCCACTCCAGAGGAATACCACCTTACCACAAGCACCTCAAGAGGAGGCTTCTCTCAGCTCTAGGTATGTGAGAGGGACCCTGAGTTTGCGGCCTCAAGTGGAATGGACACCGCGATGCCCTGACGCGAAATAAGGCTGGATATCCCTGCAGTGACTTGAATGCAGGCTCGTCTTGCATCTCCCAAGATGAAAGGATGTCTGAATCCCCTGTGGAGACCACAGAGAAAGACCTAGTTCCCCACCTCATCGCGACCGGAGGCCTCACATCCTTTGAAAACTCCAGAGGTACGCGGAGATCAGTGCCTCCAAAGGAGACGATGCCTGACTCCTCGTGAAACTTGATAGGAGACCCAGGATTCCTGTGGCACTTGGAAAGGGACCCTTGGTCTCCCGTCTCAGCTGGAGAGGCGTCCCAATTACCCTGCCAAGCCTCGAGGAGAATCCCGAGTTGTCCCTCGCAAGTAGGCAGGAGTCCTGACGTCGCTGAAGAAACACGTGGGTGGAAGGGCCATCCCCGTCGTAACTCGAGAATATACCCCAGGTTCCCGCCGCAACTCGAGAAAAACCATGAGACTTCCCCCTCGCCGCGAGATGAGGCCCGATTCCCCTGCACTGCGTGCAGAGCAATTCCGTGTTGCACATCACACATGAAAGGAGCCTTGATTTCCTTGATGGCACTCCAGAGAAACCACAAGAACACTGTTTCAAGGCTAGAGGGATCCTGAGGTCACTGTAGCAACACGAAAGAGCTCCGTTGACCAAGAATCAACACGAGATGAGAGGTTAGTCCCTGGCTTCGACTCCTGAGGAATACCACCTTACCACAAGCACCTCAAGAGGAGGCTTCTCTCAGCTCTAGGTATGTGAGAGGGATCCTGAGTTTGCGGCCTCAAGTGGAATGGACACCGCGATGCCCTGACTCGAAATAAGGCCGGATATCCCTGCAGTGACTTGAATGCAGGCTCGTCTTGCATCTCCCAAGAAGAAAGGATGTCTGAATCCCCTGTGGAGACCACAGAGAAACACCTAGTTCCCCACCTCATCGCGACCGGAGGCCTCACATCCTTTGAAAACTCCAGAGGTACGCGGAGATCAGTGCCTCCAAAGGAGACGATGCCTGACTCCGCGTGAAACTTGATAGGAGTCCCAGGATTCTTGTGGCACGTGGAAAGGGACCCTTGGTCTCCCGCCTCAGCTGGAGAGGCGTTCCAATTGCCCTGCCAAGCCTCGAGGAGAATCCCGAGTTGTCCCTCGCAACTAGGCAGGAGTCCTGACGTGGCTGAACAAACACGTGGGTGGAAGGGCCATCCCCGTCGTAACTCGAGAATATACCCCAGGTTCCCGCCGCAACTCGAGAAAAACCATGAGACTTCCCCCTCACCGCGAGATGAGGCCCGATTCCCCTGTACTGCGTGCAGAGCAATTCCCTCTTGCACATCACACATGAAAGGAGCCTTGATTTCCTTGATGGCACTCCAGAGAAACCCCAAGAACACTGTTTCAAGGCTAGAGGGATCCTGAGGTCACTGTAGCAACACGAAAGAGCTCCGTGGGCCAAAAATCAACTCGAGATGAGAGGTTAGTCCCTGGCTTCGACTCCAGAGGAATACCACCTTACCACAAGCACCTCAAGAGGAGGCTTCTCTCAGCTCTAGGTATGTGAGAGGGACCCTGAGTTTGCGGCCTCAAGTGGAATGGACACCGCGATGCCCTGACGCGAAATAAGGCTGGATATCCCTGCAGTGACTTGAATGCAGGCTCGTCTTGCATCTCCCAAGATGAAAGGATGTCTGAATCCCCTGTGGAGACCACAGAGAAAGACCTAGTTCCCCACCTCATCGCGACCGGAGGCCTCACATCCTTTGAAAACTCCAGAGGTACGCGGAGATCAGTGCCTCCAAAGGAGACGATGCCTGACTCCTCGTGAAACTTGATAGGAGTCCCAGGATTCCTGTGGCACGTGGAAAGGGACACTTGGTCTCCCGCCTCAGCTGGAGAGGCGTCCCAATTGCCTTGCCAAGCCTCGAGGAGAATCCCGAATTGTGTCTCGCAACTAGGCAAGAGTCCTGACGTGGCTGAACAAACACGTGTGTGGAAGGGCCATCCCCGTCGTAACTCGAGAATATACCCCAGGTTCCCGCCGCAACTCGAGAAAAACCATGAGACTTCCCCCTCGCCGCGAGATGAGGCCCGATTCCCCTGCACTGCGTGCAGAGCAATTCCGTGTTGCACATCACACATGAAAGGAGCCTTGATTTCCTTGATGGCACTCCAGAGAAACCCCAAGAACACTGTTTCAAGGCTAGAGGGATCCTGAGGTCACTGTAGCAACACGAAAGAGCTCCGTGGACCAAGAATCAACACGAGATGAGAGGTTAGTCCCTGGCTTCGACTCCTGAGGAATGCCACCTTACCACAAGCACCTCAAGAGGAGGCTTCTCTCAGCTCTAGGTATGTGAGAGGGACCCTGAGTTTGCGGTCTCAAGTGGAATGGACACCGCGATGCCCTGACGCGAAATAAGGCTGGATATCCCTGCAGTGACTTGAATGCAGGCTCGTCTTGCATCTCCCAAGATGAAAGGATGTCTGAATCCCCTGTGGAGACCACAGAGAAAGACCTAGTTCCCCATCTCATCGCGACCGGAGGCCTCACATCCTTTGAAAACTCCAGAGGTACGCGGAGATCAGTGCCTCCAAAGGAGACGATGCCTGACTCCTCGTGAAACTTGATAGGAGTCCCAGGATTCTTGTGGCACGTGGAAAGGGACCCTTGGTCTCCCGCCTCAGCTGGAGAGGCGTTCCAATTGCCCTGTCAAGCCTCGAGGAGAATCCCGAGTTGTCCCTCGCAACTAGGCAGGAGTCCTGACGTGGCTGAACAAACACGTGGGTGGAAGGGCCATCCCCGTCGTAACTCGAGAATATACCCCAGGTTCCCGCCGCAACTCGAGAAAAACCATGAGACTTCCCCCTCGCCGCGAGATGAGGCCCGATTCCCCTGCACTGCGTGCAGAGCAATTCCATGTTGCACATCAAACATGAAAGGAGCCTTGATTTCCTTGATGGCACTCCAGAGAAACCCCAAGAACACTGTTTCAAGGCTAGAGGGATCCTGAGGTCACTGTAGCAACACGAAAGAGCTCCGTTGACCAAGAATCAACACGAGATGAGAGGTTAGTCCCTGGCTTCCACTCCTGAGGAATACCACCTTACCACAAGCACCTCAAGAGGAGGCTTCTCTCAGCTCTAGGTATGTGAGAGGGATCCTGAGTTTGCGGCCTCAAGTGGAATGGACACCGCGATGCCCTGACTCGAAATAAGGCCGGATATCCCTGCAGTGACTTGAATGCAGGCTCGTCTTGCATCTCCCAAGAAGAAAGGATGTCTGAATCCCCTGTGGAGACCACAGAGAAACACCTAGTTCCCCACCTCATCGCGACCGGAGGCCTCACATCCTTTGAAAACTCCAGAGGTACGCGGAGATCAGTGCCTCCAAAGGAGACGATGCCTGACTCCTCGTGAAACTTGATAGGAGTCCCAGGATTCTTGTGGCACGTGGAAAGGGACCCTTGGTCTCCCGCCTCAGCTGGAGAGGCGTTCCAATTGCCCTGCCAAGCCTCGAGGAGAATCCCGAGTTGTCCCTCGCAACTAGGCAGGAGTCCTGACGTGGCTGAACAAACACGTGGGTGGAAGGGCCATCCCCGTCGTAACTCGAGAATATACCCCAGGTTCCCGCCGCAACTCGAGAAAAACCATGAGACTTCCCCCTCACCGCGAGATGAGGCCCGATTCCCCTGTACTGCGTGCAGAGCAATTCCCTCTTGCACATCACACATGAAAGGAGCCTTGATTTCCTTGATGGCACTCCAGAGAAACCCCAAGAACACTGTTTCAAGGATAGAGGGATCCTGAGGTCACTGTAGCAACACGAAAGAACTCTGTGGACCAAAAATCAACTCGAAAAGAGAGGTTAGTCCCTGGATTCGTCTCCAGAGGAATACCACCTTACCACAAGCACCTCAAGAGGAGGCTTCTCTCAGCTCTAGGTATGTGAGAGGGACCCTGAGTTTGCGGCCTCAAGTGGAATGGACACCGCGATGCCCTGACTCGAAATAAGGCCGGATATCCCTGCAGTGACTTCAATGCAGGCTCGTCTTGCATCTCCCAGGACGAAAGGATGTCTGAATCCCCTGTGGAAAGCACAGAGAAAGACTTAGTTCCCCACCTCATCGCGACCAATAGCCTCACATTCTTTGAAAACTCCAGAGGTACGCGGAGATCAGTGCCTCCAAAGGAGACGATGCCTGACTCCTCGTGAAACTTGATAGGAGTCCCAGGATTCCTGTGGCACTTGGAAAGGGACACTTGGTCTCCCGCCTCAGCTGGAGAGGCGTCCCAATTGCCCTGCCAAGCCTCGAGGAGAATCCAGAGTTGTCCCTCGCAACTAGGCAGGAGTCCTGACGTCGCTGAAGAAACACGTGGGTGGAAGGGCCATCCCCGTCGTAACTCGAGAATAAACCCCAGGTTCCCGCCGCAACTCGAGAAAAACCATGAGACTTCCCCCTCGCCGCGAGATGAGGCCCGATTCCCCTGCACTGCGTGCAGAGCAATTCCGTGTTGCACATCACACATGAAAGGAGCCTTGATTTCCTTGATGGCACTCCAGAGAAACCCCAAGAACACTGTTTCAAGGCTAGAGGGATCCTGAGGTCACTGTAGCAACACGAAAGAGCTCCGTGGGCCAAAAATCAACTCGAGATGAGAGGTTAGTCCCTGGCTTCGACTCCAGGGGAATACCACCTTACCACAAGCACCTCAAGAGGAGGCTTCTCTCAGCTCTAGGTATGTGAGAGGGACCCTGAGTTTGCGGCCTCAAGTGAAATGGACACCGCGATGCCCTGACGCGAAATAAGGCTGGATATCCCTGCAGTGACTTGAATGCAGGCTCGTCTTGCATCTCCCAAGATGAAAGGATGTCTGAATCCCCTGTGGAGACCATAGAGAAAGAACCAGTTCCCCACCTCATCGCGACCGGAGGCCTCACATCCTTTGAAAACTCCAGAGGTACGCGGAGATCAGTGCCTCCAAAGGAGACGATGCCTGACTCCTCGTGAAACTTGATAGGAGTCCCAGGATTCTTGTGGCACGTGGAAAGGGACCCTTGGTCTCCCGCCTCAGCTGGAGAGGCGTTCCAATTGCCCTGCCAAGCCTCGAGGAGAATCCCGAGTTGTCCCTCGCAACTAGGCAGGAGTCCTGACGTGGCTGAACAAACACGTGGGTGGAAGGGCCATCCCCGTCGTAACTCGAGAATATACCCCAGGTTCCCGCCGCAACTCGAGAAAAACCATGAGACTTCCCCCTCGCCGCGAGATGAGGCCCGATTCCCCTGCACTGCGTGCAGAGCAATTCCATGTTGCACATCAAACATGAAAGGAGCCTTGATTTCCTTGATGGCACTCCAGAGAAACGACAAGAACACTGTTTCAAGGCTAGAGGGATCCTGAGGTCACTGTAGCAACACGAAAGAGCTCCGTTGACCAAGAATCAACACGAGATGAGAGGTTAGTCCCTGGCTTCGACTCCTGAGGAATACCACCTTACCACAAGCACCTCAAGAGGAGGCTTCTCTCAGCTCTAGGTATGTGAGAGGGATCCTGAGTTTGCGGCCTCAAGTGGAATGGACACCGCGATGCCCTGACTCGAAATAAGGCCGGATATCCCTGCAGTGACTTGAATGCAGGCTCGTCTTGCATCTCCCAAGAAGAAAGGATGTCTGAATCCCCTGTGGAGACCACAGAGAAACACCTAGTTCCCCACCTCATCGCGACCGGAGGCCTCACATCCTTTGAAAACTCCAGAGGTACGCGGAGATCAGTGCCTCCAAAGGAGACGATGCCTGACTCCTCGTGAAACTTGATAGGAGTCCCAGGATTCTTGTGGCACGTGGAAAGGGACCCTTGGTCTTCCGCCTCAGCTGGAGAGGCGTTCCAATTGCCCTGCCAAGCCTCGAGGAGAATCCCGAGTTGTCCCTCGCAACTAGGCAGGAGTCCTGACGTGGCTGAACAAACACGTGGGTGGAAGGGCCATCCCCGTCGTAACTCGAGAATATACCCCAGGTTCCCGCCGCAACTCGAGAAAAACCATGAGACTTCCCCCTCGCCGCGAGATGAGGCCCGATTCCCCTGTACTGCGTGCAGAGCAATTCCCTCTTGCACATCACACATGAAAGGAGCCTTGATTTCCTTGATGGCACTCCAGAGAAACCCCAAGAACACTGTTTCAAGGATAGAGGGATCCTGAGGTCACTGTAGCAACACGAAAGAACTCTGTGGACCAAAAATCAACTCGAAAAGAGAGGTTAGTCCCTGGATTCGTCTCCAGAGGAATACCACCTTACCACAAGCACCTCAAGAGGAGGCTTCTCTCAGCTCTAGGTATGTGAGAGGGACCCTGAGTTTGCGGCCTCAAGTGGAATGGACACCGCGATGCCCTGACTCGAAATAAGGCCGGATATCCCTGCAGTGACTTCAATGCAGGCTCGTCTTGCATCTCCCAGGACGAAAGGATGTCTGAATCCCCTGTGGAAAGCACAGAGAAAGACTTAGTTCCCCACCTCATCGCGACCAATAGCCTCACATTCTTTGAAAACTCCAGAGGTACGCGGAGATCAGTGCCTCCAAAGGAGACGATGCCTGACTCCTCGTGAAACTTGATAGGAGTCCCAGGATTCCTGTGGCACTTGGAAAGGGACACTTGGTCTCCCGCCTCAGCTGGAGAGGCGTCCCAATTGCCCTGCCAAGCCTCGAGGAGAATCCAGAGTTGTCCCTCGCAACTAGGCAGGAGTCCTGACGTCGCTGAAGAAACACGTGGGTGGAAGGGCCATCCCCGTCGTAACTCGAGAATATACCCCAGGTTCCCGCCGCAACTCGAGAAAAACCATGAGACTTCCCCCTCGCCGCGAGATGAGGCCCGATTCCCCTGCACTGCGTGCAGAGCAATTCCGTGTTGCACATCACACATGAAAGGAGCCTTGATTTCCTTGATGGCACTCCAGAGAAACCCCAAGAACACTGTTTCAAGGCTAGAGGGATCCTGAGGTCACTGTAGCAACACGAAAGAGCTCCGTGGGCCAAAAATCAACTCGAGATGAGAGGTTAGTCCCTGGCTTCGACTCCAGGGGAATACCACCTTACCACAAGCACCTCAAGAGGAGGCTTCTCTCAGCTCTAGGTATGTGAGAGGGACCCTGAGTTTGCGGCCTCAAGTGGAATGGACACCGCGATGCCCTGACGCGAAATAAGGCTGGATATCCCTGCAGTGACTTGAATGCAGGCTCGTCTTGCATCTCCCAAGATGAAAGGATGTCTGAATCCCCTGTGGAGACCATAGAGAAAGAACCAGTTCCCCACCTCATCGCGACCGGAGGCCTCACATCCTTTGAAAACTCCAGAGGTACGCGGAGATCAGTGCCTCCAAAGGAGACGATGCCTGACTCCTCGTGAAACTTGATAGGAGTCCCAGGATTCTTGTGGCACGTGGAAAGGGACCCTTGGTCTCCCGCCTCAGCTGGAGAGGCGTTCCAATTGCCCTGCCAAGCCTCGAGGAGAATCCCGAGTTGTCCCACGCAACTAGGCAGGAGTCCTGACGTCGCTGAAGAAACACGTGGGTGGAAGGGCCATCCCCGTCGTAACTCGAGAATATACCCCAGGTTCCCGCCGCAACTCGAGAAAAACCATGAGACTTCCCCCTCGCCGCGAGATGAGGCCCGATTCCCCTGCACTGCGTGCAGAGCAATTCCATCTTGCACATCAAACATGAAAGGAGCCTTGATTTCCTTGATGGCACTCCAGAGAAACCACAAGAACACTGTTTCAAGGCTAGAGGGATCCTGAGGTCACTGTAGCAACACGAAAGAGCTCCGTTTACCAAGAATCAACACGAGATGAGAGGTTAGTCCCTGGCTTCGACTCCTGAGGAATACCACCTTACCACAAGCACCTCAAGAGGAGGCTTCTCTCAGCTCTAGGTATGTGAGAGGGATCCTGAGTTTGCGGCCTCAAGTGGAATGGACACCGCGATGCCCTGACTCGAAATAAGGCCGGATATCCCTGCAGTGACTTGAATGCAGGCTCGTCTTGCATCTCCCAAGAAGAAAGGATGTCTGAATCCCCTGTGGAGACCACAGAGAAACACCTAGTTCCCCACCTCATCGCGACCGGAGGCCTCACATCCTTTGAAAACTCCAGAGGTACGCGGAGATCAGTGCCTCCAAAGGAGACGATGCCTGACTCCTCGTGAAACTTGATAGGAGTCCCAGGATTCCTGTGGCACGTGGAAAGGGACGCTTGGTCTCCCGCCTCAGCTGGAGAGGCGTCCCAATTGCCTTGCCAAGCCTCGAGGAGAATCCCGAGTTGTGTCTCGCAACTAGGCAAGAGTCCTGACGTGGCTGAACAAACACGTGTGTGGAAGGGCCATCCCCGTCGTAACTCGAGAATATACCCCAGGTTCCCGCCGCAACTCGAGAAAAACCATGAGACTTCCCCCTCACCGCGAGATGAGGCCCGATTCCCCTGCATTGCGTGCAGAGCAATTCTGTGTTGCACATCACACATGAAAGGAGCCTTGATTTCCTTCATGGCACTCCAGAGAAACCCCAAAAACACTGTTTCAAGGCTAGAGGGATCCTGAGGTCACTGTAGCAACAAGAAAGAGCTCCGTGGACCAAAAATCAACTCGAGATGAGAGGTTAGTCCCTGGCTTCGACTCCAGAGGAATACCACCTTACCACAAGCACCTCAAGAGGAGGCTTCTCTCAGCTCTAGTTATGTGAGAGGGACCCTGAGTTTGCGGCCTTAAGTGGAATGGACACCGCGATGCCCTGACTCGAAATAAGGCCGGATATCCCTGCAGTGACTTGAATGCAGGCTCGTCTTGCATCTCCCAAGACGAAAGGGTGTCTGAATCCCCTGTGGAGACCACAGAGAAAGACCTAGTTCCCCACCTCATCGCGACAGGAGGCCTCAAATCCTTTGAAAACTCCAGAGGTATGCGGAGATGAGTGCCTCCAAAGGAGACGATGCCTGACTCCTCGTGAAACTTGATAGGAGACCCAGGATTCCTGTGGCACGTGGAAAGGGACCCTTGGTCTCCCGTCTCAGCTGGAGAGGCGTCCCAATTGCCCTGCAAAGCCTCGAGGAGAATCCCGAGTTGTCCCTCGCAACTAGGCAGGAGTCCTGACATGGCTGAACACACACGTGTGTGGAAGGGCCATCCCCGTCGTAACTCGAGAATATACCCCAGGTTCCCGCCGCAACTCGAGAAAAACCATGAGACTTCCCCCTCGCCGCGAGATGAGGCCCGATTCCCCTGCACTGCGTGCAGAGCAATTCTGTGTTGCACATCACACATGAAAGGAGCCTTGATTTTCTTGATGGCACTTCAGAGAAACCCCAAGAACACTGTTTCAAGGCTAGAGGGATCCTGAGGTCACTGTAGCAACACGAAGGAGCTCCGTGGACCAAGAATCAACACGAGATGAGAGGTTAGTCCCTGGCTTCGACTCCTGAGGAATACCACCTTACCACAAGCACCTCAAGAGGAGGCTTCTCTCAGCTCTAGGTATGTGAGAGGGATCCTGAGTTTGCGGCCTCAAGTGGAATGGACACCGCGATGCCCTGACTCGAAATAAGGCCGGATATCCCTGCAGTGACTTGAATGCAGGCTCGTCTTGCATCTCCCAAGAAGAAAGGATGTCTGAATCCCCTGTGGAGACCACAGAGAAACACCTAGTTCCCCACCTCATCGAGACCGGAGGCCTCACATCCTTTGAAAACTCCAGAGGTACGCGGAGATCAGTGCCTCCAAAGGAGACGATGCCTGACTCCTCGTGAAACTTGATAGGAGTCCCAGGATTCTTGTGGCACGTGGAAAGGGACCCTTGGTCTGCCGCCTCAGCTGGAGAGGCGTTCCAATTGCCCTGCCAAGCCTCGAGGAGAATCCCGAGTTGTCCCTCGCAACTAGGCAGGAGTCCTGACGTGGCTGAACAAAAACGTGGGTGGAAGGGCCATCCCCGTCGTAACTCGATAATATACCCCAGGTTCCCGCCGCAACTCGAGAAAAACCATGAGACTTCCCCCTCGATGCGAGATGAGGCCCGATTCCCCTGTACTGCGTGCAGAGCAATTCCCTCTTGCACATCACACATGAAAGGAGCCTTGATTTCCTTGATGGCACTCCAGAGAAACCCCAAGAACACTGTTTCAAGGATAGAGGGATCCTGAGGTCACTGTAGCAACACGAAAGAACTCTGTGGACCAAAAATCAACTCGAAAAGAGAGGTTAGTCCCTGGATTCGTCTCCAGAGGAATACCACCTTACCACAAGCACCTCAAGAGGAGGCTTCTCTCAGCTCTAGGTATGTGAGAGGGACCCTGAGTTTGCGGCCTCAAGTGGAATGGACACCGCGATGCCCTGACTCGAAATAAGGCCGGATATCCCTGCAGTGACTTCAATGCAGGCTCGTCTTGCATCTCCCAGGACGAAAGGATGTCTGAATCCCCTGTGGAAAGCACAGAGAAAGACTTAGTTCCCCACCTCATCGCGACCAATAGCCTCACATTCTTTGAAAACTCCAGAGGTACGCGGAGATCAGTGCCTCCAAAGGAGACGATGCCTGACTCCTCGTGAAACTTGATAGGAGTCCCAGGATTCCTGTGGCACTTGGAAAGGGACACTTGGTCTCCCGCCTTAGCTGGAGAGGCGTCCCAATTGCCCTGCCAAGCCTCGAGGAGAATCCAGAGTTGTCCCTCGCAACTAGGCAGGAGTCCTGACGTCGCTGAAGAAACACGTGGGTGGAAGGGCCATCCCCGTCGTAACTCGAGAATATACCCCAGGTTCCCGCCGCAACTCGAGAAAAACCATGAGACTTCCCCCTCGCCGCGAGATGAGGCCCGATTCCCCTGCACTGCGTGCAGAGCAATTCCGTGTTGCACATCACACATGAAAGGAGCCTTGATTTCCTTGATGGCACTCCAGAGAAACCCCAAGAACACTGTTTCAAGGCTAGAGGGATCCTGAGGTCACTGTAGCAACACAAAAGAGCTCCGTGGGCCAAAAATCAACTCGAGATGAGAGGTTAGTCCCTGGCTTTGACTCCAGGGGAATACCACCTTACCACAAGCACCTCAAGAGGAGGCTTCTCTCAGCTCTAGGTATGTGAGAGGGACCCTGAGTTTGCGGACTCAAGTGGAATGGACACCGCGATGCCCTGACGCGAAATAAGGCTGGATATCCCTGCAGTGACTTGAATGCAGGCTCGTCTTGCATCTCCCAAGATGAAAGGATGTCTGAATCCCCTGTGGAGACCATAGAGAAAGAACCAGTTCCCCACCTCATCGCGACCGGAGGCCTCACATCCTTTGAAAACTCCAGAGGTACGCGGAGATCAGTGCCTCCAAAGGAGACGATGCCTGACTCCTCGTGAAACTTGATAGGAGTCCCAGGATTCCTGTGGCACGTGGAAAGGGACCCTTGGTCTCCCGCCTCAGCTGGAGAGGCGTCCCAATTGCCTTGTCAAGCCTCGAGGAGAATCCCGAGTTGTGTCTCGCAACTAGGCAAGAGTCCTGACGTGGCTGAACAAACACGTGTGTGGAAGGGCCATCCCCGTCGTAACTCGAGAATATACCCCAGGTTCCCGCCGCAACTCGAGAAAAACCATGAGACTTCCCCCTCACCTCGAGATGAGGCCCGATTCCCCTGCACTGCGTGCAGAGCAATTCCGTGTTGCACATCACACATGAAAGGAGCCTTGATTTCCTTGATGGCACTCCAGAGAAACCCCAAGAACACTGTTTCAAGGCTAGAGGGATCCTGAGGTCACTGTAGCAACACGAAAGAGCTCCGTGGACCAAGAATCAACACAAAATGAGAGGTTAGTCCCTGGCTTCGACTCCTGAGGAATACCACCTTACCACAAGCACCTCAAGAGGAGGCTTCTCTCAGCTCTAGGTATGTGAAAGGGATCCTGAGTTTGCGGCCTCAAGTGGAATGGACACCGCGATGCCCTGACTCGAAATAAGGCCGGATATTCCTGCAGTGACTGGAATGCAGGCTCGTCTTGCATCTCCCAAGATGAAAGGATGTCTGAATCCCCTGTGGAGACCACAGAGAAACACCTAGTTCCCCAACTCATCGCGACCGGAGGCCTCACATCCTTTGAAAACTCCAGAGGTACGCGGAGATCAGTGCCTCCAAAGGAGACGATGCCTGACTCCTCGTGAAAATTGATAGGAGTCCCAGGATTCTTGTGGCACGTGGAAAGGGACCCTTGGTCTCCCGCCTCAGCTGGAGAGGCGTTCCAATTGCCCTGCCAAGCCTCGAGGTGAATCCCGAGTTGTCCCTCGCAACTAGGCAGGAGTCCTGACGTGGCTGAACAAACACGTGGGTGGAAGGGCCATCCCCGTCGTAACTCGAGAATATACCCCAGGTTCCCGCCGCAACTCGCAAAAAACCATGAGACTTCCCCCTCAAAGCGAGATGAAGCCCGATTCCCCTGTACTGCGTGCAGAGCAATTCCGTCTTGCACATCACACATGAAAGGAGCCTTGATTTCCTTGATGGCCCTCCAGAGAAACCCCAAGACCACTGTTTCAAGGCTAGAGGGATCCTGAGGTCACTGTAGCAACACGAAAGAGCTCCGTGGGCCAAAAATCAACTCGAGATGAGAGGTTAGTCCCTGGCTTCGACTCCAGAGGAATTCCACCTTACCACAAGCACCTCAAGAGGAGGCTTCTCTCAGCTCTAGGTATGTGAGAGGGACCCTGAGTTTGCGGCCTCAAGTGGAATGGACACCGCGATGCCCTGACTCGAAATAAGGCTGGATATCCCTGCAGTGACTGGAATGCAGGCTCGTCTTGCATCTCCCAAGATGAAAGGGTGTCTGAATCCCCTGTGGAGACCACAGAGAAAGACCTAGTTCCCCACCTCATCGCGACAGGAGGCCTCAAATCCTTTGAAAACTCCAGAGGTATGCGGAGATCAGTGCCTCCAAAGGAGACGATGCCTGACTCCTCGTGAAACTTGATAGGAGACCCAGGATTCCTGTGGCACGTGGAAAGGGACACTTGGTCTCCCGTCTCAGCTGGAGAGGCGTCCCAATTGCCCTGCAAAGCCTCGAGGAGAATCCCGAGTTGTCCCTCGCAACTAGGCAGGAGTCCTGACATGGTTGAACACACACGTGTGTGGAAGGGCCATCCCCGTCGTAACTCGAGAATATACCCCAGGTTCCCGCCGCAACTCGAGAAAAACCATGAGACTTCCCCCTCGCCTCGAGATGAGGCCCGATTCCCCTGCACTGCGTGCAGAGCAATTCCGTGTTGCACATCACACATGAAAGGAGCCTTGATTTCCTTGATGGCACTCCAGAGAAACCCCAAGAACACTGTTTCAAGGCTAGAGGGATCCTGAGGTCACTGTAGCAACAAGAAAGAGCTCCGTGGACCAAGAATCAACACGAGATGAGAGGTTAGTCCCTGGCTTCGACTCCTGAGGAATACCACCTTACCACAAGAACCTCAAGAGGAGGCTTCTCTCAGCTCTAGGTATGTGAGAGGGATCCTGAGTTTGCGGCCTCAAGTGGAATAGACACCGCGATGCCCTGACTCGAAATAAGGCCGGATATCCCTGCAGTGACTTGAATGCAGGCTCGTCTTGCATCTCCCAAGAAGAAAGGATGTCTGAATCCCCTGTGGAGACCACAGAGAAACACCTAGTTCCCCACCTCATCGCGACCGGAGGCCTCACATCCTTTGAAAACTCCAGAGGTACGCGGAGATCAGTGCCTCCAAAGGAGACGATGCCTGACTCCTCGTGAAACTTGATAGGAGTCCCAGGATTCTTGTGGCACGTGGAAAGGGACCCTTGGTCTCCCGCCTCAGCTGGAGAGGCGTTCCAATTGCCCTGCCAAGCCTCGAGGAGAATCCCGAGTTGTCCCTCGCAACTAGGCAGGAGTCCTGAAGTGGCTGAACAAACACGTGGGTGGAAGGGCCATCCCCGTCGTAACTCGAGAATATACCCCAGGTTCCCGCCGCAACTCGAGAAAAACCATGAGACTTCCCCCTCGATGCGAGATGAGGCCCGATTCCCCTGCACTGCGTGCAGAGCAATTCCCTCTTGCACATCACACATGAAAGGAGCCTTGATTTCCTTGATGGCACTCCAGAGAAACCCCAAGAACACTGTTTCAAGGATAGAGGGATCCTGAGGTCACTGTAGCAACACGAAAGAACTCTGTGGACCAAAAATCAACTCGAAAAGAGAGGTTAGTCCCGGGATTCGTCTCCAGAGGAATACCACCTTACCACAAGCACCTCAAGAGGAGGCTTCTCTCAGCTCTAGGTATGTGAGAGGGACCCTGAGTTTGCGGCCTCAAGTGGAATGGACACCGCGATGCCCTGACTCGAAATAAGGCCGGATATCCCTGCAGTGACTTCAATGCAGGCTCGTCTTGCATCTCCCAGGACGAAAGGATGCCTGAATCCCCTGTCGAAAGCACAGAGAAAGACTTAGTTCCCCACCTCATCGCGACCAATAGCCTCACATTCTTTGAAAACTCCAGAGGTACGCGGAGATCAGTGCCTCCAAAGGAGACGATGCCTGACTCCTCGTGAAACTTGATAGGAGTCCCAGGATACCTGTGGCACGTGGAAAGGGACACTTGGTCTCCCGCCTCAGCTGGAGAGGTGTCCCAATTGCCCTGCCAAGCCTCGAGGAGAATCCAGAGTTGTCCCTCGGAACTAGGCAGGAGTCCTGACGTCGCTGAAGAAACACGTGGGTGGAAGGGCCATCCCCGTCGTAACTCGAGAATATACCCCAGGTTCCCGCCGCAACTCGAGAAAAACCATGAGACTTCCCCCTCGCCGCGAGATGAGGCCCGATTCCCCTGCACTGCGTGCAGAGCAATTCCGTGTTGCACATCACACATGAAAGGAGCCTTGATTTCCTTGATGGCACTCCAGAGAAACCCCAAGAACACTGTTTCAAGGCTAGAGGGATCCTGAGGTCACTGTAGCAACACGAAAGAGCTCCGTGGGCCAAAAATCAACTCGAGATGAGAGGTTAGTCCCTGGCTTCGACTCCAGGGGAATACCACCTTACCACAAGCACCTCAAGAGGAGGCTTCTCTCAGCTCTAGGTATGTGAGAGGGACCCTGAGTTTGCGGCCTCAAGTGGAATGGACACCGCGATGCCCTGACGCGAAAAAAGGCTGGATATCCCTGCAGTGACTTGAATGCAGGCTCGTCTTGCATCTCCCAAGATGAAAGGATGTCTGAATCCCCTGTGGAGACCATAGAGAAAGAACCAGTTCCCCACCTCATCGCGACCGATAGCCTCACATCCTTTGAAAACTCCAGAGGTACGCGGAGATCAGTGCCTCCAAAGGAGACGATGCCTGACTCCTCGTGAAACTTGATAGGAGTCCCAGGATTCCTGTGGCACGTGGAAAGGGACCCTTGGTCTCCCGCCTCAGCTGGAGAGGCGTCCCAATTGCCTTGCCAAGCCTCGAGGAGAATCCCGAGTTGTGTCTCGCAACTAGGCAAGAGTCCTGACGTGGCTGAACAAACACGTGTGTGGAAGGGCCATCCCCGTCGTAACTCGAGAATATACCCCAGGTTCCCGCCGCAACTCGAGAAAAACCATGAGACTTCCCCCTCACCGCGAGATGAGGCCCGATTCCCCTGCATTGCGTGCAGAGCAATTCTGTGTTGCACATCACACATGAAAGGAGCCTTGATTTCCTTCATGGCACTCCAGAGAAACCCCAAAAACACTGTTTCAAGGCTACAGGGATCCTGAGGTCACTGTAGCAACAAGAAAGAGCTCCGTGGACCAAAAATCAACTCGAGATGAGAGGTTAGTCCCTGGCTTCGACTCCAGAGGAATACCACCTTACCACAAGCACCTCAAGAGGAGGCTTCTCTCAGCTCTAGTTATGTGAGAGGGACCCTGAGTTTGCGGCCTCAAGTGGAATGGACACCGCGATGCCCTGACTCGAAATAAGGCCGGATATCCCTGCAGTGACTTGAATGCAGGCTCGTCTTGCATCTCCCAAGACGAAAGGGTGTCTGAATCCCCTGTGGAGACCACAGAGAAAGACCTAGTTCCCCACCTCATCGCGACAGGAGGCCTCACATCCTTTGAAAACTCTAGAGGTATGCGGAGATGAGTGCCTCCAAAGGAGACGATGCCTGACTCCTCGTGAAACTTGATAGGAGACCCAGGATTCCTGTGGCACGTGGAAAGGGACCCTTGGTCTCCCGTCTCAGCTGGAGAGGCGTCCCAATTGCCCTGCAAAGCCTCGAGGAGAATCCCGAGTTGTCCCTCGCAACTAGGCAGGAGTCCTGACATGGCTGAACACACACGTGAGTGGAAGGGCCATCCCCGTCGTAACTCGAGAATATACCCCAGGTTCCCGCCGCAACTCGAGAAAAACCATGAGACTTCCCCCTCGCCGGGAGATGAGGCCCGATTCCCCTGCACTGCGTGCAGAGCAATTCTGTGTTGCACATCACACATGAAAGGAGCCTTGATTTTCTTGATGGCACTTCAGAGAAACCCCAAGAACACTGTTTCAAGGCTAGAGGGATCCTGAGGTCACTGTAGCAACACGAAGGAGCTCCGTGGACCAAGAATCAACACGAGATGAGAGGTTAGTCCCTGGCTTCGACTCCTGAGGAATACCACCTTACCACAAGCACCTCAAGAGGAGGCTTCTCTCAGCTCTAGGTATGTGAGAGGGATCCTGAGTTTGCGGCCTCAAGTGGAATGGACACCGCGATCCCCTGACTCGAAATAAGGCCGGATATCCCTGCAGTGACTTGAATGCAGGCTCGTCTTGCATCTCCCAAGAAGAAAGGATGTCTGAATCCCCTGTGGAGACCACAGAGAAACACCTAGTTCCCCACCTCATCGAGACCGGAGGCCTCACATCCTTTGAAAACTCCAGAGGTACGCGGAGATCAGTGCCTCCAAAGGAGACGATGCCTGACTCCTCGTGAAACTTAATAGGAGTCCCAGGATTCTTGTGGCACGTGGAAAGGGACCCTTGGTCTCCCGCCTCAGCTGGAGAGGCGTTCCAATTGCCCTGCCAAGCCTCGAGGAGAATCCCGAGTTGTCCCTCGCAACTAGGCAGGAGTCCTGACGTGGCTGAACAAACACGTGGGTGGAAGGGCCATCCCCGTCGTAACTCGAGAATATACCCCAGGTTCCCGCCGCAACTCGAGAAAAACCATGAGACTTCCCCCTCGATGCGAGATGAGGCCCGATTCCCCTGTACTGCGTGCAGAGCAATTCCCTCTTGCACATCACACATGAAAGGAGCCTTGATTTCCTTGATGGCACTCCAGAGAAACCCCAAGAACACTGTTTCAAGGATAGAGGGATCCTGAGGTCACTGTAGCAACAAGAAAGAACTCTGTGGACCAAAAATCAACTCGAAAAGAGAGGTTAGTCCCTGGATTCGTCTCCAGAGGAATACCACCTTACCACAAGCACCTCAAGAGGAGGCTTCTCTCAGCTCTAGTTATGTGAGAGGGACCCTGAGTTTGCGGCCTCAAGTGGAATGGACACCGCGATGCCCTGACTCGAAATAAGGCCGGATATCCCTGCAGTGACTTCAATGCAGGCTCGTCTTGCATCTCCCAGGACGAAAGGATGTCTGAATCCCCTGTGGAAAGCACAGAGAAAGACTTAGTTCCCCACCTCATCGCGACCAATAGCCTCACATTCTTTGAAAACTCCAGAGGTACGCGGAGATCAGTGCCTCCAAAGGAGACGATGCCTGACTCCTCGTGAAACTTGATAGGAGTCCCAGGATTCCTGTGGCACTTGGAAAGGGACACTTGGTCTCCCGCCTTAGCTGGAGAGGCGTCCCAATTGCCCTGCCAAGCCTCGAGGAGAATCCAGAGTTGTCCCTCCCAACTAGGCAGGAGTCCTGACGTGGCTGAAGAAACACGTGGGTGGAAGGGCCATCCCCGTCGTAACTCGAGAATATACCCCAGGTTCCCGCCGCAACTCGAGAAAAACCATGAGACTTCCCCCTCGCCGCGAGATGAGGCCCGATTCCCCTGCACTGCGTGCAGAGCAATTCCGTGTTGCACATCACACATGAAAGGAGCCTTGATTTCCTTGATGGCACTCCAGAGAAACCCCAAGAACACTGTTTCAAGGCTAGAGGGATCCTGAGTTCACTGTAGCAACACGAAAGAGCTCCGTGGGCCAAAAATCAACTCGATATGAGAGGTTAGTCCCTGGCTTCGACTCCAGGGGAATACCACCTTACCACAAGCACCTCAAGAGGAGGCTTCTCTCAGCTCTAGGTATGTGAGAGGGACCCTGAGTTTGCGGCCTCAAGTGGAATGGACACCGCGATGCCCTGACGCGAAATAAGGCTGGATATCCCTGCAGTGACTTGAATGCAGGCTCGTCTTGCATCTCCCAAGATGAAAGGATGTCTGAATCCCCTGTGGAGACCACAGAGAAAGAACCAGTTCCCCACCTCATCGCGACCGGAGGCCTCACATCCTTTGAAAACTCCAGAGGTACGCGGAGATCAGTGCCTCCAAAGGAGACGATGCCTGACTCCTCGTGAAACTTGATAGGAGTCCCAGGATTCCTGTGGCACGTGGAAAGGGACCCTTGGTCTCCCGCCTCAGCTGGAGAGGCGTCCCAATTGCCTTGCCAAGCCTCGAGGAGAATCCCGAGTTGTGTCTCGCAACTAGGCAAGAGTCCTGACGTGGCTGAACAAACACGTGTGTGGAAGGGCCATCCCCGTCGTAACTCGAGAATATACCCCAGGTTCCCGCCGCAACTCGAGAAAAACCATGAGACTTCCCCCTCACCTCGAGATGAGGCCCGATTCCCCTGCACTGCGTGCAGAGCAATTTCGTGTTGCACATCACACATGAAAGGAGCCTTGATTTCCTTCATGGCACTCCAGAGAAACCCCAAGAACACTGTTTCAAGGCTAGAGGGATCCTGAGGTCACTGTAGCAACACGAAAGAGCTCCGTTGACCAAGAATCAACACGAGATGAGAGGTTAGTCCCTGGCTTCGACTCCTGAGGAATACCACCTTACCACAAGAACCTCAAGAGGAGGCTTCTCTCAGCTCTAGGTATGTGAGAGGGATCCTGAGTTTGCGGCCTCAAGTGGAATGGACACCGCGATGCCCTGACTCGAAATAAGGCCGGATATCCCTGCAGTGACTTGAATGCAGGCTCGTCTTGCATCTCCCAAGAAGAAAGGATGTCTGAATCCCCTGTGGAGACCACAGAGAAACAACTAGTTCCCCACCTCAACGCGACCGGAGGCCTCACATCATTTGAAAACTCCAGAGGTACGCGGAGATCAGTGCCTCCAAAGGAGACAATGCCTGACTCCTCGTGAAACTTGATAGGAGTCCCAGGATTCTTGTGGCACGTGGAAAGGGACCCTTGGTCTCCCGCCTCAGCTGGAGAGGCGTTCCAATTGCCCTGCCAAGCCTCGAGGAGAATCCCGAGTTGTCCCTCGCAACTAGGCAGGAGTCCTGACGTGGCTGAACAAACACGTGGGTGGAAGGGCCATCCCCGTCGTAACTCGAGAATATACCCCAGGTTCCCGCCGCAACTCGAGAAAAACCATGAGACTTCCCCCTCGATGCGAGATGAGGCCCGATTCCCCTGTACTGCGTGCAGAGCAATTCCGTCTTGCACATCACACATGAAAGGAGCCTTGATTTCCTTGATGGCACTCCAGAGAAACCCCAAGAACACTGTTTCAAGGCTAGAGGGATCCTGAGGTCACTGTAGCAACACGAAAGAACTCTGTGGACCAATAATCAACTCGAAAAGAGAGGTTAGTCCCTGGATTCGTCTCCAGAGGAATACCACCTTACCACAAGCACCTCAAGAGGAGGCTTCTCTCAGCTCTAGGTATGTGAGAGGGACCCTGAGTTTGCGGCCTCAAGTGGAATGGACACCGCAATGCCCTGACTCGAAATAAGGCCGGATATCCCTGCAGTGACTTCAATGCAGGCTCGTCTTGCATCTCCCAGGACGAAAGGATGTCTGAAACCACTGTGGAGACCACAGAGAAAGACCTAGTTCCCCACCTCATCGCGACCGGAGGCCTCACATCCTTTGAAAACTCCAGAGGTACGCGGAGATCAGTGCCTCCAAAGGAGACGATGCCTGACTCCTCGTGAAACTTGATAGGAGTCCCAGGATTCCTGTGGCACGTGGAAAGGGACCCTTGGTCTCCCGTCTCAGGTGGAGAGGCGTCCCAATTGCCTTGCCAAGCCTCGAGGAGAATCCCGAGTTGTGTCTCGCAACTAGGCAAGAGTCCTGACATGGCTGAACAAACACGTGGGTGGAAGGGCCATCCCCGTCGTAACTCGAGAATATACCCCAGGTTCCCGCCGCAACTCGAGAAAAACCATGAGACTTCCCCCTCGCCGCGAGATGAGGCCCGATTCCCCTGCACTGCGTGCAGAGCAATTCTGTGTTGCACATCACACATGAAAGGAGCCTTGATTTCCTTCATGGCACTCCAGAGAAACCCCAAGAACACTGTTTCAAGGCTAGAGGGATCCTGAGGTCACTGTAGCAACACGAAAGAGCTCCGTGGACCAAAAATCAACTCGAGATGAGAGGTTAGTCCCTGGCTTCGACTCCAGAGGAATACCACCTTACCACAAGCACCTCAAGAGGAGGCTTCTCTCAGCTCTAGGTATGTGAGAGGGACCCTGAGTTTGCGGCCTCAAGTGGAATGGACACCGCGATGCCCTGACTCGAAATAAGGCTGGATATCCCTGCAGTGACTGGAATGCAGGCTCGTCTTGCATCTCCCAAGACGAAAGGGTGTCTGAATCCCCTGTGGAGACCACAGAGAAAGACCTAGTTCCCCACCTCATCGCGACAGGAGGCCTCAAATCCTTTGAACACTCCAGAGGTATGCGGGATCAGTGCCTCCAAAGGAGACGATGCCTGACTCCTCGTGAAACTTGATAGGAGACCCAGGATTCCTGTGGCACGTGGAAAGGGACCCTTGGTCTCCCGCCTCAGTTGGAGAGGCGTCCCAATTGCCTTGCCAAGCCTCGAGGAGAATCCCGAGTTGTGTCTCTCAACTAGGCAAGAGTCCTGACGTGGCTGAACAAACACGTGTGTGGAAGGGCCATCCCCGTCGTAACTGGAGAATATACCCCAGGTTCCCGCCGCAACTCGAGAAAAACCATGAGACTTCCCCCTCGCCGCGAGATGAGGCCCGATTCCCCTGCACTGCGTGCAGAGCAATTCCGTGTTGCACATCACACATGAAAGGAGCCTTGATTTCCTTGATGGCACTCCAGAGAAACCCCAAGAACACTGTTTCAAGGCTAGAGGGATCCTGAGGTCACTGTAGCAACACGAAAGAGCTCCGTGGGCCAATAATCAACTCGAGATGAGAGGTTATTCCCTGGCTTCGACTCCTGAGGAATACCACCTTACCACAAGCACCTCAAGAGGAGGCTTCTCTCAGCTCTAGGTATGTGAGAGGGACCCTGAGTTTGCGGCCTCAAGTGGAATGGACACCGCGATGCCCTGACGCGAGATAAGGCTGGATATCCCTGCAGTGACTGGAATGCAGGCTCGTCTTGCATCTCCCAAGAAGAAAGGATGTCTGAATCCCCGGTGTAGACCACAGAGAAACACCTAGTTCCCCACCTCATCGCGACCGGAGGCCTCACATCCTTTGAAAACTCCAGAGGTATGCGGAGATCAGTGCCTCCAAAGGAGACGATGCCTGACTCCTCCTGAAACTTGATAGGAGTCCCAGGATTCCTGTGGCACGTGGAAAGGGACCCTTGGTCTCCCGCCTCAGCTGGAGAGGCATTCCAATTGCCCTGCCAAGCCTCGAGGAGAATCCCGAGTTTTCCCTCGCAACTAGGCAGGAGTCCTGACGTGGCTGAACAAACACGTGGGTGGAAGGGCCATCCCCGTCGTAACTCGAGAATATACCCCAGGTTCCCGCCGCAACTCGAGAAAAACCATGAGACTTCCCCCTCGATGCGAGATGAGGCCCGATTCCCCTGTACTGCGTGCAGAGCAATTCCGTCTTGCACATCACACATGAAAGGAGCCTTGATTTCCTTGATGGCACTCCAGAGAAAGCCCAAGAACACTGTTTCAAGGCTAGAGGGATCCTGAGGTCACTGTAGCAACACGAAAGAACTCTGTGGACCAAAAATCAACTCGAAAAGAGAGGTTAGTCCCTGGATTCGTCTCCAGAGGAATACCACCTTACCACAAGCACCTCAAGAGGAGGCTTCTCTCAGCTCTAGGTATGTGAGAGGGACCCTGAGTTTGCGGCCTCAAGTGGAATGGACACCGCGATGCCCTGACTCGAAATAAGGCCGGATATCCCTGCAGGGACTTCAATGCAGGCTCGTCTTGCATCTGCCAGGACGAAAGGATGTCTGAATCCCCTGTGGAAAGCACAGAGAAAGACTTAGTTCCCCACCTCATCGCGACCGATAGCCTCACATCCTTTGAAAACTCCAGAGGTACGCGGAGATCAGTGCCTCCAAAGGAGACGATGCCTGACTCCTCGTGAAACTTGATAGGAGACCCAGGATTCCTGTGGCACTTGGAAAGCGACCCTTGGTCTCCCGCCTCAGCTGGAGAGGCGTCCCAATTGCCCTGCCAAGCCTCGAGGAGAATCCAGAGTTGTCCCTCGCAAGTAGGCAGGAGTCCTGACGTCGCTGAAGAAACACGTGGGTGGAAGGGCCATCCCCGTCGTAACTCGAGAATATACCCCAGGTTCCCGCCGCAACTCGAGAAAAACCATGAGACTTCCCCCTCGCCGCGAGATGAGGCCCGATTCCCCTGCACTGCGTGCACAGCAATTCTGTGTTGCACATCACACATGAAAGGAGCCTTGATTTCCTTGATGGCACTCCAGAGAAACCCCAAGAACACTGTTTCAAGGCTAGAGGGATCCTGAGGTCACTGTAGCAACACGAAAGAGCTCCGTGGGCCAAAAATCAACTCGAGATGAGAGGTTAGTCCCTGGCTTCGACTCCAGAGGAATACCACCTTACCACAAGCACCTCAAGAGGAGGCTTCTCTCAGCTCTAGGTATGTGAGAGGGACCCTGAGTTTGCGGCCTCAAGTGGAATGGACACCGCGATGCCCTGACGCGAAATAAGGCTGGATATCCCTGCAGTGACTTGAATGCAGGCTCGTCTTGCATCTCCCAAGATGAAAGGATGTCTGTATCCCCTGTGGAGACCACAGAGAAAGACCTAGTTCCCCACCTCATCGCGACCGGAGGCCTCACATCCTTTGAAAACTCCAGAGGTACGCGGAGATCAGTGCCTCCAAAGGAGACGATGCCTGACTCCTCGTGAAACTTGATAAGAGTCCCAGGATTCCTGTGGCACGTGGAAAGGGACCCTTGGTCTCCCGCCTCAGCTGGAGAGGCGTCCCAATTGCCTTGCCAAGCCTCGAGGAGAATCCCGAGTTGTGTCTCGCAACTAGGCAAGAGTCCTGACGTGGCTGAACAACCACGTGTGTGGAAGGGCCATCCCCGTCGTAACTCGAGAATATACCCCAGGTTCCCGCCGCAACTCGAGAAAAACCATGAGACTTCCCCCTCGCCGCGAGATGAGGCCCGATTCCCCTGCACTGCTTGCAGAGCAATTCTGTGTTGCACATCACACATGAAAGGAGCCTTGATTTCCTTGATGGCACTCCAGAGAAACCCCAAGAACACTGTTTCAAGGCTAGAGGGATCCTGAGATCACTGTAGCAACACGAAAGAGCTCCGTGGGCCAAAAATCAACTCGAGATGAGAGGTTAGTCCCTGGCTTCTACTCCAGAGGAATACCACCTTACCACAAGCACCTCAAGAGGAGGCTTCTCTCAGCTCTAGGTATGTGAGAGGGACCCTGAGTTTGCGGCCTCAAGTGGAATGGACACCGCGATGCCCTGACGCGAAATAAGGCTGGATATCCCTGCAGTGACTTGAATGCAGGCTCGTCTTGCATCTCCCAAGATGAAAGGATGTCTGTATCCCCTGTGGAGACCACAGAGAAAGACCTAGTTCCCCACCTCATCGCGACCGGAGGCCTCAAATCCTTTGAAAACTCCAGAGGTACGCGGAGATCAGTGCCTCCAAAGGAGACGATGCCTGACTCCTCGTGAAACTTGATAGGAGTCCCAGGATTCCTGTGGCACGTGGAAAGGGACCCTTGGTCTCCCGCCTCAGCTGGAGAGGCGTCCCAATTGCCTTGCCAAGCCTCGAGGAGAATCCCGAGTTGTGTCTCGCAACTAGGCAAGAGTCCTGACGTGGCTGAACAACCACGTGTGTGGAAGGGCCATCCCCGTCGTAACTCGAGAATATACCCCAGGTTCCCGCCGCAACTCGAGAAAAACCATGAGACTTCCCCCTCGCCGCGAGATGAGGCCCGATTCCCCTGCACTGCCTGCAGAGCAATTCTGTGTTGCACATCACACATGAAAGGAGCCTTGATTTCCTTCATGGCACTCCAGAGAATCCCCAAGAACACTGTTTCAAGGCTAGAGGGATCCTGAGGTCACTGTAACAACACGAAAGAGCTCCGTGGACCAAAAATCAACTCGAGATGAGAGGTTAGTCCCTGGCTTCGACTCCAGAGGAATACCACCTTACCACAAGCACCTCAAGAGGAGGCTTCTCTCAGCTCTAGGTATGTGAGAGGGACCCTGAGTTTGCGGCCTCAAGTGGAATGGACACCGCGATGCCCTGACTCGAAATAAGGCCGGATATCCCTGCAGTGACTGGAATGCAGGCTCGTCTTGCATCTCCCAAGACGAAAGGATGTCTGAATCCCCTGTGGAGACCACAGAGAAAGACCTAGTTCCCCACCTCATCGCGACAGGAGGCCTCAAATCCTTTGAAAACTCCAGAGGTATGCGGAGATCAGTGCCTCCAAAGGAGACGATGCCTGACTCCTCGTGAAACTTGATAGGAGACCCAGGATTCCTGTGGCACGTGGAAAGGGACCCTTGGTCTCCCGTCTCAGCTGGAGAGGCGTCCCAATTGCCCTGCAAAGCCTCGAGGAGAATCCAGAGTTGTCCCTCGCAAGTAGGCAGGAGTCCTGACGTCGCTGAAGAAACACGTGGGTGGAAGGGCCATCCCCGTCGTAACTCGAGAATATACCCCAGGTTCCCGCCGCAACTCGAGAAAAACCATGAGACTTCCCCCTCGCCGCGAGATGAGGCCCGATTCCCCTGCACTGCGTGTAGAGCAATTCCGTGTTGCACATCACACATGAAAGGAGCCTTGATTTCCTTGATGGCACTCCAGAGAAACCCCAAGAACACTGTTTCAAGGCTAGAGGGATCCTGAGGTCACTGTAGGAACACGAAAGAGCTCCGTGGACCAAGAATCAACACGAGATGAGAGGTTAGTCCCTGGCTTCGACTCCTGAGGAATACCACCTTACCACAAGCACCTCAAGAGGAGGCTTCTCTCAGCTCTAAGTATGTGAGAGGGATCCTGAGTTTGAGGCCTCAAGTGGAATGGACACCGCGATGCCCTGACTCGAAATAAGGCCGGATATCCCTGCAGTGACTTGAATGCAGGCTCGTCTTGCATCTCCCAAGAAGAAAGGATGTCTGAATCCCCTGTGGAGACCACAGAGAAACACCTAGTTCCCCACCTCATCGCGACCGGAGGCCTCACATCCTTTGAAAACTCCAGAGGTACGCGGAGATCAGTGCCTCCAAAGGAGACGATGCCTGACTCCTCGTGAAACTTGATAGGAGTCCCAGGATTCCTGTGGCACTTGGAAAGGGACACTTGGTCTCCCGCCTCAGCTGGAGAGGCGTCCCAATTGCCCTGCCAAGCCTCGAGGAGAATCCAGAGTTGTCCCTCGCAACTAGGCAGGAGTCCTGACGTCGCTGAAGAAACACGTGGGTGGAAGGGCCATCCCCGTCGTAACTCGAGAATATACCCCAGGTTCCCGCCGCAACTCGAGAAAAACCATGAGACTTCCCTCTCGCCGCGAGATGAGGCCCGATTCCCGTGCACTGCGTGCAGAGCAATTCCGTCTTGCACATCACACATGAAAGGAGCCTTGATTTCCTTGATGGCACTACAGAGAAGCCCCAAGAACACTGTTTCAAGGCCAGAGGGATCCTGAGGTCACTGTAGCAAAACGAAAGAGCTCCGTGGGCCAATAATCAACTCGAGATGAGAGGTTAGTCCCTGGCTTCGACTCCAGAGAAATACCACCTTACCACAAGCACCTCAAGAGGAGGCTTCTCTCAGCTCTAGGTATGTGAGAGGGACCCTGAGTTTGCGGCCTCAAGTGGAATGGACACCGCGATGCCCTGACGCGAAATAAGGCTGGATATCCTTGCAGTGACTGGAATGCAGGCTCGTCTTGCATCTCCCAAGAAGAAAGGATGTCTGAATCCCCTGTGGAGACAACAGAGAAAGACCTAGTTCCCCACCTCATGGCGACCGGAGGCCTCACATCCTTTGAAAACTCCAGAGGTACGCGGAGATCAGTGCCTCCAAAGGAGACGATGCCTGACTCCTCGTGAAACTTGATAGGAGTCCCAGGATTCCTGTGGCACGTGGAAAGGGACCCTTGGTCTCCCGCCTCAGCTGGAGAGGCGTCCCAATTGCCTTGCCAAGCCTCGAGGAGAATCCCGAGTTGTGTCTCGCAACTAGGCAAGAGTCCTGAGGTGGCTGAACAAACACGTGTGTGGAAGGGCCATCCCCGTCGTAACTCGAGAATATACCCCAGGTTCCCGCCGCAACTCGAGAAAAACCATGAGACTTCCCCCTCGCCGCGAGATGAGGCCCGATTCCCCTGCACTCCGTTCAGAGCAATTCTGTGTTGCACATCACACATGAAAGGAGCCTTGATTTCCTCCATGGCACTCCAGAGAAACCCCAAGAACACTGTTTCAAGGCTAGAGGGATCCTGAGGTCACTGTAGCAACACGAAAGAGCTCCGTGGACCAAAAATCAACTCGAGATGAGAGGTTAGTCCCTGGCTTCGACTCCAGAGGAATACCACCTTACCACAAGCACCTCAAGAGGAGGCTTCTCTCAGCTCTAGGTATGTGAGAGGGACCCTGAGTTTGCGGCCTCAAGTGGAATGGACACCACGATGCCCTGACTCGAAATAAGGCAGGATATCCCTGAAGTGACTGGAATGCAGGCTCGTCTTGCATCTCCCAAGACGAAAGGGTGTCTGAATCCCCTGTGGAGACCACAGAGAAAGACCTAGTTCCCCACCTCATCGCGACAGGAGGCCTCACATCCTTTGAAAACTCCAGAGGTACGCGGAGATCAGTGCCTCCAAAGGAGACGATGCCTGACTCCTCGTGAAACTTGATAGGAGACCCAGGATTCCTGTGGCACTTGGAAAGGGACCCTTGGTCTCCCGTCTCAGCTGGAGAGGCGTCCCAATTGCCCTGCCAAGCCTCGAGGAGAATCCCGAGTTGTCCCTCTCAAGTAGGCAGGAAGTCCTGACATCGCTGAAGAAACACGTGGGTGGAAGGGCCATCCCCGTCGTAACTCGAGAATATACCCCAGGTTTCCCGCCGCAACTCGAGAAAAACCATGAGACTTCCCCCCTCGCCGCGAGATGAGGCCCGATTCCCCTGCACTGCGTGCAGAGCAATTCCATGTTGCACATCAAACATGAAAGGAGCCTTGATTTCCTTGATGGCACTCCAGAGAAACCACAAGAACACTGTTTCAAGGCTAGAGGGATCCTGAGGTCACTGTAGCAGCACGAAAGAGCTCCGTTGACCAAGAATCAACACGAGATGAGAGGTTAGTCCCTGGCTTCGACTCCTGAGGAATACCACCTTACCACAAGCACCTCAAGAGGAGGCTTCTCTCAGCTCTAGGTATGTGAGAGGGATCCTGAGTTTGCGGCCTCAAGTGGAATGGACACCGCGATGCCCTGACTCGAAATAAGGCCGGATATCCCTTCAGTGATTTGAATGCAGGCTCGTCTTGCATCTCCCAAGAAGAAAGGATGTCTGAATCCCCTGTGGAGACCACAGAGAAACACCTAGTTCCCCACCTCATCGCGACCGGAGGCCTCACATCCTTTGAAAACTCCAGAGGTACGCGGAGATCAGTGCCTCCAAAGGAGACGATGCCTGACTCCTCGTGAAACTTGATAGGAGTCCCAGGATTCTTGTGGCACGTGGAAAGGGACCCTTGGTCTCCGCCTCAGCTGGAGAGGCGTTCCAATTGCCCTGCCAAGCCTCGAGGAGAATCCCGAGTTGTCCCTCGCAACTAGGCAGGAGTCCTGACGTGGCTGAACAAACACGTGGGTGGAAGGGCCATCCCCGTCGTAACTCGAGAATATACCCCAGGTTCCCGCCGCAACTCGAGAAAAACCATGAGACTTCCCCCTCGATGCGAGATGAGGCCCGATTCCCCTGTACTGCGTGCAGAGCAATTCCCTCTTGCACATCACACATGAAAGGAGCCTTGATTTCCTTGATGGCACTCCAGAGAAACCCCAAGAACACTGTTTCAAGGATAGAGGGATCCTGAGGTCACTGTAGCAACAGGAAAGAACTCTGTGGACCAAAAATCAACTCGAAAAGAGAGGTTAGTCCCTGGATTCGTCTCCAGAGGAATACCACCTTACCACAAGCACCTCAAGAGGAGGCTTCTCTCAGCTCTAGGTATGTGAGAGGGACCCTGAGTTTGCGGCCTCAAGTGGAATGGACACCGCGATGCCCTGACTCGAAAAAAGGCCGGATTATCCCTGCAGTGACTTCAATGCAGGCTCGTCTTGCATCTCCCAGGACGAAAGGATGTCTGAATCCCCTGTGGAAAGCACAGAGAAAGACTTAGTTCCCCACCTCATCGCGACCAATAGCCTCACATTCTTTGAAAACTCCAGAGGTACGCGGAGATCAGAGCCTCCAAAGGAGACGATGCCTGACTCCTCGTGAAACTTGATAGGAGTCCCAGGATTCCTGTGGCACTTGGAAAGGGACACTTGGTCTCCCGCCTCAGCTGGAGAGGCGTCCCAATTGCCCTGCCAAGCCTCGAGGAGAATCCAGAGTTGTCCCTCGCAACTAGGCAGGAGTCCTGACGTCGCTGAAGAAACACGTGGGGTGGAAGGGCCATCCCCGTCGTAACTCGAGAATATACCCCAGGTTCCCGCCGCAACTCGAGAAAAACCATGAGACTTCCCCCTCGCCGCGAGATGAGGCCCGATTCCCCTGCACTGCGTGCAGAGCAATTCCGTGTTGCACATCACACATGAAAGGAGCCTTGATTTCCTTGATGGCACTCCAGAGAAACCCCAAGAACACTGTTTCAAGGCTAGAGGGATCCTGAGGTCACTGTAGCAACACGAAAGAGCTCCGTGGGCCAAAAATCAACTCGAGATGAGAGGTTAGTCCCTGGCTTCGACTCCAGGGGAATACCACCTTACCACAAGCACCTCAAGAGGAGGCTTCTCTCAGCTCTAGGTATGTGAGAGGGACCCTGAGTTTGCGGCCTCAAGTGGAATGGACACCGCGATGCCCTGACGCGAAATAAGGCTGGATATCCCTGCAGTGACTTGAATGCAGGCTCGTCTTGCATCTCCCAAGATGAAAGGATGTCTGAATCCCCTGTGGAGACCATAGAGAAAGAACCAGTTCCCCACCTCATCGCGACCGGAGGCCTCACATCCTTTGAAAACTCCAGAGGTACGCGGAGATCAGTGCCTCCAAAGGAGACGATGCCTGACTCCTCGTGAAACTTGATAGGAGTCCCAGGATTCCTGTGGCACGTGGAAAGGGACCCTTGGTCTCCCGCCTCAGCTGGAGAGGCGTCCCAATTGCCTTGCCAAGCCTCGAGGAGAATCCCGAGTTGTGTCTCGCAACTAGGCAAGAGTCCTGACGTGGCTGAACAAACACGTGTGTGGAAGGGCCATCCCCGTCGTAACTCGAGAATATACCCCAGGTTCCCGCCGCAACTCGAGAAAAAACCATGAGACTTCCCCCTCACCGCGAGATGAGGCCCGATTCCCCTGCATTGCGTGCAGAGCAATTCTGTGTTGCACATCACACATGAAAGGAGCCTTGATTTCCTTCATGGCACTCCAGAGAAACCCCAAAAACACTGTTTCAAGGCTAGAGGGATCCTGAGGTCACTGTAGCAACAAGAAAGAGCTCCGTGGACCAAAAATCAACTCGAGATGAGAGGTTAGTCCCTGGCTTCGACCCAGAGGAATACCACCTTAGCACAAGCACCTCAAGAGGAGGCTTCTCTCAGCTCTAGTTATGTGAGAGGGACCCTGAGTTTGCGGCCTCAAGTGGAATGGACACCGCGATGCCCTGACTCGAAATAAGGCCGGATATCCCTGCAGTGACTTGAATGCAGGCTCGTCTTGCATCTCCCAAGACGAAAGGGTGTCTGAATCCCCTGTGGAGACCACAGAGAAAGACCTAGTTCCCCACCTCATCGCGACAGGAGGCCTCAAATCCTTTGAAAACTCCAGAGGTATGCGGAGATGAGTGCCTCCAAAGGAGACGATGCCTGACTCCTCGTGAAACTTGATAGGAGACCCAGGATTCCTGTGGCACGTGGAAAGGGACCCTTGGTCTCCCGTCTCAGCTGGAGAGGCGTCCCAATTGCCCTGCAAAGCCTCGAGGAGAATCCCGAGTTATCCCTCGCAACTAGGCAGGAGTCCTGACATGGCTGAACACACACGTGTGTGGAAGGGCCATCCCCGTCGTAACTCGAGAATATACCCCAGGTTCCCGCCGCAACTCGAGAAAAACCATGAGACTTCCCCCTCGCCGCGAGATGAGGCCCGATTCCCCTGCACTGCGTGCAGAGCAATTCTGTGTTGCACATCACACATGAAAGGAGCCTTGATTTTCTTGATGGCACTTCAGAGAAACCCCAAGAACACTGTTTCAAGGCTAGAGGGATCCTGAGGTCACTGTAGCAACACGAAGGAGCTCCGTGGACCAAGAATCAACACGAGATGAGAGGTTAGTCCCTGGCTTCGACTCCTGAGGAATACCACCTTACCACAAGCACCTCAAGAGGAGGCTTCTCTCAGCTCTAGGTATGTGAGAGGGATCCTGAGTTTGCGGCCTCAAGTGGAATGGACACCGCGATCCCCTGACTCGAAATAAGGCCGGATATCCCTGCAGTGACTTGAATGCAGGCTCGTCTTGCATCTCCCAAGAAGAAAGGATGTCTGAATCCCCTGTGGAGACCACAGAGAAACACCTAGTTCCCCACCTCATCGAGACCGGAGGCCTCACATCCTTTGAAAACTCCAGAGGTACGCGGAGATCAGTGCCTCCAAAGGAGACGATGCCTGACTCCTCGTGAAACTTGATAGGAGTCCCAGGATTCTTGTGGCACGTGGAAAGGGACCCTTGGTCTCCCGCCTCAGCTGGAGAGGCGTTCCAATTGCCCTGCCAAGCCTCGAGGAGAATCCCGAGTTGTCCCTCGCAACTAGGCAGGAGTCCTGACGTGGCTGAACAAACACGTGGGTGGAAGGGCCATCCCCGTCGTAACTCGAGAATATACCCCAGGTTCCCGCCGCAACTCGAGAAAAACCATGAGACTTCCCCCTCGATTCGAGATGAGGCCCGATTCCCCTTCACTGCGTGCAGAGCAATTCCCTCTTGCACATCACACATGAAAGGAGCCTTGATTTCCTTGATGGCACTCCAGAGAAACCCCAAGAACACTGTTTCAAGGATAGAGGGATCCTGAGGTCACTGTAGCAACAAGAAAGAACTCTGTGGACCAAAAATCAACTCGAAAAGAGAGGTTAGTCCCTGGATTCGTCTCCAGAGGAATACCACCTTACCACAAGCACCTCAAGAGGAGGCTTCTCTCAGCTCTAGGTATGTGAGAGGGACCCTGAGTTTGCGGCCTCAAGTGGAATGGACACCGCGATGCCCTGACGCGAAATAAGGCTGGATATCCCTGCAGTGACTTGAATGCAGGCTCGTCTTGCATCTCCCAAGATGAAAGGATGTCTGAATCCCCTGTGGAGACCACAGAGAAAGAACCAGTTCCCCACCTCATCGCGACCGGAGGCCTCACATCCTTTGAAAACTCCAGAGGTACGCGGAGATCAGTGCCTCCAAAGGAGACGATGCCTGACTCCTCGTGAAACTTGATAGGAGTCCCAGGATTCCTGTGGCACGTGGAAAGGGACCCTTGGTCTCCCGCCTCAGCTGGAGAGGCGTTCCAATGCCTTGCCAAGCCTCGAGGAGAATCCCGAGTTGTGTCTCGCAACTAGGCAAGAGTCCTGACGTGGCTGAACAAACACGTGTGTGGAAGGGCCATCCCCGTCGTAACTCGAGAATATACCCCAGGTTCCCGCCGCAACTCGAGAAAAACCATGAGACTTCCCCCTCACCTCGAGATGAGGCCCGATTCCCCTGCACTGCATGCAGAGCAATTCCGTGTTGCACATCACACATGAAAGGAGCCTTGATTTCCTTGATGGCACTCCAGAGAAACCCCAAGAACACTGTTTCAAGGCTAGAGGGATCCTGAGGTCACTGTAGCAACACGAAAGAGCTCCGTGGACCAAGAATCAACACAAGATGAGAGGTTAGTCCCTGGCTTCGACTCCTGAGGAATACCACCTTACCACAAGCACCTCAAGAGGAGGCTTCTCTCAGCTCTAGGTATGTGAGAGGAACCCTGAGTTTGCGGCCTAAAGTGGAATGGACACCGCGATGCCCTGACTCGAAATAAGGCCGGATATCCCTGCAGTGACTGGAATGCAGGCTCGTCTTGCATCTCCCAAAACGAAAGGGTGTCTGAATCCCCTGTGGAGACCACAGAGAAAGACCTAGTTCCCCACCTCATCGCGACAGGAGGCCTCAAATCCTTTGAAAACTCCAGAGGTATGCGGAGATCAGTGCCGCCAAAGGAGACGATGCCTGACTCCTCGTGAAACTTGATAGGAGACCCAGGATTCCTGTGGCACTTGGAAAGGGACCCTTGGTCTCCCGTCTCAGCTGGAGAGGCGTCCCAATTGCCCTGCCAAGCCTCGAGGAGAATCCCGAGTTGTCCCTCTCAAGTAGGCAGGAGTCCTGACATCGCTGAAGAAACACGTGGGTGGAAGGGCCATCCCCGTCGTAACTCGAGAATATACCCCAGGTTCCCGCCGCAACTCGAGAAAAACCATGAGACTTCCCCCTCGCCGCGAGATGAGGCCCGATTCCCCTGCACTGCGTGCAGAGCAATTCCATGTTGCACATCAAACATGAAAGGAGCCTTGATTTCCTTGATGGCACTCCAGAGAAACCACAAGAACACTGTTTCAAGGCTAGAGGGATCCTGAGGTCACTGTAGCAGCACGAAAGAGCTCCGTTGACCAAGAATCAACACGAGATGAGAGGTTAGTCCCTGGCTTCGACTCCTGAGGAATACCACCTTACCACAAGCACCTCAAGAGGAGGCTTCTCTCAGCTCTAGGTATGTGAGAGGGACCCTGAGTTTGCGGCCTCAAGTGGAATGGACACCGCGATGCCCTGACTCGAAAAAAGGCCGGATATCCCTGCAGTGACTTCAATGCAGGCTCGTCTTGCATCTCCCAGGACGAAAGGATGTCTGAATCCCCTGTGGAAAGCACAGAGAAAGACTTAGTTCCCCACCTCATCGCGACCAATAGCCTCACATTCTTTGAAAACTCCAGAGGTACGCGGAGATCAGTGCCTCCAAAGGAGACGATGCCTGACTCCTCGTGAAACTTGATAGGAGTCCCAGGATTCCTGTGGCACTTGGAAAGGGACACTTGGTCTCCCGCCTCAGCTGGAGAGGCGTCCCAATTGCCCTGCCAAGCCTCGAGGAGAATCCAGAGTTGTCCCTCGCAACTAGGCAGGAGTCCTGACGTCGCTGAAGAAACACGTGGGTGGAAGGGCCATCCCCGTCGTAACTCGAGAATATACCCCAGGTTCCCGCCGCAACTCGAGAAAAACCATGAGACTTCCCCCTCGCCGCGAGATGAGGCCCGATTCCCCTGCACTGCGTGCAGAGCAATTCCGTGTTGCACATCACACATGAAAGGAGCCTTGATTTCCTTGATGGCACTCCAGAGAAACCCCAAGAACACTGTTTCAAGGCTAGAGGGATCCTGAGGTCACTGTAGCAACACGAAAGAGCTCCGTGGGCCAAAAATCAACTCGAGATGAGAGGTTAGTCCCTGGCTTCGACTCCAGGGGAATACCACCTTACCACAAGCACCTCAAGAGGAGGCTTCTCTCAGCTCTAGGTATGTGAGAGGGACCCTGAGTTTGCGGCCTCAAGTGGAATGGACACCGCGATGCCCTGACGCGAAATAAGGCTGGATATCCCTGCAGTGACTTGAATGCAGGCTCGTCTTGCATCTCCCAAGATGAAAGGATGTCTGAATCCACTGTGGAGACCATAGAGAAAGAACCAGTTCCCCACCTCATCGCGACCGGAGGCCTCACATCCTTTGAAAACTCCAGAGGTACGCGGAGATCAGTGCCTCCAAAGGAGACGATGCCTGACTCCTCGTGAAACTTGATAGGAGTCCCAGGATTCCTGTGGCACGTGGAAAGGGACCCTTGGTCTCCCGCCTCAGCTGGAGAGGCGTCCCAATTGCCTTGCCAAGCCTCGAGGAGAATCCCGAGTTGTGTCTCGCAACTAGGCAAGAGTCCTGACGTGGCTGAACAAACACGTGTGTGGAAGGGCCATCCCCGTCGTAACTCGAGAATATACCCCAGGTTCCCGCCGCAACTCGAGAAAAACCATGAGACTTCCCCCTCACCGCGAGATGAGGCCCGATTCCCCTGCATTGCGTGCAGAGCAATTCTGTTTTGCACATCACACATGAAAGGAGCCTTGATTTCCTTCATGGCACTCCAGAGAAACCCCAAAAACACTGTTTCAAGGCTAGAGGGATCCTGAGGTCACTGTAGCAACAAGAAAGAGCTCCGTGGACCAAAAATCAACTCGAGATGAGAGGTTAGTCCCTGGCTTCGACCCAGAGGAATACCACCTTAGCACAAGCACCTCAAGAGGAGGCTTCTCTCAGCTCTAGTTATGTGAGAGGGACCCTGAGTTTGCGGCCTCAAGTGGAATGGACACCGCGATGCCCTGACTCGAAATAAGGCCGGATATCCCTGCAGTGACTTGAATGCAGGCTCGTCTTGCATCTCCCAAGACGAAAGGGTGTCTGAATCCCCTGTGGAGACCACAGAGAAAGACCTAGTTCCCCACCTCATCGCGACAGGAGGCCTCAAATCCTTTGAAAACTCCAGAGGTATGCGGAGATGAGTGCCTCCAAAGGAGACGATGCCTGACTCCTCGTGAAACTTGATAGGAGACCCAGGATTCCTGTGGCACGTGGAAAGGGACCCTTGGTCTCCCGTCTCAGCTGGAGAGGCGTCCCAATTGCCCTGCAAAGCCTCGAGGAGAATCCCGAGTTATTCCTCGCAACTAGGCAGGAGTCCTGACATGGCTGAACACACACGTGTGTGGAAGGGCCATCCCCGTCGTAACTCGAGAATATACCCCAGGTTCCCGCCGCAACTCGAGAAAAACCATGAGACTTCCCCCTCGCCGCGAGATGAGGCCCGATTCCCCTGCACTGCGTGCAGAGCAATTCTGTGTTGCACATCACACATGAAAGGAGCCTTGATTTTCTTGATGGCACTTCAGAGAAACCCCAAGAACACTGTTTCAAGGCTAGAGGGATCCTGAGGTCACTGTAGCAACACGAAGGAGCTCCGTGGACCAAGAATCAACACGAGATGAGAGGTTAGTCCCTGGCTTCGACTCCTGAGGAATACCACCTTACCACAAGCACCTCAAGAGGAGGCTTCTCTCAGCTCTAGGTATGTGAGAGGGATCCTGAGTTTGCGGCCTCAAGTGGAATGGACACCGCGATGCCCTGACTCGAAATAAGGCCGGATATCCCTGCAGTGACTGGAATGCAGGCTCGTCTTGCATCTCCCAAAACGAAAGGGTGTCTGAATCCCCTGTGGAGACCACAGAGAAAGACCTAGTTCCCCACCTCATCGCGACAGGAGGCCTCAAATCCTTTGAAAACTCCAGAGGTATGCGGAGATCAGTGCCTCCAAAGGAGACGATGCCTGACTCCTCGTGAAACTTGATAGGAGACCCAGGATTCCTGTGGCACGTGGAAAGGGACCCGTGGTCTCCCGTCTCAGCTGGAGAGGCGTCCCAATTGCCCTGCAAAGCCTCGAGGAGAATCCCGAGTTGTCCCTCGCAACTAGGCAGGAGTCCTGACATGGCTGAACACACACGTGTGTGGAAGGGCCATCCCCGTCGTAACTCGAGAATATACCCCAGGTTCCCGCCGCAACTCGAGAAAAACCATGAGACTTCCCCCTCGCCGCGAGATGAGGCCCGATTCCCCTGCACTGCGTGCAGAGCAATTCCGTGTTGCACATCACACATGAAAGGAGCCTTGATTTCCTTGATGGCACTCCAGAGAAACCCCAAGAACACTGTTTCAAGGCTAGAGGGATCCTGAGGTCACTGTAGCAACACGAAAGAGCTCCGTGGACCAAGAATCAACACGAGATGAGAGGTTAGTCCCTGGCTTCGACTCCTGAGGAATACCACCTTACCACAAGCACCTCAAGAGGAGGCTTCTCTCAGCTCTAGGTATGTGAGAGGGACCCTGAGTTTGGGGCCTCAAGTGGAATGGACACCGCGATGCCCTGACTCGAAATAAGGCCGGATATCCCTGCAGTGACTTGAATGCAGGCTCGTCTTGCATCTCCCAAGAAGAAAGGATGTCTGAATCAGCTGTGGAGACCACAGAGAAAGACCTAGTGCCCCACCTCATCGCGACCGGAGGCCTCACATCCTTTGAAAACTCCAGAGGTACGCGGAGATCAGTGCCTCCAAAGGAGACGATGCCTGACTCCTCGTGAAACTTGATAGGAGTCCCAGGATTCTTGTGGCACGTGGAAAGGGACCCTTGGTCTCCCGCCTCAGCTGGAGAGGCGTTCCAATTGCCCTGCCAAGCCTCGAGGAGAATCCCGAGTTGTCCCTCGCAACTAGGCAGGAGTCCTGACGTGGCTGAACAAACACGTGGGTGGAAGGGCCATCCCCGTCATAACTCGAGAATATACCCCAGGTTCCCGCCGCAACTCGAGAAAAACCATGAGACTTCCCCCTCGATACGAGATGAGGCCCGATTCCCCTGTACTGCGTGCAGAGCAATTCCGTCTTGCACATCACACATGAAAGCAGCCTTGATTTCCTTGATGGCACTCCAGAGAAACCCCAAGAACACTGTTTCAAGGCTAGAGGGATCCTGAGGTCACTGTAGCAACACGAAAGAACTCTGTGGACCAAAAATCAACTCGAAAAGAGAGGTTAGTCCCTGGATTCGTCTCCAGAGGAATACCACCTTACCACAAGCACCTCAAGAGGAGGCTTCTCTCAGCTCTAGGTATGTGAGAGGGACCCTGAGTTTGCGGCCTCAAGTGGAATGGACACCGCGATGCCCTGACTCGAAATAAGGCCGGATATCCCTGCAGTGACTTCAATGCAGGCTCGTCTTGCATCTCCCAGGACGAAAGGATGTCTGAATCCCCTGTGGAAAGCACAGAGAAAGACTTAGTTCCCCACCTCATCGCGACCGATAGCCTCACATCCTTTGAAAACTCCAGAGGTATGCGGAGATCAGTGCCTCCAAAGGAGACGATGCCTGACTCCTCGTGAAACTTGATAGGAGACCCAGGATTCCAGTGGCACTTGGAAAGGGACACTTGGTCTCCCGCCTCAGCTGGAGAGGCGTCCCAATTGCCCTGCCAAGCCTCGAGGAGAATCCAGAGTTGTCCCTCGCAACTAGGCAGGAGTCCTGACGTCGCTGAAGAAACACGTGGGTGGAAGGGCCATCCCCGTCGTAACTCGAGAATATACCCCAGGTTCCCGCCGCAACTCGAGAAAAACCATGAGACTTCCCCCTCGCCGCGAGATGAGGCCCGATTCCCCTGCACTGCGTGCAGAGCAATTCCGTGTTGCACATCACACATGAAAGGAGCCTTGATTTCCTTCATGGCACTCCAGAGAAACCCCAAGAACACTGTTTCAAGGCTAGAGGGATCCTGAGGTCACTGTAGCAACACGAAAGAGCTCCGTGGACCAAAAATCAACTCGAGATGAGAGGTTAGTCCCTGGCTTCGACTCCAGAGGAATATCACCTTACCACAAGCACCTCAAGAGGAGGCTTCTCTCAGCTCTAGGTATGTGAGAGGGACCCTGAGTTTGCGGCCTCAAGTGGAATGGACACCGCGATGCCCTGACTCGAAATAAGGCCGGATATCCCTGCAGTGACTGGAATGCAGGCTCGTCTTGCATCTCCCAAGACGAAAGGGTGTCTGAATCCCCTGTGGAGACCACAGAGAAAGACCTAGTTCCCGACCTCATCGCGACAGGAGGCCTCAAATCCTTTGAAAACTCCAGAGGTATGCGGAGATCAGTGCCTCCAAAGGAGACGATGCCTGACTCCTCGTGAAACTTGATAGGAGTCCCAGGATTCCTGTGGCACGTGGAAAGGGACCCTTGGTCTCCCGCCTCAGCTGGAGAGGCGTCCCAATTGCCTTGCCAAGCCTCGAGGAGAATCCAGAGTTGTGTCTCGCAACTAGGCAAGAGTCCTGAGGTGGCTGAACAAACACGTGTGTGGAAGGGCCATCCCCGTCGTAACTCGAGAATATACCCCAGGTTCCCGCCGCAACTCGAGAAAAACCATGAGACTTCCCCCTCGCCGCGAGATGAGGCCCGATTCCCCTGCACTGCGTGCAGAGCAATTCCGTGTTGCACATCACACATGAAAGGAGCCTTGATTTCCTTGATGGCACTCCAGAGAAACCCCAAGAACACTGTTTCAAGGCTAGAGGGATCCTGAGGTCACTGTAGCAACACGAAAGAGCTCCGTGGACCAAGAATCAACACGAGATGAGAGGTTAGTCCCTGGCTTCGACTCCTGAGGAATACCACCTTACCACAAGCACCTCAAGAGGAGGCTTCTCTCAGCTCTAGGTATGTGAGAGGAATCCTGAGCTTGCGGCCTCAAGTGGAATGGACACCGCGATGCCCTGACTCGAAATAAGGCCGGATATCCCTGCAGTGACTTCAATGCAGGCTCGTCTTGCATCTCCCAGGACGAAGGGATGTCTGAATCCCCTGTGGAAAGCACAGAGAAAGACTTAGTTCCCCACCTCATCGCGACCAATAGCCTCACATCCTTTGAAAACTCCAGAGGTACGCGGAGATCAGTGCCTCCAAAGGAGACGATGCCTGACTCCTCGTGAAACTTGATAGGAGTCCCAGGATTCCTGTGGCACTTGGAAAGGGACACTTGGTCTCCCGCCTCAGCTGGAGAGGCGTCCCAATTGCCCTGCCAAGCCTCGAGGAGAATCCAGAGTTGTCCCTCACAACTAGGCAGGAGTCCTGACGTCGCTGAAGAAACACGTGGGTGGAAGGGCCATCCCCGTCGTAACTCGAGAATATACCCCAGGTTCCCGCCGCAACTCGAGAAAAACCATGAGACTTCCCCCTCGCCGCGAGATGAGGCCCGATTCCCCTGCACTGCGTGCAGAGCAATTCCGTGTTGCACATCACACATGAAAGGAGCCTTGATTTCCTTGATGGCACTCCAGAGAAACCCCAAGAACACTGTTTCAAGGCTAGAGGGATCCTGAGGTCACTGTAGCAACACGAAAGAGCTCCGTGGGCCAAAAATCAACTCGAGATGAGAGGTTAGTCCCTGGCTTCGACTCCAGAGGAATACCACCTTACCACAAGCACCTCAAGAGGAGGCTTCTCTCAGCTCTAGGTATGTGAGAGGGACCCTGAGTTTGCGGCCTCAAGTGGAATGGACACCGCGATGCCCTGACGCGAAATAAGGCTGGATATCCCTGCAGTGACATGAATGCAGGCTCGTCTTGCATCTCCCAAGAAGAAAGGGTGTCTGAATCCCCTGTGGAGACCACAGAGAAAGACCTAGTTCCCCACCTCATCGCGACCGGAGGCCTCACATCCTTTGAAAACTCCAGAGGTACGCGGAGATCAGTGCCTCCAAAGGAGACGATGCCTGACTCCTCGTGAAACTTGATAGGAGTCCCAGGATTCCTGTGGCACGTGGAAAGGGACCCTTGGTCTCCCGCCTCAGCTGGAGAGGCGTCCCAATTGCCTTGCCAAGCCTCGAGGAGAATCCCGAGTTGTGTCTCGCAACTAGGCAAGAGTCCTGACGTGGCTGAACAAACACGTGTGTGGAAGGGCCATCCCCGTCGTAACTCGAGAATATACCCCAGGTTCCCGCCGCAACTCGAGAAAAACCATGAGACTTCCCCCTCGCCGCGAGATGAGGCCCGATTCCCCTGCACTGCGTGCAGAGCAATTCTGTGTTGCACATCACACATGAAAGGAGCCTTGATTTCCTTCATGGCACTCCAGAGAAACCCCAAGAACACTGTTTCAAGGCTAGAGGGATCGTGAGGTCACTGTAGCAACACGAAAGAGCACCGTGGACCAAAAATCAACTCGAGATGAGAGGTTAGTCCCTGGCTTCGACTCCTGAGGAATACCACCTTACCACAAGCACCTCAAGAGGAGGCTTCTCTCAGCTCTAGGTATGTGAGAGGGACCCTGAGTTTGCGGCCTCAAGTGGATTGGACACCGCGATGCCCTGACTCAAAATAAGCCCCGATATCCCTGCAGTGACTGGAATGCAGGCTAGTCTTGCATCTCCCAAGACGAAAGGGTGTCTGAATCCCCTGTGGAGACCACAGAGAAAGACCTAGTTCCCCACCTCATCGCGACAGGAGGCCTCAAATCCTTTGAAAACTCCAGAGGTATGCGGAGATCAGTGCCTCCAAAGGAGACGATGCCTGACTCCTCGTGAAACTTGATAGGAGACCCAGGATTCCTGTGGCACGTGGAAAGGGACCCTTGGTCTCCCGTCTCAGCTGGAGAGGCGTCCCAATTGCCCTGCAAAGCCTCGAGGAGAATCCCGAGTTGTCCCTCGCAACTAGGCAGGAGTCCTGACATGGCTGAACACACACGTGTGTGGAAGGGCCATCCCCGTCGTAACTCGAGAATATACCCCAGGTTCCCGCCGCAACTCGAGAAAAACCATGAGACTTCCCCCTCGCCGCGAGATGAGGCCCGATTCCCCTGCACTGCATGCAGAGCAATTCCGTCTTGCACATCACACATGAAAGGAGCCTTGATTTCCTTGATGGCACTCCAGAGAAAACCCAAGAACACTGTTTCAAGGATAGAGGGATCCTGAGGTCACTGTAGCAACACAAAAGAGCTCCGTGGACCAAGAATCAACACGAGATGAGAGGTTAGTCCCTGGCTTCGACTCCTGAGGAATACCACCTTACCACAAGCACCTCAAGAGGAGGCTTCTCTCAGCTCTAGGTATGTGAGAGGGATCCTGAGTTTGCGGCCTCAAGTGGAATGGACACCGCGATGCCCTGACTCGAAATAAGGCCGGATATCCCTGCAGTGACTTGAATGCAGGCTCGTCTTGCATCTCCCAAGAAGAAAGGATGTCTGAATCGCCTGTGGAGACCACAGAGAAAGACCTAGTTCCCCAACTCATCGCGACCGGAGGCCTCACATCCTTTGAAAACTCCAGAGGTATGCGGAGATCAGTGCCTCCAAAGGAGACGATGCCTGACTCCTCGTGAAACTTGATAGGAGTCCCAGGATTCCTGTGGCACGTGGAAAGGGACCCTTGGTCTCCCGCCTCAGCTGGAGAGGCGTTCCAATTGCCCTGCCAAGCCTCGAGGAGAATCCCGAGTTGTCCCTCGCAACTAGGCAGGAGTCCTGACGTGGCTAAACAAACATGTGTGTGGAAGGGCCATCCCCGTCGTAACTCGAGAATATACCCCAGGTTCCCGCCGCAACTCGAGAAAAACCATGAGACTTCCCCCTCGATGCGAGATGAGGCCCGATTCCCCTGTACTGCGTGCAGAGCAATTCCGTCTTGCACATCACACATGAAAGGAGCCTTGATTTCCTTCATGGCACTCCAGAGAAACCCCAAGAACACTGTTTCAAGGATAGAGGGATCCTGAGGTCACTGTAGCAACACGAAAGAACTCTGTGGACCAAAAATCAACTCGAAAAGAGAGGATAGTCCCTGGATTCGTCTCCAGAGGAATACCACCTTACCACAAGCACCTCAAGAGGAGGCTTCTCTCAACTCTAGGTATGTGAGAGGGACCCTGAGTTTGCGGCCTCAAGTGGAATGGACACCGCGATGCCCTGACTCGAAATAAGGCCGGATATCCCTGCAGTGACTTCAATGCAGGCTCGTCTTGCATCTCCCAGGACGAAAGGATGTCTGAATCCCCTGTGGAAAGCACAGAGAAAGACTTAGTTCCCCACCTCATCGCGACCGATAGCCTCACATCCTTTGAAAACTCCAGAGGTACGCGGAGATCAGTGCCTCCAAAGGAGACGATGCCTGACTCCTCGTGAAACTTGATAGGAGTCCCAGGATTCCTGTGGCACTTGGAAAGGGACACTTGGTCTCCCGCCTCAGCTGGAGAGGCGTCCCAATTGCCCTGCCAAGCCTCGAGGAGAATCCAGAGTTGTCCCTCGCAACTAGGCAGGAGTCCTGACGTCGCTGAAGAAACACGTGGGTGGAAGGGCCATCCCCGTCGTAACTCGAGAATATACCCCAGGTTCCCGCCGCAACTCGAGAAAAACCATGAGACTTCCCCCTCGCCGCGAGATGAGGCCCGATTCCCCTGCACTGCGTGCAGAGCAATTCCGTGTTGCACATCACACATGAAAGGAGCCTTGATTTCCTTGATGGCACTCCAGAGAAACCCCAAGAACACTGTTTCAAGGCTAGAGGGATCCTCAGGTCACTGTAGCAACACGAAAGAGCTCCGTGGGCCAAAAATCAACTCGAGATGAGAGGTTAGTCCCTGGCTTCGACTCCAGAGGAATACCACCTTACCACAAGCACCTCAAGAGGAGGCTTCTCTCAGCTCTAGGTATGTGAGAGGGGCCCTGAGTTTTCGGACTCAAGTGGAATGAACACCGCGATGCCCTGACGCGAAATAAGGCTGGATATCCCTGCAGTGACATGAATGCAGGCTCGTCTTGCATCTCCCAAGATGAAAGGATGTCTGAATCCCCTGTGGAGACCACAGAGAAAGGCCTAGTTCCCCACCTCATCGCGACCGGAGGCCTCACATCCTTTGAAAACTCCAGAGGTACGCGGAGATCAGTGCCTCCAAAGGAGACGATGCCTGACTCCTCGTGAAACTTGATAGGAGTCCCAGGATTCCTGTGGCACGTGGAAAGGGACCCTTGGTCTCCCGCCTCAGCTGGAGAGGCGTCCCAATTGCCTTGCCAAGCCTCGAGGAGAATCCCGAGTTGTGTCTCGCAACTAGGCAAGAGTCCTGACGTGGCTGAACAAACACGTGTGTGGAAGGGCCATCCCCGTCGTAACTCGAGAATATACCCCAGGTTCCCGCCGCAACTCGAGAAAAACCATGAGACTTCCCCCTCGCCGCGAGATGAGGCCCGATTCCCCTGCACTGCGTGCAGAGCAATTCTGTGTTGCACATCACACATGAAAGGAGCCTTGATTTCCTTCATGGCACTCCAGAGAAACCCCAAGAACACTGTTTCAAGGCTAGAGGGATCCTGTGGTCACTGTAGCAACACGAAAGAGCACCGTGGACCAAAAATCAACTCGAGATGAGAGGTTAGTCCCTGGCTTCGACTCCTGAGGAATACCACCTTACCACAAGCACCTCAAGAGGAGGCTTCTCTCAGCTCTAGGTATGTGAGAGGGACCCTGAGTTTGCGGCCTCAAGTGGAATGGACACCGCGATGCCCTGACTCAAAATAAGCCCCGATATCCCTGCAGTGACTGGAATGCAGGCTAGTCTTGCATCTCCCAAGACGAAAGGGTGTCTGAATCCCCTGTGGAGACCACAGAGAAAGACCTAGTTCCCCACCTCATCGCGACAGGAGGCCTCAAATCCTTTGAAAACTCCAGAGGTATGCGGAGATCAGTGCCTCCAAAGGAGACGATGCCTGACTCCTCGTGAAACTTGATAGGAGACCCAGGATTCCTGTGGCACGTGGAAAGGGACCCTTGGTCTCCCGTCTCAGCTGGAGAGGCGTCCCAATTGCCCTGCAAAGCCTCGAGGAGAATCCCGAGTTGTCCCTCGAAACTAGGCAGGAGTCCTGACATGGCTGAACACACACTTGTGTGGAAGGGCCATCCCCGTCGTAACTCGAGAATATACCCCAGGTTCCCGCCGCAACTCGAGAAAAACCATGAGACTTCCCCCTCGCCGCGAGATGAGGCCCGATTCCCCTGCACTGCATGCAGAGCAATTCCGTCTTGCACATCACACATGAAAGGAGCCTTGATTTCCTTGATGGCACTCCAGAGAAAACCCAAGAACACTGTTTCAAGGATAGAGGGATCCTGAGGTCACTGTAGCAACACAAAAGAGCTCCGTGGACCAAGAATCAACACGAGATGAGAGGTTAGTCCCTGGCTTCGACTCCTGAGGAATACCACCTTACCACAAGCACCTCAAGAGGAGGCTTCTCTCACCTCTAGGTATGTGAGAGGGATCCTGAGTTTGCGGCCTCAAGTGGAATGGACACCGCGATGCCCTGACTCGAAATAAGGCCGGATATCCCTGCAGTGACTTGAATGCAGGCTCGTCTTGCATCTCCCAAGAAGAAAGGATGTCTGAATCGCCTGTGGAGACCACAGAGAAAGACCTAGTTCCCCAACTCATCGCGACCGGAGGCCTCACATCCTTTGAAAACTCCAGAGGTATGCGGAGATCAGTGCCTCCAAAGGAGACGATGCCTGACTCCTCGTGAAACTTGATAGGAGTCCCAGGATTCCTGTGGCACGTGGAAAGGGACCCTTGGTCTCCCGCCTCAGCTGGAGAGGCGTTCCAATTGCCCTGCCAAGCCTCGAGGAGAATCCCGAGTTGTCCCTCGCAACTAGGCAGGAGTCCTGACGTGGCTAAACAAACATGTGTGTGGAAGGGCCATCCCCGTCGTAACTCGAGAATATACCCCAGGTTCCCGCCGCAACTCGAGAAAAACCATGAGACTTCCCCCTCGATGCGAGATGAGGCCCGATTCCCCTGTACTGCGTGCAGAGCAATTCCGTCTTGCACATCACACATGAAAGGAGCCTTGATTTCCTTCATGGCACTCCAGAGAAACCCCAAGAACACTGTTTCAAGGATAGAGGGATCCTGAGGTCACTGTAGCAACACGAAAGAACTCTGTGGACCAAAAATCAACTCGAAAAGAGAGGTTAGTCCCTGGATTCGTCTCCAGAGGAATACCACCTTACCACAAGCACCTCAAGAGGAGGCTTCTCTCAGCTCTAGGTATGTGAGAGGGACCCTGAGTTTGCGGCCTCAAGTGGAATGGACACCGCGATGCCCTGACTCGAAATAAGGCCGGATATCCCTGCAGTGACTTCAATGCAGGCTCGTCTTGCATCTCCCAGGACGAAAGGATGTCTGAATCCCCTGTGGAAAGCACAGAGAAAGACTTAGTTCCCCACCTCATCGCGACCGATAGCCTCACATCCTTTGAAAACTCCAGAGGTACGCGGAGATCAGTGCCTCCAAAGGAGACGATGCCTGACTCCTCGTGAAACTTGATAGGAGTCCCAGGATTCCTGTGGCACTTGGAAAGGGACACTTGGTCTCCCGCCTCAGCTGGAGAGGCGTCCCAATTGCCCTGCCAAGCCTCGAGGAGAATCCAGAGTTGTCCCTCGCAACTAGGCAGGAGTCCTGACGTCGCTGAAGAAACACGTGGGTGGAAGGGCCATCCCCGTCGTAACTCGAGAATATACCCCAGGTTCCCGCCGCAACTCGAGAAAAACCATGAGACTTCCCCCTCGCCGCGAGATGAGGCCCGATTCCCCTGCACTGCGTGCAGAGCAATTCCGTGTTGCACATCACACATGAAAGGAGCCTTGATTTCCTTGATGGCACTCCAGAGAAACCCCAAGAACACTGTTTCAAGGCTAGAGGGATCCTGAGGTCACTGTAGCAATACGAAAGAGCTCCGTGGGCCAAAAATCAACTCGAGATGAGAGGTTTGTCCCTGGCTTCGACTCCAGAGGAATACCACCTTACCACAAGCACCTCAAGAGGAGGCTTCTCTCAGCTCTAGGTATGTGAGAGGGGCCCTGAGTTTTCGGACTCAAGTGGAATGAACACCGCGATGCCCTGACGCGAAATAAGGCTGGATATCCCTGCAGTGACATGAATGCAGGCTCGTCTTGCATCTCCCAAGATGAAAGGATGTCTGAATCCCCTGTGGAGACCACAGAGAAAGGCCTAGTTCCCCACCTCATCGCGACCGGAGGCCTCACATCCTTTGAAAACTCCAGAGGTACGCGGAGATCAGTGCCTCCAAAGGAGACGATGCCTGACTCCTCGTGAAACTTGATAGGAGTCCCAGGATTCCTGTGGCACGTGGAAAGGGACCCTTGGTCTCCCGCCTCACCTGGAGAGGCGTCCCAATTGCCTTGCCAAGCCTCGAGGAGAATCCCGAGTTGTGTCTCGCAACTAGGCAAGAGTCCTGACGTGGCTGAACAAAAACGTGTGTGGAAGGGCCATCCCCGTCGTAACTCGAGAATATACCCCAGGTTCCCGCCGCAAGTCGAGAAAAACCATGAGACTTCCCCCTCGCCGCGAGATGAGGCCCGATTCCCCTGCACTGCGTGCAGAGCAATTCCGTGTTGCACATCACACATGAAAGGAGCCTTGATTTCCTTGATGGCACTCCAGAGAAACCCCAGGAACACTGTTTCAAGGCTAGAGGGATCCTGAGGTCACTGTAGCAACACAAAAGAGCTCCGTGGACCAAGAATCAACACGAGATGAGAGGTTAGTCCCTGGCTTCGACTCCTGAGGAATACCACCTTACCACAAGCACCTCAAGAGGAGGCTTCTCTCAGCTCTAGGTATGTGAGAGGGATCCTGAGTTTGCGGCCTCAAGTGGAATGGACACCGCGATGCCCTGACTCGAAATAAGGCCGGATATCTCTGCAGTGACTGGAATGCAGGCTCGTCTTGCATCTCCCAAGAAGAAAGGATGTCTGAATCCCCTGTGGAGACAACAGGGAAACACCTAGTTCCCCACCTCATCGCGACCGGAGGCCTCACATCCTTTGAAAACTCCAGAGGTACGCGGAGATCAGTGCCTCCAAAGGAGACGATGCCTGACTCCTCGTGAAACTTGATAGGAGTCCCAGGATTCTTGTGGCACGTGAAAAGGGACCCTTGGTCTCCCGCCTCAGCTGGAGAGGCGTTCCAATTGCCCTGCCAAGCCTCGAGGAGAATCCCGAGTTGTCCCTCGCAACTAGGCAGGAGTCCTGACGTGGCTGAACAAACACGTGGGTGGAAGGGCCATCCCCGTCGTAACTCGAGAATATACCCCAGGTTCCCGCCGCAACTCGAGAAAAACCATGAGACTTCCCCCTCAATGCGAGATGAGGCCTGATTCCCCTGTGCTGCGTGCAGAGCAATTCCGTCTTGCACATCACACATGAAAGAGGCCTTGATTTCCTTGATGGCACTCCAGAGAAACCCCAAGAACACTGTTTCAAGGATAGAGGGATCCTGAGGTCACTGTAGCAACACGAAAGAACTCTGTGGACCAAAAATCAACTCGAAAAGAGAGGTTAGTCCCTGGATTCGTCTCCAGAGGAATACCACCTTACCACAAGCACCTCAAGAGGAGGCTTCTCTCAGCTCTAGGTATGTGAGAGGGACCCTGAGTTTGCGGCCTCAAGTGGAATGGACACCGCGATGCCCTGACTCGAAATAAGGCCGGATATCCCTGCAGTGACTTCAATGCAGGCTCGTCTTGCATCTCCCAGGACGAAAGGATGTCTGAATCCCCTGTGGAAAGCACAGAGAAAGACTTAGTACCCCACCTCATCGCGACCGATAGCCTCACATCCTTTGAAAACTCCAGAGGTACGCGGAGATCAGTGCCTCCAAAGGAGACGATGCCTGACTCCTCGTGAAACTTGATAGGAGTCCCAGGATTCCTGTGGCACTTGGAAAGGGACACTTGGTCTCCCGCCTCAGCTGGAGAGGCGTCCCAATTGCCCTGCCAAGCCTCGAGGAGAATCCAGAGTTGTCCCTCGCAACTAGGCAGGAGTCCTGATGTCGCTGAAAAAACACGTGTGTGGAAGGGCCATCCCCGTCGTAACTCGAGAATATACACCAGGTTCCCGCCGCAACTCGAGAAAAACCATGAGACTTCCCCCTCGCTGCGAGATGAGGCCCGATTCCCCTGCACTGCGTGCAGAGCAATTCCGTGTTGCACATCACACATGAAAGGAGCCTTGATTTCCTTGATGGCACTTCAGAGAAACCCCAAGAACACTGTTTCAAGGCTAGAGGGATCCTGAGGTCACTGTAGCAACACGAAAGAGCTCCGTGGGCCAAAAATCAACTCGAGATGAGAGGTTAGTCCCTGGCTTCGACTCCAGAGGAATACCACCTTACCACAAGCACCTCAAGAGGAGGCTTCTCTCAGCTCTAGGTATGTGAGAGGGACCCTGAGTTTGCGGCCTCAAGTGGAATGGACACCGCGATGCCCTGACGCGAAATAAGGCTGGATATCCCTGCAGTGACTTGAATGCAGGCTCGTCTTGCATCTCCCAAGATGAAAGGATGTCTGAATCCCCTGTGGAGACCACAGAGAAAGACCTAGTTCCCCACCTCATCGCGACCGGAGGCCTCACATCCTTTGAAAACTCCAGAGGTACGCGGAGATCAGTGCCTCCAAAGGAGACGATGCCTGACTCCTCGTGAAACTTGATAGGAGACCCAGGATTCCTGTGGCACGTGGAAAGGGACCCTTGGTCTCCCGTCTCAGCTGGAGAGGCGTCCCAATTGCCCTGCCAAGCCTCGAGGAGAATCCCGAGTTGTCCCTCGCAACTAGGCAGGAGTCCTAACATGGCTGAACACACACGTGTGTGGAAGGGCCATCCCCGTCGGAACTCGAGAATATACCCCAGGTTCCCGCCGCAACTCGCGAAAAACCATGAGAATTCCCCCTCACCGCGAGATGAGGCCCGATTCCCGTGCACTGCGTGCAGAGCAATTCCGTGTTGCACATCACACATGAAAGGAGCCTTGATTTCCTTGATGGCACTCCAGAGAAACCCCAAGAACACTGTTTCAAGGCTAGAGGGATCCTGAGGTCACTGTAGCAACACGAAAGAGCTCCGTGGACCAAGAATCAACACGAGATGAGATGTTAGTCCCTGGCTTCGACTCCTGAGGAATACCACCTTACCACAAGCACCTCAAGAGGAGGCTTCTCTCAGCTCTAGGTATGTGAGAGGGATCCTGATTTTGCGGCCTCAAGTGGAATGGACACCGTGATGCCCTGACTCGAAATAAGGCCGGATATCCCTGCAGTGACCTGAATGCAGGCTCGTCTTGCATCTCCCAAGAAGAAAGGATGTCTGAATCCCCTGTGGAGACCACAGAGAAACACCTAGTTCCCCACCTCATCGCGACCGCAGGCCTCACATCCTTTGAAAACTCCAGAGGTACGCGGAGATCAGTGCCTCCAAAGGAGACGATGCCTGACTCCTCGTGAAACTAGATAGGAATCCCAGGATTCCTGTGGCACTTGGAAAGGGACACTTGGTCTCCCGCCTCAGCTGGAGAGGCGTCCCAAATGCCCTGCAAAACCTCGAGGAGAATCCCGAGTTGTCCCTCGCAACTAGGCAGGAGTCCTGACGTCGCTGAAGAAACACTTGTGTGGAAGGGCCATCCCCGTCGTAACTCGAGAATATACCCCAGGTTCCCGCCGCAACTCGAGAAAAACCATGAGACTTCCCCCTCGCCGCGAGATGAGGCCCGATTCCCCTGCACTGCATGCAGAGCAATTCCGTCTTGCACATCACACATGAAAGGAGCCTTGATTTCCTTGATGGCACTCCAGAGAAAACCCAAGAACACTGTTTCAAGGATAGAGGGATCCTGAGGTCACTGTAGCAACACAAAAGAGCTCCATGGACCAAGAATCAACACGAGATGAGAGGTTAGTCCCTGGCTTCGACTCCTGAGGAATACCACCTTACCACAAGCACCTCAAGAGGAGGCTTCTCTCAGCTCTAGGTATGTGAGAGGGATCCTGAGTTTGCGGCCTCAAGTGGAATGGACACCGCGATGCCCTGACTCGAAATAAGGCCGGATATCCCTGCAGTGACTTGAATGCAGGCTCGTCTTGCATCTCCCAAGAAGAAAGGATGTCTGAATCGCCTGTGGAGACCACAGAGAAAGACCTAGTTCCCCAACTCATCGCGACCGGAGGCCTCACATCCTTTGAAAACTCCAGAGGTATGCGGAGATCAGTGCCTCCAAAGGAGACGATGCCTGACTCCTCGTGAAACTTGATAGGAGTCCCAGGATTCCTGTGGCACGTGGAAAGGGACCCTTGGTCTCCCGCCTCAGCTGGAGAGGCGTTCCAATTGCCCTGCCAAGCCTCGAGGAGAATCCCGAGTTGTCCCTCGCAACTAGGCAGGAGTCCTGACGTGGCTAAACAAACATGTGTGTGGAAGGGCCATCCCCGTCGTAACTCGAGAATATACCCCAGGTTCCCGCCGCAACTCGAGAAAAACCATGAGACTTCCCCCTCGATGCGAGATGAGGCCCGATTCCCCTGTACTGCGTGCAGAGCAATTCCGTCTTGCACATCACACATGAAAGGAGCCTTGATTTCCTTCATGGCACTCCAGAGAAACCCCAAGAACACTGTTTCAAGGATAGAGGGATCCTGAGGTCACTGTAGCAACACGAAAGAACTCTGTGGACCAAAAATCAACTCGAAAAGAGAGGATAGTCCCTGGATTCGTCTCCAGAGGAATACCACCTTACCACAAGCACCTCAAGAGGAGGCTTCTCTCAACTCTAGGTATGTGAGAGGGACCCTGAGTTTGCGGCCTCAAGTGGAATGGACACCGCGATGCCCTGACTCGAAATAAGGCCGGATATCCCTGCAGTGACTTCAATGCAGGCTCGTCTTGCATCTCCCAGGACGAAAGGATGTCTGAATCCCCTGTGGAAAGCACAGAGAAAGACTTAGTTCCCCACCTCATCGCGACCGATAGCCTCACATCCTTTGAAAACTCCAGAGGTACGCGGAGATCAGTGCCTCCAAAGGAGACGATGCCTGACTCCTCGTGAAACTTGATAGGAGTCCCAGGATTCCTGTGGCACTTGGAAAGGGACACTTGGTCTCCCGCCTCAGCTGGAGAGGCGTCCCAATTGCCCTGCCAAGCCTCGAGGAGAATCCAGAGTTGTCCCTCGCAACTAGGCAGGAGTCCTGACGTCGCTGAAGAAACACGTGGGTGGAAGGGCCATCCCCGTCGTAACTCGAGAATATACCCCAGGTTCCCGCCGCAACTCGAGAAAAACCATGAGACTTCCCCCTCGCCGCGAGATGAGGCCCGATTCCCCTGCACTGCGTGCAGAGCAATTCCGTGTTGCACATCACACATGAAAGGAGCCTTGATTTCCTTGATGGCACTCCAGAGAAACCCCAAGAACACTGTTTCAAGGCTAGAGGGATCCTCAGGTCACTGTAGCAACACGAAAGAGCTCCGTGGGCCAAAAATCAACTCGAGATGAGAGGTTAGTCCCTGGCTTCGACTCCAGAGGAATACCACCTTACCACAAGCACCTCAAGAGGAGGCTTCTCTCAGCTCTAGGTATGTGAGAGGGGCCCTGAGTTTTCGGACTCAAGTGGAATGAACACCGCGATGCCCTGACGCGAAATAAGGCTGGATATCCCTGCAGTGACATGAATGCAGGCTCGTCTTGCATCTCCCAAGATGAAAGGATGTCTGAATCCCCTGTGGAGACCACAGAGAAAGGCCTAGTTCCCCACCTCATCGCGACCGGAGGCCTCACATCCTTTGAAAACTCCAGAGGTACGCGGAGATCAGTGCCTCCAAAGGAGACGATGCCTGACTCCTCGTGAAACTTGATAGGAGTCCCAGGATTCCTGTGGCACGTGGAAAGGGACCCTTGGTCTCCCGCCTCAGCTGGAGAGGCGTCCCAATTGCCTTGCCAAGCCTCGAGGAGAATCCCGAGTTGTGTCTCGCAACTAGGCAAGAGTCCTGACGTGGCTGAACAAACACGTGTGTGGAAGGGCCATCCCCGTCGTAACTCGAGAATATACCCCAGGTTCCCGCCGCAACTCGAGAAAAACCATGAGACTTCCCCCTCGCCGCGAGATGAGGCCCGATTCCCCTGCACTGCGTGCAGAGCAATTCTGTGTTGCACATCACACATGAAAGGAGCCTTGATTTCCTTCATGGCACTCCAGAGAAACCCCAAGAACACTGTTTCAAGGCTAGAGGGATCCTGTGGTCACTGTAGCAACACGAAAGAGCACCGTGGACCAAAAATCAACTCGAGATGAGAGGTTAGTCCCTGGCTTCGACTCCTGAGGAATACCACCTTACCACAAGCACCTCAAGAGGAGGCTTCTCTCAGCTCTAGGTATGTGAGAGGGACCCTGAGTTTGCGGCCTCAAGTGGAATGGACACCGCGATGCCCTGACTCAAAATAAGCCCCGATATCCCTGCAGTGACTGGAATGCAGGCTAGTCTTGCATCTCCCAAGACGAAAGGGTGTCTGAATCCCCTGTGGAGACCACAGAGAAAGACCTAGTTCCCCACCTCATCGCGACAGGAGGCCTCAAATCCTTTGAAAACTCCAGAGGTATGCGGAGATCAGTGCCTCCAAAGGAGACGATGCCTGACTCCTCGTGAAACTTGATAGGAGACCCAGGATTCCTGTGGCACGTGGAAAGGGACCCTTGGTCTCCCGTCTCAGCTGGAGAGGCGTCCCAATTGCCCTGCAAAGCCTCGAGGAGAATCCCGAGTTGTCCCTCGAAACTAGGCAGGAGTCCTGACATGGCTGAACACACACTTGTGTGGAAGGGCCATCCCCGTCGTAACTCGAGAATATACCCCAGGTTCCCGCCGCAACTCGAGAAAAACCATGAGACTTCCCCCTCGCCGCGAGATGAGGCCCGATTCCCCTGCACTGCATGCAGAGCAATTCCGTCTTGCACATCACACATGAAAGGAGCCTTGATTTCCTTGATGGCACTCCAGAGAAAACCCAAGAACACTGTTTCAAGGATAGAGGGATCCTGAGGTCACTGTAGCAACACAAAAGAGCTCCGTGGACCAAGAATCAACACGAGATGAGAGGTTAGTCCCTGGCTTCGACTCCTGAGGAATACCACCTTACCACAAGCACCTCAAGAGGAGGCTTCTCTCACCTCTAGGTATGTGAGAGGGATCCTGAGTTTGCGGCCTCAAGTGGAATGGACACCGCGATGCCCTGACTCGAAATAAGGCCGGATATCCCTGCAGTGACTTGAATGCAGGCTCGTCTTGCATCTCCCAAGAAGAAAGGATGTCTGAATCGCCTGTGGAGACCACAGAGAAAGACCTAGTTCCCCAACTCATCGCGACCGGAGGCCTCACATCCTTTGAAAACTCCAGAGGTATGCGGAGATCAGTGCCTCCAAAGGAGACGATGCCTGACTCCTCGTGAAACTTGATAGGAGTCCCAGGATTCCTGTGGCACGTGGAAAGGGACCCTTGGTCTCCCGCCTCAGCTGGAGAGGCGTTCCAATTGCCCTGCCAAGCCTCGAGGAGAATCCCGAGTTGTCCCTCGCAACTAGGCAGGAGTCCTGACGTGGCTAAACAAACATGTGTGTGGAAGGGCCATCCCCGTCGTAACTCGAGAATATACCCCAGGTTCCCGCCGCAACTCGAGAAAAACCATGAGACTTCCCCCTCGATGCGAGATGAGGCCCGATTCCCCTGTACTGCGTGCAAAGCAATTCCGTCTTGCACATCACACATGAAAGGAGCCTTGATTTCCTTCATGGCACTCCAGAGAAACCCCAAGAACACTGTTTCAAGGATAGAGGGATCCTGAGGTCACTGTAGCAACACGAAAGAACTCTGTGGACCAAAAATCAACTCGAAAAGAGAGGTTAGTCCCTGGATTCGTCTCCAGAGGAATACCACCTTACCACAAGCACCTCAAGAGGAGGCTTCTCTCAGCTCTAGGTATGTGAGAGGGACCCTGAGTTTGCGGCCTCAAGTGGAATGGACACCGCGATGCCCTGACTCGAAATAAGGCCGGATATCCCTGCAGTGACTTCAATGCAGGCTCGTCTTGCATCTCCCAGGACGAAAGGATGTCTGAATCCCCTGTGGAAAGCACAGAGAAAGACTTAGTTCCCCACCTCATCGCGACCGATAGCCTCACATCCTTTGAAAACTCCAGAGGTACGCGGAGATCAGTGCCTCCAAAGGAGACGATGCCTGACTCCTCGTGAAACTTGATAGGAGTCCCAGGATTCCTGTGGCACTTGGAAAGGGACACTTGGTCTCCCGCCTCAGCTGGAGAGGCGTCCCAATTGCCCTGCCAAGCCTCGAGGAGAATCCAGAGTTGTCCCTCGCAACTAGGCAGGAGTCCTGACGTCGCTGAAGAAACACGTGGGTGGAAGGGCCATCCCCGTCGTAACTCGAGAATATACCCCAGGTTCCCGCCGCAACTCGAGAAAAACCATGAGACTTCCCCCTCGCCGCGAGATGAGGCCCGATTCCCCTGCACTGCGTGCAGAGCAATTCCGTGTTGCACATCACACATGAAAGGAGCCTTGATTTCCTTGATGGCACTCCAGAGAAACCCCAAGAACACTGTTTCAAGGCTAGAGGGATCCTGAGGTCACTGTAGCAATACGAAAGAGCTCCGTGGGCCAAAAATCAACTCGAGATGAGAGGTTTGTCCCTGGCTTCGACTCCAGAGGAATACCACCTTACCACAAGCACCTCAAGAGGAGGCTTCTCTCAGCTCTAGGTATGTGAGAGGGGCCCTGAGTTTTCGGACTCAAGTGGAATGAACACCGCGATGCCCTGACGCTAAATAAGGCTGGATATCCCTGCAGTGACATGAATGCAGGCTCGTCTTGCATCTCCCAAGATGAAAGGATGTCTGAATCCCCTGTGGAGACCACAGAGAAAGGCCTAGTTCCCCACCTCATCGCGACCGGAGGCCTCACATCCTTTGAAAACTCCAGAGGTACGCGGAGATCAGTGCCTCCAAAGGAGACGATGCCTGACTCCTCGTGAAACTTGATAGGAGTCCCAGGATTCCTGTGGCACGTGGAAAGGGACCCTTGGTCTCCCGCCTCAGCTGGAGAGGCGTCCCAATTGCCTTGCCAAGCCTCGAGGAGAATCCCGAGTTGTGTCTCGCAACTAGGCAAGAGTCCTGACGTGGCTGAACAAAAACGTGTGTGGAAGGGCCATCCCCGTCGTAACTCGAGAATATACCCCAGGTTCCCGCCGCAAGTCGAGAAAAACCATGAGACTTCCCCCTCGCCGCGAGATGAGGCCCGATTCCCCTGCACTGCGTGCAGAGCAATTCCGTGTTGCACATCACACATGAAAGGAGCCTTGATTTCCTTGATGGCACTCCAGAGAAACCCCAGGAACACTGTTTCAAGGCTAGAGGGATCCTGAGGTCACTGTAGCAACACAAAAGAGCTCCGTGGACCAAGAATCAACACGAGATGAGAGGTTAGTCCCTGGCTTCGACTCCTGAGGAATACCACCTTACCACAAGCACCTCAAGAGGAGGCTTCTCTCAGCTCTAGGTATGTGAGAGGGATCCTGAGTTTGCGGCCTCAAGTGGAATGGACACCGCGATGCCCTGACTCGAAATAAGGCCGGATATCTCTGCAGTGACTGGAATGCAGGCTCGTCTTGCATCTCCCAAGAAGAAAGGATGTCTGAATCCCCTGTGGAGACAACAGGGAAACACCTAGTTCCCCACCTCATCGCGACCGGAGGCCTCACATCCTTTGAAAACTCCAGAGGTACGCGGAGATCAGTGCCTCCAAAGGAGACGATGCCTGACTCCTCGTGAAACTTGATAGGAGTCCCAGGATTCTTGTGGCACGTGAAAAGGGACCCTTGGTCTCCCGCCTCAGCTGGAGAGGCGTTCCAATTGCCCTGCCAAGCCTCGAGGAGAATCCCGAGTTGTCCCTCGCAACTAGGCAGGAGTCCTGACGTGGCTGAACAAACACGTGGGTGGAAGGGCCATCCCCGTCGTAACTCGAGAATATACCCCAGGTTCCCGCCGCAACTCGAGAAAAACCATGAGACTTCCCCCTCAATGCGAGATGAGGCCTGATTCCCCTGTGCTGCGTGCAGAGCAATTCCGTCTTGCACATCACACATGAAAGAGGCCTTGATTTCCTTGATGGCACTCCAGAGAAACCCCAAGAACACTGTTTCAAGGATAGAGGGATCCTGAGGTCACTGTAGCAACACGAAAGAACTCTGTGGACCAAAAATCAACTCGAAAAGAGAGGTTAGTCCCTGGATTCGTCTCCAGAGGAATACCACCTTACCACAAGCACCTCAAGAGGAGGCTTCTCTCAGCTCTAGGTATGTGAGAGGGACCCTGAGTTTGCGGCCTCAAGTGGAATGGACACCGCGATGCCCTGACTCGAAATAAGGCCGGATATCCCTGCAGTGACTTCAATGCAGGCTCGTCTTGCATCTCCCAGGACGAAAGGATGTCTGAATCCCCTGTGGAAAGCACAGAGAAAGACTTAGTACCCCACCTCATCGCGACCGATAGCCTCACATCCTTTGAAAACTCCAGAGGTACGCGGAGATCAGTGCCTCCAAAGGAGACGATGCCTGACTCCTCGTGAAACTTGATAGGAGTCCCAGGATTCCTGTGGCACTTGGAAAGGGACACTTGGTCTCCCGCCTCAGCTGGAGAGGCGTCCCAATTGCCCTGCCAAGCCTCGAGGAGAATCCAGAGTTGTCCCTCGCAACTAGGCAGGAGTCCTGATGTCGCTGAAAAAACACGTGTGTGGAAGGGCCATCCCCGTCGTAACTCGAGAATATACACCAGGTTCCCGCCGCAACTCGAGAAAAACCATGAGACTTCCCCCTCGCTGCGAGATGAGGCCCGATTCCCCTGCACTGCGTGCAGAGCAATTCCGTGTTGCACATCACACATGAAAGGAGCCTTGATTTCCTTGATGGCACTTCAGAGAAACCCCAAGAACACTGTTTCAAGGCTAGAGGGATCCTGAGGTCACTGTAGCAACACGAAAGAGCTCCGTGGGCCAAAAATCAACTCGAGATGAGAGGTTAGTCCCTGGCTTCGACTCCAGAGGAATACCACCTTACCACAAGCACCTCAAGAGGAGGCTTCTCTCAGCTCTAGGTATGTGAGAGGGACCCTGAGTTTGCGGCCTCAAGTGGAATGGACACCGCGATGCCCTGACGCGAAATAAGGCTGGATATCCCTGCAGTGACTTGAATGCAGGCTCGTCTTGCATCTCCCAAGATGAAAGGATGTCTGAATCCCCTGTGGAGACCACAGAGAAAGACCTAGTTCCCCACCTCATCGCGACCGGAGGCCTCACATCCTTTGAAAACTCCAGAGGTACGCGGAGATCAGTGCCTCCAAAGGAGACGATGCCTGACTCCTCGTGAAACTTGATAGGAGACCCAGGATTCCTGTGGCACGTGGAAAGGGACCCTTGGTCTCCCGTCTCAGCTGGAGAGGCGTCCCAATTGCCCTGCCAAGCCTCGAGGAGAATCCCGAGTTGTCCCTCGCAACTAGGCAGGAGTCCTAACATGGCTGAACACACACGTGTGTGGAAGGGCCATCCCCGTCGGAACTCGAGAATATACCCCAGGTTCCCGCCGCAACTCGCGAAAAACCATGAGAATTCCCCCTCACCGCGAGATGAGGCCCGATTCCCGTGCACTGCGTGCAGAGCAATTCCGTGTTGCACATCACACATGAAAGGAGCCTTGATTTCCTTGATGGCACTCCAGAGAAACCCCAAGAACACTGTTTCAAGGCTAGAGGGATCCTGAGGTCACTGTAGCAACACGAAAGAGCTCCGTGGACCAAGAATCAACACGAGATGAGATGTTAGTCCCTGGCTTCGACTCCTGAGGAATACCACCTTACCACAAGCACCTCAAGAGGAGGCTTCTCTCAGCTCTAGGTATGTGAGAGGGATCCTGATTTTGCGGCCTCAAGTGGAATGGACACCGTGATGCCCTGACTCGAAATAAGGCCGGATATCCCTGCAGTGACCTGAATGCAGGCTCGTCTTGCATCTCCCAAGAAGAAAGGATGTCTGAATCCCCTGTGGAGACCACAGAGAAACACCTAGTTCCCCACCTCATCGCGACCGCAGGCCTCACATCCTTTGAAAACTCCAGAGGTACGCGGAGATCAGTGCCTCCAAAGGAGACGATGCCTGACTCCTCGTGAAACTAGATAGGAATCCCAGGATTCCTGTGGCACTTGGAAAGGGACACTTGGTCTCCCGCCTCAGCTGGAGAGGCGTCCCAATTGCCCTGCCAAGCCTCGAGGAGAATCCAGAGTTGTCCCTCGCAACTAGGCAGGAGTCCTGACGTCGCTGAAGAAACACGTGGGTGGAAGGGCCATCCCCGTCGTAACTCGAGAATATACCCCAGGTTCCCGCCGCAACTCGAGAAAAACCATGAGACTTCCCCCTCGCCGCGAGATGAGGCCCGATTCCCCTGCACTGCGTGCAGAGCAATTCCGTGTTGCACATCACACATGAAAGGAGCCTTGATTTCCTTGATGGCACTCCAGAGAAACCCCAAGAACACTGTTTCAAGGCTAGAGGGATCCTGAGGTCACTGTAGCAATACGAAAGAGCTCCGTGGGCCAAAAATCAACTCGAGATGAGAGGTTTGTCCCTGGCTTCGACTCCAGAGGAATACCACCTTACCACAAGCACCTCAAGAGGAGGCTTCTCTCAGCTCTAGGTATGTGAGAGGGGCCCTGAGTTTTCGGACTCAAGTGGAATGAACACCGCGATGCCCTGACGCGAAATAAGGCTGGATATCCCTGCAGTGACATGAATGCAGGCTCGTCTTGCATCTCCCAAGATGAAAGGATGTCTGAATCCCCTGTGGAGACCCCAGAGAAAGGCCTAGTTCCCCACCTCATCGCGACCGGAGGCCTCACATCCTTTGAAAACTCCAGAGGTACGCGGAGATCAGTGCCTCCAAAGGAGACGATGCCTGACTCCTCGTGAAACTTGATAGGAGTCCCAGGATTCCTGTGGCACGTGGAAAGGGACCCTTGGTCTCCCGCCTCAGCTGGAGAGGCGTCCCAATTGCCTTGCCAAGCCTCGAGGAGAATCCCGAGTTGTGTCTCGCAACTAGGCAAGAGTCCTGACGTGGCTGAACAAAAACGTGTGTGGAAGGGCCATCCCCGTCGTAACTCGAGAATATACCCCAGGTTCCCGCCGCAACTCGAGAAAAACCATGAGACTTCCCCCTCGCCGCGAGATGAGGCCCGATTCCCCTGCACTGCGTGCAGAGCAATTCCGTGTTGCACATCACACATGAAAGGAGCCTTGATTTCCTTGATGGCACTCCAGAGAAACCCCAGGAACACTGTTTCAAGGCTAGAGGGATCCTGAGGTCACTGTAGCAACACAAAAGAGCTCCGTGGACCAAGAATCAACACGAGATGAGAGGTTAGTCCCTGGCTTCGACTCCTGAGGAATACCACCTTACCACAAGCACCTCAAGAGGAGGCTTCTCTCAGCTCTAGGTATGTGAGAGGGATCCTGAGTTTGCGGCCTCAAGTGGAATGGACACCGCGATGCCCTGACTCGAAATAAGGCCGGATATCTCTGCAGTGACTGGAATGCAGGCTCGTCTTGCATCTCCCAAGAAGAAAGGATGTCTGAATCCCCTGTGGAGACAACAGGGAAACACCTAGTTCCCCACCTCATCGCGACCGGAGGCCTCACATCCTTTGAAAACTCCAGAGGTACGCGGAGATCAGTGCCTCCAAAGGAGACGATGCCTGACTCCTCGTGAAACTTGATAGGAGTCCCAGGATTCTTGTGGCACGTGAAAAGGGACCCTTGGTCTCCCGCCTCAGCTGGAGAGGCGTTCCAATTGCCCTGCCAAGCCTCGAGGAGAATCCCGAGTTGTCCCTCGCAACTAGGCAGGAGTCCTGACGTGGCTGAACAAACACGTGGGTGGAAGGGCCATCCCCGTCGTAACTCGAGAATATACCCCAGGTTCCCGCCGCAACTCGAGAAAAACCATGAGACTTCCCCCTCAATGCGAGATGAGGCCTGATTCCCCTGTGCTGCGTGCAGAGCAATTCCGTCTTGCACATCACACATGAAAGAGGCCTTGATTTCCTTGATGGCACTCCAGAGAAACCCCAAGAACACTGTTTCAAGGATAGAGGGATCCTGAGGTCACTGTAGCAACACGAAAGAACTCTGTGGACCAAAAATCAACTCGAAAAGAGAGGTTAGTCCCTGGATTCGTCTCCAGAGGAATACCACCTTACCACAAGCACCTCAAGAGGAGGCTTCTCTCAGCTCTAGGTATGTGAGAGGGACCCTGAGTTTGCGGCCTCAAGTGGAATGGACACCGCGATGCCCTGACTCGAAATAAGGCCGGATATCCCTGCAGTGACTTCAATGCAGGCTCGTCTTGCATCTCCCAGGACGAAAGGATGTCTGAATCCCCTGTGGAAAGCACAGAGAAAGACTTAGTACCCCACCTCATCGCGACCGATAGCCTCACATCCTTTGAAAACTCCAGAGGTACGCGGAGATCAGTGCCTCCAAAGGAGACGATGCCTGACTCCTCGTGAAACTTGATAGGAGTCCCAGGATTCCTGTGGCACTTGGAAAGGGACACTTGGTCTCCCGCCTCAGCTGGAGAGGCGTCCCAATTGCCCTGCCAAGCCTCGAGGAGAATCCAGAGTTGTCCCTCGCAACTAGGCAGGAGTCCTGATGTCGCTGAAAAAACACGTGTGTGGAAGGGCCATCCCCGTCGTAACTCGAGAATATACACCAGGTTCCCGCCGCAACTCGAGAAAAACCATGAGACTTCCCCCTCGCTGCGAGATGAGGCCCGATTCCCCTGCACTGCGTGCAGAGCAATTCCGTGTTGCACATCACACATGAAAGGAGCCTTGATTTCCTTGATGGCACTCCAGAGAAACCCCAAGAACACTGTTTCAAGGCTAGAGGGATCCTGAGGTCACTGTAGCAACACGAAAGAGCTCCGTGGGCCAAAAATCAACTCGAGATGAGAGGTTAGTCCCTGGCTTCGACTCCAGAGGAATACCACCTTACCACAAGCACCTCAAGAGGAGGCTTCTCTCAGCTCTAGGTATGTGAGAGGGACCCTGAGTTTGCGGCCTCAAGTGGAATGGACACCGCGATGCCCTGACGCGAAATAAGGCTGGATATCCCTGCAGTGACTTGAATGCAGGCTCGTCTTGCATCTCCCAAGATGAAAGGATGTCTGAATCCCCTGTGGAGACCACAGAGAAAGACCTAGTTCCCCACCTCATCGCGACCGGAGGCCTCACATCCTTTGAAAACTCCAGAGGTACGCGGAGATCAGTGCCTCCAAAGGAGACGATGCCTGACTCCTCGTGAAACTTGATAGGAGACCCAGGATTCCTGTGGCACGTGGAAAGGGACCCTTGGTCTCCCGTCTCAGCTGGAGAGGCGTCCCAATTGCCCTGCCAAGCCTCGAGGAGAATCCCGAGTTGTCCCTCGCAACTAGGCAGGAGTCCTAACATGGCTGAACACACACGTGTGTGGAAGGGCCATCCCCGTCGGAACTCGAGAATATACCCCAGGTTCCCGCCGCAACTCGCGAAAAACCATGAGAATTCCCCCTCACCGCGAGATGAGGCCCGATTCCCGTGCACTGCGTGCAGAGCAATTCCGTGTTGCACATCACACATGAAAGGAGCCTTGATTTCCTTGATGGCACTCCAGAGAAACCCCAAGAACACTGTTTCAAGGCTAGAGGGATCCTGAGGTCACTGTAGCAACACGAAAGAGCTCCGTGGACCAAGAATCAACACGAGATGAGATGTTAGTCCCTGGCTTCGACTCCTGAGGAATACCACCTTACCACAAGCACCTCAAGAGGAGGCTTCTCTCAGCTCTAGGTATGTGAGAGGGATCCTGATTTTGCGGCCTCAAGTGGAATGGACACCGTGAGGCCCTGACTCGAAATAAGGCCGGATATCCCTGCAGTGACCTGAATGCAGGCTCGTCTTGCATCTCCCAAGAAGAAAGGATGTCTGAATCCCCTGTGGAGACCACAGAGAAACACCTAGTTCCCCACCTCATCGCGACCGCAGGCCTCACATCCTTTGAAAACTCCAGAGGTACGCGGAGATCAGTGCCTCCAAAGGAGACGATGCCTGACTCCTCGTGAAACTAGATAGGAATCCCAGGATTCCTGTGGCACTTGGAAAGGGACACTTGGTCTCCCGCCTCAGCTGGAGAGGCGTCCCAATTGCCCTGCCAAGCCTCGAGGAGAATCCAGAGTTGTCCCTCGCAACTAGGCAGGAGTCCTGACGTCGCTGAAGAAACACGTGGGTGGAAGGGCCATCCCCGTCGTAACTCGAGAATATACCCCAGGTTCCCGCCGCAACTCGAGAAAAACCATGAGACTTCCCCCTCGCCGCGAGATGAGGCCCGATTCCCCTGCACTGCGTGCAGAGCAATTCCGTGTTGCACATCACACATGAAAGGAGCCTTGATTTCCTTCATGGCACTCCAGAGAAACCCCAAGAACACTGTTTCAAGGCTAGAGGGATCCTGAGGTCACTGTAGGAACACGAAAGAGCTCCGTGGGCCAAAAATCAACTCGAGATGAGAGGTTAGTCCCTGGCTTCGACTCCTGAGGAATACCACCTTACCACAAGCACCTCAAGAGGAGGCTTCTCTCAGCTCTAGGTATGTGAGAGGGACCCTGAGTTTGCGGCCTCAAGTGGAATGGACACCGCGATGCCCTGACTCGAAATAAGGCCGGATATCCCTGCAGTGACTTGAATGCAGGCTCGTCTTGCATCTCCCAAGAAGAAAGGATGTCTGAATCCCCTGTGGAGACCACAGAGAAACATCTAGTTCCCCACCTCATCGCGACCGGAGGCCTCACATCCTTTGAAAACTCCAGAGGTACGCGGAGATCAGTGCCTCCAAAGGAGACGATGCCTGACTCCTCGTGAAACTTGATAGGAGTCCCAGGATTCTTGTGGCACGTGGAAAGGGACCCTTGGTCTCCCGCCTCAGCTGGAGAGGCGTTCCAATTGCCCTGCCAAGCCTCGAGGAGAATCCCGAGTTGTCCCTCGCAACTAGGCAGGAGTCCTGACGTGGCTGAACAAACACTTGTGTGGAAGGGCCATCCCCGTCGTAACTCGAGAATATACCCCAGGTTCCCGCCGCAACTCGAGAAAAACCATGAGACTTCCCCCTCGATGCGAGATGAGGCCCGATTCCCCTGTACTGCGTGCAGAGCAATTTCGTCTTGCACATCACACATGAAAGGAGCCTTGATTTCCTTGATGGCACTCCAGAGAAACCCCAAGAACACTGTTTCAAGGCTAGAGGCATCCTGAGGTCACTGTAGCAACAGGAAAGAGCTCCGTCGACCACAAATCAACTGGAGATGAGAGGTTAGTCCCTGGCTTCGACTCCAGAGGAATACCACCTTACCACAAGCACCTCAAGAGGATGCTTCTCTCAGCTCTAGGTATGTGAGAGGGACCCTGAGTTTGCGGCCTCAAGTGGAATGGACACCGCGATGCCCTGACTCGAAATAATGCCCGATATCCCTGCAGTGACTTGAATGCAGGCTCCTCGTGCATCTCCGAATATGAAAGGTTGTCTGAATCCCCTGTGGAGACCACAGAGAAAGACCTAGTTCCCCACTTCATGGCGACCAGAGGCCTCACATCCTTTGAAAACTCCAGAGGTATGCGGAGATCAGTGCCTCCAAAGGAGACGATGCCTGACTCCTCGTGAAACTTGATAGGAGTCCCAGGATTCCTGTGGCACGTGGAAAGGGACCCTTGGTCTCCCGCCTCAGCTGGAGAGGCGTCCCAATTGCCCTGCCAAGGCTCGAGGAGAATCCCGAGTTGTCCCTCCCAACTAGGCAGGAGTCCTGCCGTCACTGAACAAACACGTGGGTGGAAGGGCCATCCCCGTCGTAACTCGAGAATATACCCCAGGTTCCCGCCGCAACTTGATAAAAACCATGAGACTTCCCCCTTGCCGCGAGATGAGGCCCGATTCCCCTGCTCTGCGTGCAGAGCAATTCCGTGTTGCACATCACACATGAAAGGAGCCTTGATTTCCTTGATGGCACTCCAGAGAAACCCCAAGAACACTGTTTCAAGGCTAGAGGGATCCTGAGGTCACTGTTGCAACACGAAAGAGCTCCGTGGACCACAAATCAACTGGAGATGAGAGGTTAGTCCCTGGCTTCGACTCCAGAGAAATACCACCTTACCACAAGCACCTCAAGAGGAGGCTTCTCTCAGCTCTAGGTATGTGAGAGGGACCCTGAGTTTGCGGCCTCAAGTGGAATGGACACTGCGATGACCTGACGGGAAATAACGCCGGATATCCCTGCAGTGACTTGAATGCAGGCTCGTCTTGCATCTCCCAAGATGAAAGTATGTCTGAATCCCCTGTGGAGACCACAGAGAAAGACCTAGTTCCCCACCTCATGGCGACCGGAAGCCTCACATCCTTTGAAAACTCCAGAGGTACGCGGAGATCAGTGCCTCCAAAGGAGACGATGCCTGACTCCTCGTGAAACTTGATACGAGTCCCAGGATTCCTGTGGCACGTGGAAAGGGACCCTTGGTCTCCCGCCTCAGCTGGAGAGGCGTCCCAATTGCCCTGCCAAGCCTCGAGGAGAATCACGAGTTGTCCCTCGCAACTAGGCAGGAGTCCTTCCGTCGCTGAACAAACACTTGTGTGGAAGGGCCATCCCCGTCATAACTCGAGAATATACCCCAGGTTCCCGCCGCAACTCGAGAAAAACCATGAGACTTCCCCCTTGCCGCGAGATGAGGCCCGATTCCCCTGCACTGCATGCAGAGCAATTCCGTGTTGCACATCACACATGAAAGGAGCCTTTATTTCCTTGATGGCACTCCAGGGAAACCCCAAGAACACTGTTTCAAGGCTAGAGGGATCCTGAGGTCACTGTAGCAACACGAAAGAGCTCCGTGTACCAAAAATCAACTCGAGATGAGAGGTTAGTCCCTGGCTTCGACTCCAGAGGAATACCACCTTACCACAAGCACCTCAAGAGGAGGCTTCTCTCAGCTCTAGGTATGTGAGAGGGAACCTGAGTTTGCGGCCTCAAGTGGAATGGACACCGCGATGCCCTGAATCGAAATAAGGCCGGATATCCCTGCAGTGACTTGAATGCAGGCTCGTCTTGCATCTCCCAAGACGAAAGGATGCTTGGATCCCCTGTGGAGACCTCAGAGAAAGACCTAGTTCCCCACCTCATCGCGACCGGAGGCCTCACATCCTTAGAAAACTCCAGAGGTACGCGGAGATCAGTGCCTCCAAAGGAGACGATGCCTGACTCCTCGTGAAACTTGATAGGAGTCCCAGGATTCCTGTGGCACGTGGAAAGGGACCCTTGGTCTCCCGCCTCAGCTGGAGAGGCGTCCCAATTGCCCTGCCAAGCCTCGAGGAGAATCCAGAGTTGTCCCTCGCAACTAGGCAGGAGTCCTTACGTGGCTGAAAAAACACGTGTGTGGAAGGGCCATCCCCGTCGTAACTCGAGAATATACCCCAGGTTCCCGCCGCAACTCGAGAAAAACCATGAGACTTCCCCCTCGCCGCGAGATGAGGCCCGATTCCCCTGCTCTGCGTGCAGAGCAATTCGTGTTGCACATCATACATGAAAGGAGCCTTGATTTCCTTGATGGCACTCCAGAGAAACCCCAAGAACACTGTTTCAAGGCTAGAGGCATCCTGAGGTCACTGTAGCAACACGAAAGAGCTCCGTCGACCACAAATCAACTGGAGATGAGAGGTTAGTCCCTGGCTTCGATTCCAGAGGAATACCACCTTACCACAAGCACCTCAAGAGGATGCTTCTCTCAGCTCTAGGTATGTGAGAGGGACCCTGAGTTTGCGGCCTCAAGTGGAATGGACACCGCGATGCCCTGACTCGAAATAATGCCCGATATCCCTGCAGTGACTTGAATGCAGGCTCCTCTTGCATCTCCGAAGATGAAAGGTTGTCTGAATCCCCTGTGGAGACCACAGAGAAAGACCTAGTTCCCCACTTCATGGCGACCAGAGGCCTCACATCCTTTGAAAACTCCAGAGGTACGCGGAGATCAGTGCCTCCAAAGGAGACGATGCCTGACTCCTCGTGAAACTTGATAGGAGTCCCAGGATTCCTGTGGCACGTGGAAAGGGACCCTTGGTCTCCCGCCTCAGCTGGAGAGGCGTCCCAATTGCCCTGCCAAGGCTCGAGGAGAATCCCGAGTTGTCCCTCCCAACTAGGCAGGAGTCCTGCCGTCACTGAACAAACACGTGGGTGGAAGGGCCATCCCCGTCGTAACTCGAGAATATACCCCAGGTTCCCGCCGCAACTTGATAAAAACCATGAGACTTCCCCCTTGCCGCGAGATGAGGCCCGATTCCCATGCTCTGCGTGCAGAGCAATTCCGTGTTGCACATCACACATGAAAGGAGCCTTGATTTCCTTGATAGCCCTCCAGAGAAACCCCAAGAACACTGTTTCAAGGCTAGAGGGATCCTGAGGTCACTGTTGCAACACGAAAGAGCTCCGTGGACCACAAATCAACTGGAGATGAGAGGTTAGTCCCTGGCTTCGACTCCAGAGAAATACCACCTTACCACAAGCACCTCAAGAGGAGGCTTCTCTCAGCTCTAGGTATGTGAGAGGGACCCTGAGTTTGCGGCCTCAAGTGGAATGGACACTGCGATGACCTGACGGGAAATAACGCCGGATATCCCTGCAGTGACTTGAATGCAGCCTCGTCTTGCATCTCCCAAGATGAAAGTATGTCTGAATCCCCTGTGGAGACCACAGAGAAAGACCTAGTTCCCCACCTCATGGCGACCGGAAGCCTCACATCCTTTGAAAACTCCAGAGGTACGCGGAGATCAGTGCCTCCAAAGGAGACGATGCCTGACTCCTCGTGAAACTTGATAGGAGTCCCAGGATTCCTGTGGCACGTGGAAAGGGACCCTTGGTCTCCCGCCTCAGCTGGAGAGGCGTCCCAATTGCCCTGCCAAGCCTCGAGGAGAATCACGAGTTGTCCCTCGCAACTAGGCAGGAGTCCTTCCGTCGCTGAACAAACACTTGTGTGGAAGGGCCATCCCCGTCGTAACTCGAGAATATACCCCAGGTTCCCGCCGCAACTCGAGAAAAAACATGAGACTTCCCCATCGCCGCGAGATGAGTCCTGATTCCCCTGCACTGCCTGCAGAGCAATTCCGTGTTGCACATCACACATGAAAGGAGCCTTGATTTCCTTGATGGCACTCCAGAGAAACACCAAGAACACTGTTTCAAGGCTAGAGGCATCCTGAGGTCACTGTAGCAACACGAAAGAGCTCCGTGGACCAAAAATCAACTCGAGATGAGAGGTTAGTTCCTGGCTTCGACTCCAGAGGAATACCACCTTACCACAAGCACCTCAAGAGGAGGCTTCTCTCAGCTCTAGCTATGTGAGAGGGACCCTGAGTTTGCGGCCTCAAGTGGAATGGACACCGCGATGCCCTGACTCGAAATAAGGCCGGATATCCCTGCAGTGACTTGAATGCAGGCTCGTCTTGCATCTCCCAAGACGAAAGGATGTCTGAATCCCCTGTGGAGACCGCAGAGAAAGGCCTAGTTCCCCACCTCATCGCGACCGGAGGCCTCACATCCTTTGAAAACTCCAGAGGTACGCGGAGATCAGTGCCTCCAAAGGAGACGATGCCTGACTCCTCGTGAAACTTGATAGGAGTCCCAGGATTCCTGTGGCACGTGGAAAGGGACACTTGGTCTGCAGCCTCAGCTGGAGAGGCGTCCCAATTGCCCTGCCTAGCCTCGAGGAGAATCCCGAGTTGTCCCTCGCAACTAGGCAGGAGTCCTGAGGTCGCTGAACAAACACGTTGGTGGAAGGGCCATCCCCATCGTAACTCGAGAGTATACCCCAGGTTCCGGCCGCAACTCGAGAAAAACCATGAGACTTCCCCCTCGCCGCGATATGAGGCCCGATTCCCCTGCACTGCGTGCAGAGCAATTCCGTGTTGGACATCACACATGAAAGGAGCCTTGATTTCCTTGATGACACTCCAGAGAAACCCCAAGAACTCTGTTTCAGGCTAGAGGGATCCTGAGGTCACTGTAGCAACATGAAAGAGCTCCATGGACAAAAAATGAAATCAAGAGGAGAGGGTATTCCCTGGCTTCGATTCCAGAGGAATACCACCTTACCACAAGCACCTCAAGAGGAGGCTTCTCTCAGCTCTAGGTATGTGAGAGGGACCTTGAGATTGCGGCCTCAAGTGGAATGGACACCGCGATGCCCTGAATCGAAATAAGGCCGGATATCCCTGCAGTGACTTGAATGCAGGCTCGTCTTGCATCTCCCAAGACGAAAGGATGCCTGGATCCCCTGTGGAGACCACAGAGAAAGACGTAGTTCCCCACCTCATCGCGACCGGAGGCCTCACATCCTTTGAAAACTCCAGAGGTACGCGGAGATCAGTGCCTCCAAAGGAGACTATGCCTGACTCCTCGTGAAACTTGATAGGAGTCCCAGGATTCCTGTGGCACGTGGAAAGGGACCCTTGGTCTCCCGCCTCAGCTGGAGAGGAGTCCCAATTGCCCTGCCAAGCCTCGAAGAGAATCCCGAGTTGTCCCTCGCAACTAGGCAGGAGTCCTTACGTGGCTGAAAAAACACGTGGGTGGAAGGGCCATCCCCGTCGTAACTCGAGAATATACCCCAGGTTCCCGCCGCAACTCGAGAAAAACCATGAGACTTCCCCCTCGCCGCGAGATGAGGCCCGATTCCCCTGCACTGCGTGCAGAGCAATTCCGTGTTGCATATCACACGTGAAAGGAGCCTTGATTTCCTTGATGGCACTCCGGAGAAACACCAAGAACACTCTTTCAAGGCTAGAGGGATCCTGAGGTCACTGTAGCAACATGAAAGAGCTCCGTGGACCAAAAATCAACTCGAGATGTGAGGTTAGTCCCTGGCTTCGACTCCAGAGGAAACCACCTTACCACAAGCACATCAAGAAGAGGCTTCTCTCAGCTCTAGGTATGTGAGAGGGACCCTGAATTTGCGGCCACAAGTGGAATGGACACCGCGATGCCCTGACTCGAAATAATGCCGGATATCCCTGCAGTGACTTGAATGCAGGCTCGTCTTGCATCTCCGAAGACGAAAGGATGTCTGAATCCCCTGTGGAGACCACAGAGAAAGACCTAGTTCCCCACCTCATCGTGACCGGAGGCCTCACATCCTTTGAAAACTCCAGAGGTACGCGGAGATCAGTGCCTCCAAAGGAGACGATGCCTGACTCCTCGTGAAACTTGATAGGAGTCCCAGGAATCCTGTGGCACGTGGAAAGGGACCCTTGGTCTCCCGCCTCAGCTGGAGAGGCGTCCCAACTGCCCTGCGAAGCCTCGATGAGAATCCCGAGTTGTCCCTCGCAACTAGGCAGGAGTCCTGACGTCGCTGAACAAACACGTGGGTGGAAGGGCCATCCCCGTCGTCACTCGAGAATATAGCCCAGGTTCCCGCCGCAACTCAAGAAGAACCATGAGACTTAACCCTCGCCGCAAGATGAGGCCCGATTTCCCTGCACTGCATTCAAAGCAATTCCGTGTTGCACATCACACATGAAAGGAGCCTTGATTTCCTTGATGGCACTCCAGAGAAACCCCAAGAACACTGCTTCAAGGCTAGAGGGATCCTGAGGTCACTGTAGCAACACGAAAGAGCTCCGTGGACCAAGAATCAACTCAAGATGAGAGGTTAGTCCCTGGCTTCGACTCCAGAGGAATACCACCTTACCACAAGCACCTCAAGAGGAGGATTCTCTCAGCTCTAGGTATGTGAGGGGGACCCTGAGTTTGCAGCCTCAAGTGGAATGGACACCGCGATGCCCTGACTCGAAATAAGGCCGGATATCCCTGCAGTGACTTGAATGCAGGCTCGTCTTGCATCTCCCAAGACGAAAGGATGTCTCAATCCCCTGTGGAGACCACAGAGAAAGACCTAGTTCCCCACCTCATCCCGACCGGAGGCCTCACATCCTTTGAAAACTCCAGAGGTACGCGGAGATCAGTGCCTCCAAAGGGGACGGTGCCTGACTACTCGTGAAACTTGATAGGAGTCCCAGGATTCCTGTGGCACGTGGAAAGGGACCTTTGGTCTCCCGCCTCAGCTGGAGAAGTGTCCCAATTGCTCTGCCAAGCCTCGAGGAGAATCCCGAGTTGTCCCTCGCAACTAGGCAGGAGTCCTGACGTCGCTGAACAAACACATGGGTGGAAGGGCCATCCCCGTCATAACTCGAGAATATACCCCAGGTTCCCGCCGCAACTCGAGAAAAACCATGAGACTTCCCCCTCGCCGTGAGATGAGGCCCGATTCCCCTGCACTGCGTGCAGAGCAATTCCCTGTTGCACATCACACATGAAAGGAGCCTTGATTTCCTTGATGGCACTCCAGAGAAACCCCAAGAACACTGCTTCAAGGCTAGAGGGATCCTGAGGTCACTGTACCAACACGAAAGAGTTCCGTGGGCCAAAAATCAACTCGAGATGAGAGGTTAGTCCCTGGCTTCGACTCCAGAGGAATACCATCTTACCACAAGCACCTCAAGAGGAGGCTTCTCTCAGCTCAAGCTATGTGAGAGGGACCCTGAGTTTGTGGCCTCAAGTGAAATGGACACCGCGACGCCCTGACTCGAAATAAGGCCGGATATCCCTGCAGTGACTTGAATGCAGGCTCGTCTTGCATCTCCCAAGACGAAAGGATGTCTGAATCCCCTGTGGAGACCACAGAGAAACACCTAGTTCCCCACCTCATCACGACCGGAGGCCTCACATCCTTTGAAAACTCCAAACGTACGTGGAGATCAGTGCCTCCAAAGGAGACGATGCCTGACTCTTCGTGAAACTTGATAGGAGGCCCAGGATTCCTGTGGCACGTGGAAAGGGACCCTTGGTCTCCCGCAACAGCTGGAGAGGCGTCCCAATTGCCCTGCCAAGCCACGAGGAGAATCCCGAGTTGTCCTTCGCAACTAGGCAGGAGTCCTGACGTCAGTGAACAAACACGTGTGTGGAAGGGCCTTTCCCGTCGTAACTCGAGAATATACCCCAGGTTCCCGCCGCAACTCGAGAAAAACTATGAGACTTCCCCCTCACCGCGAGATGAGGCCCGATTCCCCTGCACTGCGTGCAAAGCAATTCCGTGTTGCACATCACACATGAAAAGAGCCTTGATTTCCTTGATGGCACTCCAGAGAAACCCCAAGAACACTGTTTCAAGGCTAGAGGGATCCTGAGGTCACTGTAGCTACACGAAATAGCTCCGTGGACCACAAATCAACTAGAGATGAGAGCTTAGTCCCTGGCTTCGACTCCAGAGGAATACCACCTTACCACAAGCACCTCAAGAGGAGGCTTCTCTCAGCTCTAGGTATGTGAGAGGGACCCTGAGTTTGCGGCCTCAAGTCGAATGGACACCGCGATGCCCTGACTCGAAATAAGGCCGGATATAACTGCAGTGACTTGAATGCAGGCTCGTCTTGCATCTCCCAAGACAAAAGGATCTCTGAATCCCCTGTGGAGACCACAGAGAAAGACCTAGTTCCCCACCTCATCGCGACCGGAGGCCTCACATCCTTTGAAAACGCCAGAGGTACGTGGAGATCAGCGCCTCCAAAGGAGACGATTCCTGACTCCTCGTGAAACTTCATAGGAGTCCCAGGATTCCTGTGGCACGTGGACAGGGACCCTTGGTCTCCCGCCTCAGCTGGAGAGGCGTTCCAATTGCCCTGCCAAGCCTCGAGGAGAATCCCGAGTTGTCCCTCGCAACTAGGAAGGAGTCCTGACGTCGCTGAACAAACACGTGGGTGGAAGGGCCATCCCCGTCGTAACTCGAGAATATACCCCAGGTTCTCGCCGCAACTCGAGAAAAACCATGAGACTTCCCCCTCGCCGCGAGATGAGGCCCGATTCCCCTGCACTGCATGCAGAGCAATTTCGTGTTGCACATCAAACATGAAAGAAGCCTTGATTTCCTTGATGGCACTCCAGAGAAACCCCAAGAACACTGTTTCAAGGCTAGAGGGATCCTGAGGTCACTGTAGCAACACGAAAGAGTTCCGTGGACCAAAAATCAACTCGAGATGAGAGGTTAGTCCCTGGCTTCGACTCCAGAGGAATACCACCTTACCACAAGCACCTCAAGAGGAGGCTTCTCTCTGCTCTAGCTATGTGAGAGGGACCCTGAGTTTGCAGCCTCAAGTGGAATGGACACCGCGATGCCCTGACTCGAAATAAGGCCGGATATCCCTGCAGTGACTTGAATGCAGGCTCGTATTGCATCTCTGAAGAAGAAAGGGTGTCTGATTCCCCTGTGGAGACCACAGAGAAAGACCTAGTTCCCCACTTCATGGCGACCAGAGGCCTCACATCCTTTGAAAACTCCAGAGGTACGCGGACATCAGTGCCTCCAAAGGAGACGATGCCTGACTCCTCGTGAAACTTGATAGGAGTCCCAGGATTCCTGTGGCACGTGGAAAGGGACTCTTGGTCTCCCGCCTCAGCTGGAGAGGCGTCCCAATTGCCCTGCCAAGCCTCGAGGAGAATCCCGAGTTGTCTCTCGCAACTAGGCAGGAGTCCTGACGTGGCTGAACAAACACGTGGGTGGAAGGGCCATCCCCGTCGTAACTCGAGAATATACCCCAGATTCCCGCCGCATCTCGAGAAAAACCATGAGACTTCCCGTTTGCCACGAGATGAGGCCCGATTCCCCTGCACTGCGTGCAGAGCAATTCCCTGTTGCACATCACACATGAAAGGAGCCTTGATTTCCTTCATGGCACTCCAGAGAAATCCCAAGAACACTGTTTCAAGGCTAGAGGGATCCTGAGGTCACGGTAGCAACACGAAAGAGCTCCGTGGACCAGGAATCAACTCAAGATGAGAGGTTATTCCCTGGCTTTGATTCCAGAGGAATACCACCTTACCAAAAGCACCTCAAGAGGCGGCTTCTCTCAGCTCTAGGTTTGTGAGAGGGACCCTGAGTTTACGGCCTCAAGTGGAATGGACACCGCGATGCTCTGACTCGAAATAAGGCCGGATATTCCTGCAGTGACTTGAATGCAGGCTCGTCTTGCTTCTCCCTTGACGAAAGTATAACTGAATCCCCTAAGGAGACCACAGAGAAAGACCTAGTTCCCCACCTCATCGCGACCGGAGGCCTCACTTCCTTTGAAAACTCCAGAGGTACGCGGAGATCAGTGCCTCCAAAGGAGACGATGCCTGACTCCTCGTGAAACTTGATAGGAGTCTCAGGATTCTTGTGGCATGTGGAAAGGGACCCTTGGTCTCCCGCCTCAGCTGGAGAGGCGACCCAAATGCCCTGCCAAGCCTCGAGGAGAATCCGAGTTGTCCCTCGCAACTAGGCAGGAGTCCTGACTTCGCTGAACAAACACGTGTGTGGAAGGCCCATCCCCGTCGTAACTCGAGAATATACCCCAGGTTACCGCCGCAACTCCAGAAAAACCATGAGATTTCCACCTCGCCGTGAAATGAGGCCCGATTCCCCTGCACTGCGTGCAGAGCAATTCCGTGTTGCACATCACACATGAAAGGAGCCTTGATTTCCTTGATGGCACTCCAGAGAAACCCCAAGAACACTGCTTCAAGGCTAGAGGGATCCTGAGGTCACTGTAGCAACACGAAAGAGCTCCGTGGACCAAGAATCAACTCAAGATGAGAGGTTAGTCCCTGGCTTCGACTCCAGAGGAATACCACCTTACCACAAGCACCTCAAGAGGAGGCTTCTCTCAGCTCTAGGTATGTGAGGGGGACCCTGAGTTTGCAGCCTCAAGTGGAATGGACACCGCGATGCCCTGACTCGAAATAAGGCCGGATATCCCTGCAGTGACTTGAATGCAGGCTCGTCTTGCATCTCCCAAGACGAAAGGATGTCTCAATCCCCTGTGGAGACCACAGAGAAAGACCTAGTTCCCCACCTCATCCCGACCGGAGGCCTCACATCCTTTGAAAACTCCAGAGGTACGCGGAGATCAGTGCCTCCAAAGGGGACGGTGCCTGACTACTCGTGAAACTTGATAGGAGTCCCAGGATTCCTGTGGCACGTGGAAAGGGACCTTTGGTCTCCCGCCTCAGCTGGAGAAGTGTCCCAATTGCTCTGCCAAGCCTCGAGGAGAATCCCGAGTTGTCCCTCGCAACTAGGCAGGAGTCCTGACGTCGCTGAACAAACACATGGGTGGAAGGGCCATCCCCGTCATAACTCGAGAATATACCCCAGGTTCCCGCCGCAACTCGAGAAAAACCATGAGACTTCCCCCTCGCCGAGAGATGAGGCCCGATTCCCCTGCACTGCGTGCAGAGCAATTCCGTGTTGCACATCACACATGAAAGGAGCCTTGATTTCCTTGATGGCACTCCAGAGAAACCCCAAGAACACTGTTTCAAGGCTAGAGGGATCCTGAGGTCACTGTAGCAACACGAAAGAGTTCCGTGGGCCAAAAATCAACTCGAGATGAGAGGTTAGTCCCTGGCTTCGACTCCGGAGGAATACCATCTTACCACAAGCACCTCAAGAGGAGGCTTCTCTCAGCTCAAGCTATGTGAGAGGGACCCTGAGTTTGCGGCCTCAAGTCGAATGGACACCGCGATGCCCTGACTCGAAATAAGGCCGCATATAACTGCAGTGACTTGAATGCAGGCTCGTCTTGCATCTCCCAAGACGAAAGGATCTCTGAATCCCCTGTGGAGACCACAGAGAAAGACCTAGTTCCCCACCTCATCGCGACCGGAGGCCTCACATCCTTTGAAAACGCCAGAGGTACGTGGAGATCAGCGCCTCCAAAGGAGACGATTCCTGACTCCTCGTGAAACTTGATAGGAGTCCCAGGATTCCTGTGGCACGTGGACAAGGACCCTTGGTCTCCCGCCTCAGCTGGAGAGGCGTTCCAATTGCCCTGCCAAGCCTCGAGGAGAATCCCGAGTTGTCCCTCGCAACTAGGAAGGATTCCTGTCGTCGCTGAACAAACACGTGGGTGGAAGGGCCATCCCCGTCGTAACTCGAGAATATACCCCAGGTTCTCGCCGCAACTCGAGAAAAACCATGAGACTTCCCCCTCGCCGCGAGATGAGGCCCGATTCCCCTGCACTGCATGCAGAGCAATTTCGTGTTGCACATCAAACATGAAAGAAGCCTTGATTTCCTTGATGGCACTCCAGAGAAACCCCAAGAACACTGTTTCAAGGCTAGAGGGATCGTGAGGTCACTGTAGCAACACGAAAGAGTTCCGTGGACCAAAAATCAACTCGAGATGAGAGGTTAGTCCCTGGCTTCGACTCCAGAGGAATACCACCTTACCACAAGCACCTCAAGAGGAGGCTTCTCTCAGCTCTAGGTATGTGAAAGGGACCCTGAGTTTGCGGCCTCAAGTGGAAGGGACACCGCAATGTCCTGGCTCGAAATAAGGCCAGATATCCCTGCAGTGACTTGAATGCAGGCTCGTCTTGCATCTCCCAAGATGAAAGGATGTCTGAATCCCCTGTGGAGACCACAGAGAAAGACCTAGTTCCCCACCTCATCGCGACCGGAGGCCTCACATCGTTTGAAAACTCCAGAGGTACGCGGAGATCAGTGCCTCCAAAGGAGACGATGCCTGACTCCTCGTGAAACTTGATAGGAGTCCCAGGATTCCTGTGGCACATGGAAAGGGACCCTTGGTCTCCCGCCTCAGCTGGAGAGGCGTCCCAATTGCCCTGCCAAGCCTCGAGGAGAATTCTGAGTTGTCCCTCGCAACTAGGCAGGAGTCCTGACGTGGCTGAAGAAACACGTGTGTGGAAGGGCCATCCCCGTCGTAACTCGAGAATATACCCCAGGTTCCCGCCGCAACTTGAGAAAAACCATGAGACTTCCCCCTCGCCGCGAGATGAGGCCTGATTCCCCTGCACTGCGTGCAGAGCAATTCCGTGTTGCACATCACACATGAAAGGAGCCTTGATTTCCTTGGTGGCACTCCAGAGAAACACCAAGAACACTCTTTCAAGGCTAGAGGGAACCTGAGGTCACTGTAGCAACACGAAAGAGCTCCGTGGACCAAAAATCAACTCGAGATGAGAGGTTAGTCCCTGGCTTCGACTCCAGAGGACTAACCCTTACCACAAGCACCTCAAGAGGAGGCTTCTCTCAGCTCTAGGTATGTGAGAGGGGCCCTGAGTTTGCGGCCTCAATTGGAATGGACACCGCGATGCCCTGACTCAAAATAAGGCCGGATATCCCTGCAGTGACTCGAATGCAGGCTCGTCTTGCATCTCCCAAGATGAAAGGATGTCTGAATCTCCTGTGGAGACCACAGAGAAAGACCTAGTTCCCCAGCTCATCGCGACCGGATTCCTTATAGCCTTTGAAAACTCCAGAGGTACGCGAAGATCAGTGCCTCCAAAGGAGACGATTCCTGACTCCTTGTGAAACTTGATAGGAGTCCCGGGATTACTGTGGCACGTGGAAAGGGACACTTGGTCTCCTGCCTCAGCTGGAGAGGCGTCCCAATTGCCCTGCCAAGCCTCGAGGAGAATTCCGAGTTGTCCCTCGCAACTAGGCAGGAGTCGTGACGTCGCTGAAGAAATACGTGTGTGGAAGGGCCATCCCCGTCGTAACTCGAGAATATACCCCAGGTTCCTGCCGCAACTCGAGAAAAACCATGAGACTTCCCCCTCGCCGCGAGATGAGGCCTGATTCCCCTGCACTGCGTGCAGAGCAATTCCGTGTTGCACATAACACATGAAAGGAGCCTTGATTTCCTTGATGGTACTCCGGAGAAACACCAAGAACACTCTTTCAAGGCTAGAGGGATCCTGAGGTCACTGTAGCAACACGAAAGAGCTCCGTGGACCAAAAATCAACTCGAGATGAGAGGTTAGTCCCTGGCTTCGACTCCAGAGGAATACCACCTTACCACAAGCACCTCAAGAGGAGGCTTCTCTCAGCTCTAGGTATGTGAGAGGGGCCCTGCGTTTGCGGCCTCAAGTGGAATGGACACTGTGATGCCCTGACTCAAATTAAGGTCGGATATCCCTGCAGTGACTTGAATGCAGGCTCGTTTTGCATCTCCCAAGATGAAAGGATGTCTGAATCTCCTGTGGAGACCACAGAGAAAGACCTAGTTCCCCACCTCATCGCGACCGGATTCCTTATATCCTTTGAAAACTCCAGAGGTACGCGGAGATCAGTGCCTCCAAAGGAGACGATGCCTGACTCCTCGTGAAACTTGATAGGAGTCCCAGGATTCCTGTGGCACGTGGAACGGGACACTTGGTCTCCTGTCTCAGCTGGAGAGGCGTCCCAATTGCCCTGCCAAGCCTCGAGGAGAATCCCGAGTTGTCCCTCGCAACTAGGCAGGAGTCCTGACGTCGCTGAACAAAAACTTGTGTGGAAGGGCCATCCCCGTCGTAACTCGAGAATATACCCCAGGTTCCCGCCGCAACTCGAGAAAAACCATGAGACTTCCCCCTCGCCGCGAGATGAGGCCCGATTCCCCTGCACTGCGTGCAGAGCAATTCCGTGTTGCACATCACACGTGAAAGGAGCCTTGATTTCCTTGATGGCACTCCAGAGAAACCCCAAGAACACTGTTTCAAGGCTAGAGGGATCCTGAGGTCACTGTAGCAACACGAAAGAGCTCCATGGACCAAAAATCAACTCGAGATGAGAGGTTAGTCCCTGGCTTCGACTCCAGAGGAATACCACCTTACCACAAGCACCTCAAGAGGAGGCTTCTCTCAGCTCTAGGTATGTGAAAGGGACCCTGAGTTTGCGGCCTCAAGTGGAAGGGACACCGCAATGCCCTGGCTCGAAATAAGGCCGGATATCCCTGCAGTGACTTGAATGCAGGCTCGTCTTGCATCTCCCAAGATGAAAGGATGTCTGAATCCCCTGTGGAGACCACAGAGAAAGACCTAGTTCCCCACCTCATCGCGACCGGAGGCCTCACATCGTTTGAAAACTCCAGAGGTACGCGGAGATCAGTGCCTCCAAAGGAGACGATGCCTGACTCCTCGTGAAACTTGATAGGAGTCCCAGGATTCCTGTGGCACATGGAAAGGGACCCTTGGTCTCCCGCCTCAGCTGGAGAGGCGTCCCAATTGCCCTGCCAAGCCTCGAGGAGAATTCTGAGTTGTCCCTCGCAACTAGGCAGGAGTCCTGACGTCGCTGAAGAAACACGTGTGTGGAAGGGCCATCCCCGTCGTAACTCGAGAATATACCCCAGGTTCCCGCCGCAACTTGAGAAAAACCATGAGACTTCCCCCTCGCCGCGAGATGAGGACTGATTCCCCTGCACTGCGTGCAGAGCAATTACGTGTTGCACATCACACATGAAAGGAGCCTTGATTTCCTTGGTGGCACTCCAGAGAAACACCAAGAACACTCTTTCAAGGCTAGAGGGATCCTGAGGTCACTGTAGCAACACGAAAGGGCTCCGTGGACCAAAAATCAACTCGAGATGAGAGGTTAGTCCCTGGCTTCGACTCCAGAGGACTAACCCTTACCACAAGCACCTCAAGAGGAGGCTTCTCTCAGCTCTAGGTATGTGTGCGGGGCCCTGAGTTTGCGGCCTCAAGTGGAATGGACACCGCGATGCCCTGACTCAAAATAAGGCCGGATATCCCTGCAGTGACTTGAATGCAGGCTCGTCTTGCATCTCCCAAGATGAAAGGATGTCTGAATCTCCTGTGGAGACCACAGAGAAAGACCTAGTTCCCCACCTCATCGCGACCGGATTCCTTATAGCCTTTGAAAACTCCAGAGGTACGCGGAGATCAGTGCCTCCAAAGGAGACGATGCCTGACTCCTTGTGAAACTTGATAGGAGTCCCGGGATTCCTGTGGCACGTGGAAAGGGACACTTGGTCTCCTGCCTCAGCTGGAGAGGCGTCCCAATTGACCTGCCAAGCCTCGAGGAGAATTCCGAGTTGTCCCTCGCAACTAGGCAGGAGTCCTGACGTCGCTGAAGAAATACGTGTGTGGAAGGGCCATCCCCGTCGTAACTCTAGAATATACCCCAGGTTCCCGCCGCAACTCGAGAAAAACCATGAGACTTCCCCCTCGCCGCGAGATGAGGCCTGATTCCCCTGCACTGCGTGCAGAGCAATTCCGTGTTGCACATAACACATGAAAGGAGCCTTGATTTCCTTGATGGCACTCCGGAGAAACACCAAGAACACTCTTTCAAGGCTAGAGGGATCCTGAGGTCACTGTAGCAACACGAAAGAGCTCCGTGGACCAAAAATCAACTCGAGATGAGAGGTTAGTCCCTGGCTTCGACTCCAGAGGAATACCACCTTACCACAAGCACCTCAAGAGGAGGCTTCTCTCAGCTCTAGGTATGTGAGAGGGGCCCTGCGTTTGCGGCCTCAAGTGGAATGGACACGGCGATGCCCTGACTCGAAATAAGGCCGGATATCCCTACAGTGACTTGAATGCAGGCTCGTTTTGCATCTCCCAAGATGAAAGGATGTCTGAATCTCCTGTGGAGACCACAGAGAAAGACCTAGTTCCCCACCTCATCGCGACCGGTTTCCTTATATCCTTTGAAAACTCCAGAGGTACGCGGAGATCAGTGCCTCCAAAGGAGACGATGCCTGACTCCTCGTGAAACTTGATAGGAGTCCCAGGATTCCTGTGGCACGTGGAACGGGACACTTGGTCTCCTGTCTCAGCTGGAGAGGCGTCCCAATTGCCCTGCCAAGCCTCGAGGAGAATCCCGAGTTGTCCCTCGCAACTAGGCAGGAGTCCTGACGTCGCTGAACAAACACGTGGGTGGAAGGGCCATCCCCTTCGTAACTCGAGAATATACCCCAGGTTCCCGCCGCAACTCGAGAAAAATCATGAGACTTCCCCCTCGCCGCGAGATGAGGCCAGACTCCCCTGCACTGCGTGCAGAGCAATTCCGTGTTGCACATCACACATGAAAGGAGCCTTGATTTCCTTGATGGCACTCCAGAGAAACCCCAAGAACACTGTTTCAAGGCTAGAGGGATCCTGAGGTCACTGTAGCAACACGAAAGAGCTCCGTGGACCAAAAATCAACTCGAGATGAGAGGTTATTCCCTGGCTTCGACTCCAGAGGAATACCACCTTACCACAAGCACCTCAAGAGGAGGCTTCTCTCAGCTCTAGGTATGTGAGAGGGACCCTGAGTTTGCGGCCTCAAGTGGAATGGACACCGCGATGCCCTGACTCGAAATAAGGCTGGATATCTCTGCAGTGACTTGAATGCAGGCTCGTCTTGCATCTCCCAAGACGAAAGGATGTCTGAATCCCCTGTGGAGACCACAGAGAAAGACCTAGTTCCCCACCTCATCGCGACTGGAGGCCTCACATTCTTTGAAAACTCCAGAGGTACGCGGAGATCAGTGCCTCCAAAGGAGACGATGCCTGACTCCTCGTGAAAATTGATAGGAGTCCCAGGATTCCTGTGGCACGTGGAAAGGGACCCTTGGTCTCCCGCCTCAGCTGGAGAGGCGTCCCAATTGCCCTGCCAAGCCTCGAGGAGAATCCCGAGTTGTCCCTCACAACTAGGCAGGAGTCCTGCCGTCGCTGAACAAACACGTGGGTGGAAGGGCCATCCCCGTCGTAACTCGAGAATATACCCCAGGTTCCCGCCGCAACTCGAGAAAAACCATGAGACTTCCCCCTCGCCGCGAGATGAGGCCCGATTCACCTGCACTGCGTGCAGAGCAATTCCGTGTTGCACATCACACATGAAAGGAGCCTTGATTTCCTTGATGGCACTCCAGAGAAACCCCAAGAACACTGTTTCAAGGCTAGAGGGATCCTGAGGTCACTGTAGCAACACGAAAGAGCTCCGTGGACCAAAAATCAACTCGAGATGAGAGGTTAGTCCCTGGCTTCGACTCCAGAGGAATACCACCTTACCACAAGCACCTCAAGAGGAGACTTCTCTCAGCTCTAGGTATGTGAGAGGGACCCTGAGTTTGCGGCCTCAAGTGGAATGGACACCGCGATGCCCTGACTCGAAATAAGGCCGGATATCCCTGCAGTGACTTGAATGCAGGCTCGTCTTGCATCTCCCAAGATGAAAGGATGTCTGAATCTCCTGTGGAGACCACAGAGAAAGACCTAGTTCCCCACCTCATCGCGACCGGATTCCTTATAGCCTTTGAAAACTCCAGAGGTACGCGGAGATCAGTGCCTCCAAAGGAGACGATGCCTGACTCCTTGTGAAACTTGATAGGAGTCCCGGGATTCCTGTGGCACGTGGAAAGGGACACTTGGTCTCCTGCCTCAGCTGGAGAGGCGTCCCAATTGACCTGCCAAGCCTCGAGGAGAATTCCGAGTTGTCCCTCGCAACTAGGCAGGAGTCCTGACGTCGCTGAAGAAATACGTGTGTGGAAGGGCCATCCCCGTCGTAACTCTAGAATATACCCCAGGTTCCCGCCGCAACTCGAGAAAAACCATGAGACTTCCCCCTCGCCGCGAGATGAGGCCTGATTCCCCTGCACTGCGTGCAGAGCAATTCCGTGTTGCACATAACACATGAAAGGAGCCTTGATTTCCTTGATGGCACTCCGGAGAAACACCAAGAACACTCTTTCAAGGCTAGAGGGATCCTGAGGTCACTGTAGCAACACGAAAGAGCTCCGTGGACCAAAAATCAACTCGAGATGAGAGGTTAGTCCCTGGCTTCGACTCCAGAGGAATACCACCTTACCACAAGCACCTCAAGAGGAGGCTTCTCTCAGCTCTAGGTATGTGAGAGGGGCCCTGCGTTTGCGGCCTCAAGTGGAATGGACACGGCGATGCCCTGACTCGAAATAAGGCCGGATATCCCTACAGTGACTTGAATGCAGGCTCGTTTTGCATCTCCCAAGATGAAAGGATGTCTGAATCTCCTGTGGAGACCACAGAGAAAGACCTAGTTCCCCACCTCATCGCGACCGGTTTCCTTATATCCTTTGAAAACTCCAGAGGTACGCGGAGATCAGTGCCTCCAAAGGAGACGATGCCTGACTCCTCGTGAAACTTGATAGGAGTCCCAGGATTCCTGTGGCACGTGGAACGGGACACTTGGTCTCCTGTCTCAGCTGGAGAGGCGTCCCAATTGCCCTGCCAAGCCTCGAGGAGAATCCCGAGTTGTCCCTCGCAACTAGGCAGGAGTCCTGACGTCGCTGAACAAACACGTGGGTGGAAGGGCCATCCCCTTCGTAACTCGAGAATATACCCCAGGTTCCCGCCGCAACTCGAGAAAAATCATGAGACTTCCCCCTCGCCGCGAGATGAGGCCAGACTCCCCTGCACTGCGTGCAGAGCAATTCCGTGTTGCACATCACACATGAAAGGAGCCTTGATTTCCTTGATGGCACTCCAGAGAAACCCCAAGAACACTGTTTCAAGGCTAGAGGGATCCTGAGGTCACTGTAGCAACACGAAAGAGCTCCGTGGACCAAAAATCAACTCGAGATGAGAGGTTATTCCCTGGCTTCGACTCCAGAGGAATACCACCTTACCACAAGCACCTCAAGAGGAGGCTTCTCTCAGCTCTAGGTATGTGAGAGGGACCCTGAGTTTGCGGCCTCAAGTGGAATGGACACCGCGATGCCCTGACTCGAAATAAGGCTGGATATCTCTGCAGTGACTTGAATGCAGGCTCGTCTTGCATCTCCCAAGACGAAAGGATGTCTGAATCCCCTGTGGAGACCACAGAGAAAGACCTAGTTCCCCACCTCATCGCGACTTGAGGCCTCACATTCTTTGAAAACTCCAGAGGTACGCGGAGATCAGTGCCTCCAAAGGAGACGATGCCTGACTCCTCGTGAAAATTGATAGGAGTCCCAGGATTCCTGTGGCACGTGGAAAGGGACCCTTGGTCTCCCGCCTCAGCTGGAGAGGCGTCCCAATTGCCCTGCCAAGCCTCGAGGAGAATCCCGAGTTGTCCCTCACAACTAGGCAGGAGTCCTGCCGTCGCTGAACAAACACGTGGGTGGAAGGGCCATCCCCGTCGTAACTCGAGAATATACCCCAGGTTCCCGCCGCAACTCGAGAAAAACCATGAGACTTCCCCCTCGCCGCGAGATGAGGCCCGATTCACCTGCACTGCGTGCAGAGCAATTCCGTGTTGCACATCACACATGAAAGGAGCCTTGATTTCCTTGATGGCACTCCAGAGAAACCCCAAGAACACTGTTTCAAGGCTAGAGGGATCCTGAGGTCACTGTAGCAACACGAAAGAGCTCCGTGGACCAAAAATCAACTCGAGATGAGAGGTTAGTCCCTGGCTTCGACTCCAGAGGAATACCACCTTACCACAAGCACCTCAAGAGGAGACTTCTCTCAGCTCTAGGTATGTGAGAGGGACCCTGAGTTTGCGGCCTCAAGTGGAATGGACACCGCGATGCCCTGACTCGAAATAAGGCCGGATATCCCTGCAGTGACTTGAATGCAGGCTCGTCTTGCATCTCCCAAGATGAAAGGATGTCTGCATCCCCTGTGGAGACCACAGAGAAAGACATAGTTCCCCACCTCATCGCGACCGGAGGTCTCACATCCTTTGAAAACTCCAGAGGTACGCGGAGATCAGTGCCTCCAAAGGAGAGGATGCCTGACTCCTCGTGAAACTTGATAGGAGTCCCAGGATTCCTGTGCACGTGGAAAGGGACTCTTGGTCTCCCGCCTCAGCTGGAGAGGCGTCCCAATTGCCCTGCCAAGCCTCGAGGAGAATCCCGAGTTGTCCCTCGCAACTAGGCAGGAGTCCTGACGTCGCTGAACAAACACGTGGGTGGAAGGGCCATCCCCGTCGTAACTCGAGAATATACCCCAGGTTCCCGCCGCAACTCGAGAAAAACCATGAGACTTCCCCCTCGCCGCGATATGAGGCCCGATTCCCCTGCACTGCCTGCAGAGCAATTCCGTGTTGCACATCAAACATGAAAGGAGCCTTGATTTCCTTGATGGCACTCCAGAGAAACCCCAAGAACACTGTTTCAAGGCTAGCGGGATCCTAGGCCACTGTAGCAACACGAAAGAGCTCCATGGACCAAAAATGAACTCGAGATGAGAGGTTAGTCCCTGGCTTCGACTCCAGAGGAATACCACCTTACCACAAGCACCTTAAGAGGATGTTTTTCTCAGCTCTAGGTATGTGAGAGGGACCCTGAGTTTGCAGCCTCAAGTGGAATGGACACCACGATGCCCTGACTCGAAATAAGGCCGGATATCCCTGCAGTGACTTGAATGCAGGCTCGTCTTGCATTTCCATGAGGAAAGTATATCTGAATCCCCTGTGGAGACCACAGAGAAAGACCTAGTTCCCCACCTCATCGCGACCGGAGACCTCATATCCTTTGAAAACTCCAGAGGTACGTGGAGATCAGTGCCTCCAAAGGAGACGATGCCTGACTCCTCGTGAAACTTGATAGGAGTCCCAGGATTCCTGTGGCACGTGGAAAGGGACCCTTGGTCTCCCGCCTCAGCTGGAGAGGCGTTCCAATTGCCCTGCCAAGCCTCGAGGAGAATCCCGAGTTGTCCTTCGCAACTAGGCAGGAGTCCTGACGTCGCTGAAGAAACACGTGGGTGGAAGGGCCTTCCCCGTCGTAACTCGAGAATGTACCCCAGGTTCACGCCGCAACTCGAGAAAAGCCATGAGACTTCCCCCTCGCCGCGATATGAGGCCCGATTCCCCTGCACTGCGTGCAGAGCAATTCCTTGTTGCACATCACACATGAAAGGAGCCTTGATTTCCTTGATGGCACTCCAGAGAAACCCCAAGAACACTGTTTCAAGGCTAGAGGGATCCTGAGGTCCCTGTAGCACCACGAAAGAGCTCGTGGACCAAGAATCAACTCGAGATGAGAGGTTAATCCCTGGCTTCGACTCCAGAGGAAACCACCTTACCACAAGCACCTCAAGAGGAGGCTTCTCTCAGCTCTAGGTATGTGAGAGGAACCCTGAGTTTGCGGCCTCAAGTGGAATGGACACCGTGATGCCCTGACTCGAAATAAGGCCGGATATCCCTGCAGTGACTTGAATGCAGGCTCGTCTTGCATTTCCCAAGACGAAAGGATGTCTGAATCCTCTATGGAGACCACAGAGAAAGACCTAGTTCCCCACCTCATCGCGAGCAGAGGCCTCACATCCTTTGAAAACTCCAGAGGTACGCGGAGATCAGTGCCTCCAAAGGACACGATGCCTGACTCCTCAAGAAACTTGATAGGAGGCCCAGGATTCCTGTGGCACGTGGAAAGGGACCCTTGGTCTCCCACCTCAGCTGGAGAGGCGTCCCAATTTCCCTGCCAAGCCTCGAGGAGAATCCCGAGTTGTCCCTCGCAACTAGGCAGGAGTCCTGACGTCGCTGAACAAACACTTGTGTGGAAGGGCCATCCCCGTCGTAACTCGAGAATATACCCCAGGTTCCCGCCGCAACTCGAGAAAAACCATGAGACTTCCCCCTCGCCGCGAGATGAGGCCCGATTCCCCTGCACTGCGTGCAGAGCAATTCCGTGTTGCACATCACACGTGAAAGGAGCCTTGATTTCCTTGATGGCACTCCAGAGAAACCCCAAGAACACTGTTTCAAGGCTAGAGGGATCCTGAGGTCACTGTAGCAACACGAAAGAGCTCCATGGACCAAAAATCAACTCGAGATGAGAGGTTAGTCCCTGGCTTCGACTCCAGAGGAATACCACCTTACCACAAGCACCTCAAGAGGAGGCTTCTCTCAGCTCTAGGTATGTGAAAGGGACCCTGAGTTTGCGGCCTCAAGTGGAAGGGACACCGCAATGCCCTGGCTCGAAATAAGGCCGGATATCCCTGCAGTGACTTGAATGCAGGCTCGTCTTGCATCTCCCAAGATGAAAGGATGTCTGAATCCCCTGTGGAGACCACAGAGAAAGACCTAGTTCCCCACCTCATCGCGACCGGAGGCCTCACATCGTTTGAAAACTCCAGAGGTACGCGGAGATCAGTGCCTCCAAAGGAGACGATGCCTGACTCCTCGTGAAACTTGATAGGAGTCCCAGGATTCCTGTGGCACATGGAAAGGGACCCTTGGTCTCCCGCCTCAGCTGGAGAGGCGTCCCAATTGCCCTGCCAAGCCTCGAGGAGAATTCTGAGTTGTCCCTCGCAACTAGGCAGGAGTCCTGACGTCGCTGAAGAAACACGTGTGTGGAAGGGCCATCCCCGTCGTAACTCGAGAATATACCCCAGGTTCCCGCCGCAACTTGAGAAAAACCATGAGACTTCCCCCTCGCCGCGAGATGAGGACTGATTCCCCTGCACTGCGTGCAGAGCAATTACGTGTTGCACATCACACATGAAAGGAGCCTTGATTTCCTTGGTGGCACTCCAGAGAAACACCAAGAACACTCTTTCAAGGCTAGAGGGATCCTGAGGTCACTGTAGCAACACGAAAGAGCTCCGTGGACCAAAAATCAACTCGAGATGAGAGGTTAGTCCCTGGCTTCGACTCCAGAGGACTAACCCTTACCACAAGCACCTCAAGAGGAGGCTTCTCTCAGCTCTAGGTATGTGAGAGGGGCCCTGAGTTTGCGGCCTCAAGTGGAATGGACACCGCGATGCCCTGACTCAAAATAAGGCCGGATATCCCTGCAGTGACTTGAATGCAGGCTCGTCTTGCATCTCCCAAGATGAAAGGATGTCTGAATCTCCTGTGGAGACCACAGAGAAAGACCTAGTTCCCCACCTCATCGCGACCGGATTCCTTATAGCCTTTGAAAACTCCAGAGGTACGCGAAGATCAGTGCCTCCAAAGGAGACGATGCCTGACTCCTTGTGAAACTTGATAGGAGTCCCGGGATTCCTGTGGCACGTGGAAAGGGACACTTGGTCTCCTGCCTCAGCTGGAGAGGCGTCCCAATTGACCTGCCAAGCCTCGAGGAGAATTCCGAGTTGTCCTCGCAACTAGGCAGGAGTCCTGACGTCGCTGAAGAAATACGTGTGTGGAAGGGCCATCCCCGTCGTAACTCTAGAATATACCCCAGGTTCCCGCCGCAACTCGAGAAAAACCATGAGACTTCCCCCTCGCCGCGAGATGAGGCCTGATTCCCCTGCACTGCGTGCAGAGCAATTCCGTGTTGCACATAACACATAAAAGGAGCCTTGATTTCCTTGATGGCACTCTGGAGAAACACCAAGAACACTGTTTCAAGGCTAGAGGGATCCTGAGGTCACTGTAGCAACACGAAAGAGCTCCGTGGACCAAAAATCAACTCGAGATGAGAGGTTAGTCCCTGGCTTCGACTCCAGAGGAATACCACCTTACCACAAGCACCTCAAGAGGAGGCTTCTCTCAGCTCTAGGTATGTGAGAGGGGCCCTGCGTTTGCGGCCTCAAGTGGAATGGACACCGCGATGCCCTGACTCGAAATAAGGCCGGATATCCCTGCAGTGACTTGAATGCAGGATCGTTTTGCATCTCCCAAGATGAAAGGATGTCTGAATCTCCTGTGGAGACCACAGAGAAAGACCTAGTTCCCCACCTCATCGTGACCGGTTTCCTTATATCCTTTGAAAACTCCAGAGGTACGCGGAGATCAGTGCCTCCAAAGGAGACGATGCCTGACTCCTCGTGAAACTTGATAGGAGTCCCAGGATTCCTGTGGCACGTGGAACGGGACACTTGGTCTCCTGTCTCAGCTGGAGAGGCGTCCCAATTGCCCTGCCAAGCCTCGAGGAGAATCCCGAGTTGTCCCTCGCAACTAGGCAGGAGTCCTGACGTCGCTGAACAAACACGTGGGTGGAAGGGCCATCCCCTTCGTAACTCGAGAATATACCCCAGGTTCCCGCCGCAACTCGAGAAAAATCATGAGACTTCCCCCTCGCCGCGAGATGAGGCCAGACTACCCTGCACTGCGTGCAGAGCAATTCCGTGTTGCACATCACACATGAAAGGAGCCTTGATTTCCTTGATGGCACTCCAGAGAAACCCCAAGAACACTGTTTCAAGGCTAGAGGGATCCTGAGGTCACTGTAGCAACACGAAAGAGCTCCGTGGACCAAAAATCAACTCGAGATGAGAGGTTATTCCCTGGCTTCGACTCCAGAGGAATACCACCTTACCACAAGCACCTCAAGAGGAGGCTTCTCTCAGCTCTAGGTATGTGAGAGGGACCCTGAGTTTGCGGCCTCAAGTGGAATGGACACCGCGATGCCCTGACTCGAAATAAGGCTGGATATCTCTGCAGTGACTTGAATGCAGGCTCGTCTTGCATCTCCCAAGACGAAAGGATGTCTGAATCCCCTGTGGAGACCACAGAGAAAGACCTAGTTCCCCACCTCATCGCGACTGGAGGCCTCACATTCTTTGAAAACTCCAGAGGTATGCGGAGATCAGTGCCTCCAAAGGAGACGATGCCTGACTCCTCGTGAAAATTGATAGGAGTCCCAGGATTCCTGTGGCACGTGGAAAGGGACCCTTGGTCTCCCGCCTCAGCTGGAGAGGCGTCCCAATTGCCCTGCCAAGCCTCGAGGAGAATCCCGAGTTGTCCCTCACAACTAGGCAGGAGTCCTGCCGTCGCTGAACAAACACGTGGGTGGAAGGGCCATCCCCGTCGTAACTCGAGAATATACCCCAGGTTCCCGCCGCAACTCGAGAAAAACCATGAGACTTCCCCCTCGCCGCGAGATGAGGCCCGATTCACCTGCACTGCATTCAAAGCAATTCTGTATTGCACATCAAACTTGAAAGGAGCCTTGATTTCCTTGATGGCACTCCAGAGAAAGCCCAAGAACAGTGTTTCAAGGCTAGAGGGATCCTGAGGTCACTGTAGCCACACGAAAGAACTCCGTGGACCAAAAATCAACTCGAGATGAGAGGTTAGTCCCTGGCTTCGACACCGGAGGAATACCACCTTACCACAAGCACCTCAAGAGGAGGCTTCTCTCAGCTCTAGGTTTGTGAGAGGGACCCTGATTTTGGGGCCTCAAGTGGAATGGACACTGCGATGCCCTGATGCGCAATAATGCCGGATATCCCTGCAGTGCCTTGAATGCAGGCTCGTCTTGCATCTCCCAAGACGAAAGGATGTCTGAATCCCCTGTGGAGACCACAGAGAAAGACCTAATTAACCACCTCATCGCGACCGGAGGCCTCACATCCTTTGAAAAATCCAGACGTACGCGGAGATCAGTGCCTCCAAGGGAGACGATGCCTGACTCCTCGTGAAACTTGATAGGAGTCCCAGGATTCCTGTGGCACGTGGAAAGGGACACTTGGTCTCCCGCCTCAGCTGGAGAGGCGTCCCAATTGCCCTGCCAAGCCTCGAGGAGAATTCTGAGTTGTCCCTCGCAACTAGTCAGGAGTCCTGACGTGGCTGAAGAAACACGTGTGTGGAAGGGCCATCCCCGTCGTAACTTGAGAATATACCCAAGGTTCCCGCCGCAACTCGAGAAAAACCATGAGACTTCCCCCTCGTCGCGAGATGAGGCCCGATTCCCCTACACTGCGTGCAGAGCAATTCTGTGTTGCACATCACACATGAAAGGAGCCTTCATTTCCTTGGTGGCACTCCAGAGAAACCCCAAGAACACTGTTTCAAGGCTAGAGGGATACTGAGGTCACTGTAGCAACACGAAAGAGCTCCGTGGACCAAAAATCAACTCGAGATGAGAGGTTAGTCCCTGGCTTCGACTCCAGAGGAATACCACCTTACCACAAGCACCTCAAGAGGAGGCTTCTCTCAGCTCTAGGTATGTGAGAGGGACCCTGAGTTTGCGGCCTCAAGTGGAATGGACAACGTGATGCCCTGACTCGAAATAAGGCCGGATATCACTGCAGTGACTTGAATGCAGGCTTGCCTTGCATCTCCCAAGACGAAAGGATGTCTGAATCCCCTGTGTAGATCACAAAGAAAGACCTAGTTCCCCACCTCATCGCGACCGGAGGCCTCACATCCTTTGAAAACTCCAGAGCTACGCGGAGATCAGTGCCTCCAAAGGAGACGATGCCTGACTCCTCGTGAAACTTCATAGGATACCCAGGATTCCTGTGGCACGTGGAAAGGGACCCTTGGTCTCCCGCCTCAGCTGGAGAGGCGTCCCAATTACCCTGCCAAGCCTCGAGGAGAATCCCGAGTTGTCCCTCGCAACTAGGCAGGAGTCCTGCCGTCGCTGAACAAACTCGTGTGTGCAAAGGCCATCCCCATCGTAACTCGAGATATACCCCAGGTTCCCGCCGCAACTCGAGAAAAACCATGAGACTTCCCCCTCGCCGCGAGATGAGGCCCGATTCCTCTGCACTGCGTGCAGAGCAATTCGGTGTTGCACATCACACATGAAAGGAGCCTTCATTTCCTTGGTGGCACTGCAGAGAAACCCCAAGAACACTGTTTCAAGGCTAGAGGGATCCTGAGGTCACTGTAGCAACACGAAAGAGCTCCGTGGACCAAAAATCAACTCGAGATGAGAGGTAAGTCCCTGGCTTCGACTCCAGAGGAATACCACCTTACCACAAGCACCTCAAGAGGAGGCTTCTCTCAGCTCTAGGTATGTGAGAGGGAACCTGAGTTTGCGGCCTCAAGTGGAATGGACACCGCGATGCCCTGACTCGAAATAAGGCCGGATATCCCTGCAGTGACTTGAATGCAGGCTCGTCTTGCATCTCCCAATACGAAAGGATGTCTGAATCCCCTGTGGAGACCACAGAAAAAGAACTAGTTCCCCACCTCATCGCGACTGGAGGCCTCACATCCTTTGAAAACTCCAGAGGTACGCGGAGATCAGTGCCTCCAAAGGAGACGATGCCAGACTCCTCGTGAAACTTGATACGAGTCCCAGGATTCCTGTGGCACGTGGAAACGGACCCTTGGTCTCCCGCCTCAGCTGGAGAGGCGTCCCAATTGCCCTGCCAAGCCTCGAGGAGAATCCCGAGTTGTCCCTCGCAACTAGGCAGGAGTCCTGACGTCGCTGAACAAACACGTGATTGGAAGGGCCATCCCCGTCGTAACTCGAGAATATACCCCAGGTTCCCGCCGCAACTCGAGAAAAACCATGAGACTTCCCCCTCGCCGCGAGATGAGGCCCGATTCCCCTGCACTGCATGCAGAGCAATTCCGTGTTGCACATAACACATGAAAGGAGCCTTGATTTCCTTGATGGCACTCCAGAGAAACCCCAAGAACACTGTTTCAAGGCTAGAGGGATCCTGAGGTCACTGTAGCCACACGAAAGAGCTCCGTGGACCAAAAATCAACTCGAAATGAGAGGTTAGTCCCTGGCTTCGACTCCAGAGGAATACCACCTTACCACAAGCACCTCAAGAGTAGGCTTCTCTCAGCTCTATGTATGTGAGAGGGACCCTGAGTTTGCGGCCTCAAGTGGAATGGACACCGCGATGCTCTGACTCGAAATAAGGCCGGATATCCCTTCAGTGACTTGAATGCAGGCTCGTCTTGCATCTCCCAAGATGAAAGGATGTCTGAATCCCCTGTGGAGACCACAGAAAAAGACCTAGTTCCCCACCTCATCGCGACCGGAGGCCTCACATTCTTTGAAAACTCCAGAGGTATGCGGAGATCAGTGCCTCCAAAGGAGACGATGCCTGACTCCTCATGAAAGTTGATAGGAGTTCCAGGATTCCTGGGGCACGTGTAAAGGGACACTTGGTCTTCCGCCTCAGCTGGAGAGGCGTCCCAATTGCCCTGCCAAGCCTCGAGGAGAATCCCGAGTTGTCCCTCGCAACTAGGCAGGAGTCCTGACGTCGCTGAACAAACACGTGGGTGGAAGGGCCATCCCCGTCGTAACTCGAGAATATACCCCAGGTTCCCGCCGCAACTCGAGAAAAACCATGAGACTTCCCCCTCGCCGTCAGATGAGGCCCGATTCCCCTGCACTGCGTGCAGAGCAATTCCGTGTTGCACATCACACATGAAAGGAGCCTTGATTTCCTTGATGGCACTCCAGAGAAACCCCAAGAACACTGTTTCAAGGCTAGAGGGATCCTGAGGTCATTGTAGCAACACGAAAGAGCTCCGTGGACCACAAATCAACTCGAGATGAGAGGTTAGTCCCTGGCTTCGACTCCAGAGGAATACCACCTTACCACAAGCACCTCAAGAGGAGGCTTCTCTCAGCTCTAGGTATGTGAGAGGGACCCTGAGTTTGCGGCCTCAAGTGGAATGGACACCGCGATGCCCTGACTCGAAATAAGGCCGGACATCCCTGCAGTGACTTGAATGCAGGCTCGTCTTGCATCTCCCAAGATGAAAGGATGTCTGAATCCCCTGTGGAGACCACAGAGAAGGACCTAGTTCCCCACCTCATCGCGACCGGCGGCCTCACATACTTTGAAAACTCAGAGATTCACGGAGATCAGTGCCTCCAAAGGAAACGATGCCTGACTCCTAGGGAAACTTGATAGGAGTCCCAGGATTCCTGTGGCACGTGGAAAGGGACACTTGGTCTCCCGCCTCAGCTGTACAGGCGTCCCAACTGCCCTGCCAAGCCTCGAGGAGAATCCCGAGTTGTCCCTCGCAACTAGGCAGGAGTCCTGACGTCACTGAACAAACACGTGGGTGGAAGGGCCATCCCCGTCGTAACTCGAGAATATACCCCAGGTTCCCGCCGCAACTCGAGAAAAACCATGAGACTTCCCCCTCGCCGCGAGATGAGGCCCGATTCCCCTGCACTGCGTGCAGAGCAATTCCGTGTTGCACATCACACATGAAAGGAGCCTTGATTTCCTTGATGGCACTCCAGAGAAACCCCAAGAACACTGTTTCAAGGCTAGAGGGATCCTGAGATCACTGTAGCAACACGAAAGAGCTCCGTGGACCAAAAATCAACTCGAGATGAGAGGTTAGTCCCTGGCTTCGACTCCAGAGGAATACCACCTTACCACAAGAACCTCAAGAGGAGGCTTCTCTCAGCTCTAGCTATGTGCTGAGTTTGCGGCCTCAAGTGGAATGGACACCGCGATGCCCTGACTCGAAATAAGGCCGGATATCCCTGAAGTGACTTGAATGCAGGCTCGTCTTGCATCTCCCAAGACGAAAGGATGTCTGAATCCCCTGTGGAGACCACAGAGAAAGACCTATTCCCCACATCATCGCGACCGGAGGCCTCACATCCTTTGAAAACACCACAGGTACGCGGAGATCAGTGCCTCCAAAGGAGACGATGCCTGACTCCTCGTGAAACTTGATAGGAGTCACAGGATTCCTGTGGAATGTGGAAAGGGACACTTGGTCTCCCGCCTCAGCTGGAGAGGCGTCCCAATTGCCCTGCCAAGCCTCGAGGAGAATCCCGAGTTGTCCCTCGCAACTAGGCAGGAGTCCTGACGTCGCTGAACAAACACGTGGGTGAAAGGGCCATCCCCGTCCTGACTCGACAATATACCCCAGGTTCCCGCCGCAACTCGAGAAAAACCATGAGACTTCCCCCTCGCCACGAGATGAGGCCCGATTCCCCTGCACTGCGTGCAGAGCAATTTCGTGTTGCACATCACACATGAAAGGAGGCTTGATTTCCTTGATGGCACTCCAGAGAAACCCCAAGAACACTGTTTCAAGGCTAGCGGGATCCTGAGGTCAGTGTAGCAACACTAAAGAGTTCCGTGGACCAAAAATCAACTTGAGATGAGAGGTTAGTCCCTGGCTTCGACTCCAGAGGAATACCACCTTACCACAAGCACCTCAAGAGGAGGCTTCTCTCAGCTCTAGGTATGTGAGAGGGACCCTGAGTTTGCGGCCTCAAGTGGAATGGAGACTGCGATGCCCTGACTCGAAATAAGGCTGGATATTCCTGCAGTGACTTGAATGCAGGCTCGTCTTGCATCTCCCAAGACGAAAGGATGTCTGAATCCCCTGTGGAGACCACAGAAAAAGACCTAGTTCCCCACATCATCGCGACCGGAGGCCTCACATCCTTTGAAAACTCCAGAGGTACGCGGAGATCAGTGCCTCCAAAGGAGACGATGCCTGACTCCTCGTGAAACTTGATAGGAGTCCCAGGATTCCTGTGGAATGTGGAAAGGGACACTTGGTCTCCCGCCTCAGCTGGAGAGGCGTCCCAATTGCCCTGCCAAGCCTCGAGGAGAATCCCGAGTTGTCCCTCGCAACTAGGCAGGAGTCCTGACGTCGCTGAACAAACACGTGGGTGGAAGGGCCATCCCCGTCGTAAATCGAGAATATACCCCAGGTTCCCGCCGCAACTCGAGAAAAACCATGAGACTTCCCCCTCGCCCCGAGATGAGGCCCGATTCCCCTGCACTGCGAGCAGAGCAATTCCATGTTGCACATCACACATGAATGGAGCCTTGATTTCCTTGATAGCACTCCAGAGAATCCCCAAGAACACTGTTTCAAGGCTAGAGGGATCCTGACGTCACTGTAGCCACACGAAAGAGCTCCGTGGCCCAAAAATCAACTAGAGATGAGAGGTTAGTCCCTGGCTTCAACTCAAGAGGAATACCACCTTACCACAAGCACCTCAAGAGGAGGCTTCTCGCAGCTCTAGGTATGTGAGAGGGACCCTGAGTTTGCGGCCTCAAGTGGAATGGACACCGCGATGCCCTGACTCGAAATAAGGCCGGATATCCCTGAAGTGACTTGAATGCAGGCTCGTCTTGCATCTCCCAAGACGAAAGGATGTCTGAATCCCCTGTGGAGACCACAGAAAAAGACCTAGTTCCCCACCTCATCGCGACCGGAGGCCTCACATCCTTTGAAAGCTTCAGAGGTACGCGGAGATCAGTGCCTCCAAAGGAGACGATGCCTGACTCCTCGTGAAACTTGATAGGAGTCCCAGGATTCCTGTGCACGTGGAAAGGGACCCTTGGTCTCCCGCCTCAGCTGGAGAGACGTCCCAATTGCCCTGCCAAGCCTCGAGGAGAATCCCGAGTTGTCCCTCGCAACTAGGCAGGAGTCCTGACGTCGCTGAACAAACACGTGGGTGGAAGGGCCATCCCCGTCGTAACTCGAGAATATACCCCAGGTTCCCGCCGCAACTCGAGAAAAACCATGAGACTTCCACCTCGCCGCGAGATGAGGCCCGATTCCCCTGCACTGCGTGCAGAGCAATTCCGTGTTGCACATCACACATGAAAGGAGCCTTGATTTCCTTGATGGCACTCCAGAGAAACCCCAAGAACACTGTTTCAAGGCTGGAGGGATCCTGAGGTCCCTGTAGCAGCACGAAAGAGCTCCGTGGACCATGAATCAACACGAGATGAGAGGTTAGTCCCTGGCTTCGACTCCAGAGGAATACCACCTTACCACAAGCACCTCAAGAGGAGGCTTTTCTCAGCTCTAGCTATCTGAGAGGGACCCTGAGTTTGCGGCCTCAAGTGGAATGGACACCGCGATGCCCTGACGCGAAATAAGGTCGGATATCCCTGCAGTGACTTGAATGCAGGCTCGTCTTGCATCTCCCAAGACGAAAGGAGGTCTGAATCCCCTGTGGAGACCACAGAGAATGACCCAATTCCCCACCTCATCGCGACCGGAGGCCTCACATCCTTTGAAAATTCCAGAGGTACGCGGAGATCAGTGCCTCCAAAGGAGACGATGCCTGACTCCTCGTGAAACTTGATAGGAGTCCCAGGATTCCTGTGGCATGTGGAAAGGGACACTTGGTCTCCCGCCTCAGCTGGAGAGGCGTCGCAATTGCCCTGCCAAGCCTCGAGGAGAATCCCGAGTTGTCCCTCTTAACTAGGCAGGAGTCCTGCCGTCGCTGAACTAACTCGTGTGTGGAAGGGCCATCCCCGTCGTAACTCGAGAATATACCGCAGGTTCCTGCCGCAACTCGAGAAAAACCATGAGACGTCCCCCTCGCCGCGTGATGAGGCCCGATTCCCCTGCACTGCGTGCAGAGCAATTCTGTTTTGCACATCACACATGAAAGGAGCCTTGATTTCCTTGATGGCACTCCAGAGAAACCCCAAGAACACTGTTTCAAGGTTGAGGGATCCTGAGGTCACTGTAGCAACACGAAAGAGCTCCGTGGACCAAAAATCAACTCGAGATGAGAGGTTAGTCCCTGGCTTCGACTCCAGAGGAATACCACCTTACCACAAGCACCTCAAGAGGAGGCTTCTCTCAGCTGTATGTATGTGAGAGGGACCCTGAGTTTGCGGCCTCAAGTGGAATGGAGACCGCGATGCCCTAACTCGAAATAAGGCCGGATATCCCTGCAGTGACTTGAATGCAGGCTCGTCTTGCATCTCCCAAGACGAAAGGATGTCTGAATCCCCTGTGGAGACCACAGAGAAAGACCTACTTCCCCACCTCATCGCGACCGGAGGCCTCACATCCTTTAAAAACTCCAGAGGTACGCGGAGATCAGTGCCTCCAAAGGAGACGATGCCTGACTCCTCGTGAAACTTGATAGGAGTCCCAGGATTCCTGTGGCACGTGGAAAGGGACCCTTGATCTCCCGCCTCAGCTGGAGAGGTGTCGCAATTGCCCTGTCAAGCCTCAAGGAGAATCCCGAGTTGTCCCTCGCAACTAGGCAGGAGTCCTGACGTCGCTGAAAAAACACGTGGGTGGAAGGGCCATCCCCGTTGTAACTCGAGAATATAGCCCAGGTTCCCGCCGCAACTCGAGAAAAACCATGAGACTTCCCCCTCGCAGCGAGATGAGGCCCAATTCCCCTGCACTGCGTGCAGAGCAATTCCGTGTTGCACATCACACATGAAAGGAGCCTTGATTTCCTTGATGGCACTTCAGAGAAACCCCAGCAACACTGTTTCAAGGCTAGAGGGATCCTGAGGTCAGTGTAGCAACACGAAAGAGCTCCGTGGACTAAAAATCAACTCGAGATGAGAGGTTAGTCCCTGGCTTCGACTCCAGAGGAATACCACCTTACCACAAGCACCTCAAGAGGAGGCTTCTCTCAGCTCTAGGTATGTGAGAGGGACCCTGAGTTTGCGGACTCAAGTGGAATTGACACCGCGATTGCCTGACGCGAAATAAGGCCGGATATTCCTGCAGTGACTTGAATGCAGGCTCGTCTTGCATCTCCCAAGACGAAAGGATGTCTGAATCCCCTGTGGAGACCACAGAGAATGACCTATTTCCCCACCTCATCGCGACCGGAGGCCTCACATCCTTTGAAAACTCCAGAGGTACGCGGAGATCAGTGCCTCCAAAGGAGACGATGCCTGACTCCTCGTGAAACTTGATAGGAGTCACAGGATTCCTGTGGCACGTGGAAAGGGACACTTGGTCTCCCGCCTCAGCTGGAGAGGCGTCCCAATTGCCCTGCCAAGCCTCGAGGAGAATCCCGAGTTGTCCCTCGCAACTAGGCAGGAGTCCTGACGTCGCTGAACAAACACATGGGTGGAAGGGCCATCCCTGTCGTAACTCGAGAATATACCCCAGGTTCCCGCCGCAACTCGAGAAAAACCATGAGACTTCCCCCTCGCCGCGAGATGAGGCCCGATTCCCCTGCACTGCGTGCAGAGCAATTCCGTGTTGCACATCACACATGAAAGGAGCCTTGATTTCCTTGATGGCACTCCAGAGAAACCCCAAGAACACTGTTTCAAGGCTGGAGGGATCCTGAGGTCCCTGTAGCAGCACGAAAGAGCTCCGTGGACCATGAATCAACTCGAGATGAGAGGTTAGTCCCTGGCTTCGACTCCAGAGAAATACCACCTTACCACAAGCACCTCAAGAGGAGGCTTCTCTCAGCTGTATGTATGTGAGAGGGACCCTGAGTTTGCGGCCTCAAGTGGAATGGACACCGCGATGCCCTGACTCGAAATCAGGCCAGATATCCCTGCAGTGACGTGAATGCAGGCTCGTCTTGCATCTCCCAAGACGAAAGGATGTCTGAATCCCCTGTGGAGACCACAGAGAAAGACCTAGTTCCCCACCTCATCGCAACCGGAGGCCTCACATCCCTTGAAAACTCCAGAGGTATGCGGAGATCAGTGCCTCCAAAGGAGACGATGCCTGACTCCTCGTGAAACTTGATAGGAGTCCCAGGATTCCTGTGGCACGTGGAAAGGGACCCTTGGTCTCCCGCCTCAGCTGGAGAGGCGTCCCAATTGCCCTGCCAAGCCTCGAGGAGAATCCCGAGTTGTCCCTCGCAACTAGGCAGGAGTCCTGACATGGCTGAACAAACACGTGGGTGGAAGGGCCATCCCCGTCGTAACTCGAGAATATACCCCAGGATCCAATCGCAACTCGAGAAAAACAATGAGACTTCCCCCTCGACGCAAAATGAGGCCCGATACCCTGCACTGCGTGCAGAGGAATTCCGTGTTGCACATCACACATGAAAGGAGCCTTGATTTACTTGATGGCACTCCAGAGAAACCCCAAGAACACTGTTTCAAGGCTGGAGGGATCCTGAGGTCCCTGTAGCAGCACGAAAGAGCTCTGTGGACAATGAATCAACTCGAGATGAGAGGTTAGTCCCTGGCTTCGACTCCAGAGGAATACCACCTTACCACAAGCACCTCAAGCGGAGGCTTCTCTCAGCTCTATGTATGTGAGAGGGACCCTGAATTTGCGGCCTCAAGTGGAATGGACACCACGATGCCCTGACTCGAAATAAGGCCTGATATCCCTGCAGTGACTTGAATGCAGGCTCGTCTTGCATCTCCCAAGACGAAAGGATGTCTGAATCCCCTGTGGAGACCACAGAGAAAGACCTAGTTCCCCACCTCATCGCGACCGGAGGCCTCACATCCTTTGAAAACTCCAGAGGTACCCGGAGATCAGTGCCTCCAAAGGAGACGATGCCTGACTCCTCGTGAAACTTGATAGGAGTCCCAGGATTTCTGTGGCACGTGGAAAGGGACACTTGGTCTCCCGCCTCAGCTGGAGAGGCGTCCCAATTGCCCTGCCAAGCCTCGAGGAGAATCCCGAGTTGTCCCTCGCAACTAGGCAGGAGTCCTGACGTCGCTGAACAAACACGTGGGTGGAAGGGCCATCCCCGTCGTAACTCGAGAATATACCCCAGGTTTCCGCCACAACTCGAGAAAAACCATCAGACTTCCCCCTCGCCGCGAGATGAGGCCCGATTCCCCTGCACTGCGTGCAGAGCAATTCCGTGTTGCACATCACACATGAAAGGAGCCTTGATTTCCTTGATGGCACTCCAGAGAAACCCCAAGAACACTGTTTCAAGGTTGAGGGATCCTGAGGTCACTGTAGCAACACGAAAGAGGTCCGTGGACCAAAAAGCAACTCGAGATGAGAGGTTAGTCCCTGGCTTCGACTCCAGAGGAATACCACCTTACCACAAGCACCTCAAGAGGAGGCTTCTCTCAGCTCTAGGTATGTGAGAGGGACACTGAGTTTGCGGCCTCAAGTGGAATGGAGACCGCGATGCCCTGACTCGAAATAAGGCCGGATATCCCTGCAGTGACTTGAATGCACGCTCGTCTTGCATCTCCCAAGACGAAAGTATGTCTGAATCCCCTGTGGAGACCACAGAGAAAGACCTAGTTCCCCACCTCATCGCGACCGGAGGCCTCACATCCTTTGAAAACTCCAGAGGTACGCGGAGATCAGTGCCTCCAAAGGAGACGATGCCTGACTCCTCGTGAAACTTGATAGGAGTCCCAGGATTCCTGTGGCATGTGGAAAGGGACCCTTGGTCTCCCGCCTCAGATGGAGAGGCGTCCCAATTGCCCTGCCAAGCCTTGAGGCGAATCCCGAGTTGTCCCTCGCAACTAGGCAGGAGTCCTGACGTCGCTGAACAAACACGTGATTGGAAGGGCCATCCCCGTCGTAACTCGAGAATACACCCCAGGTTCCCGCCGCAACTGGAGAAAAACCTTGAGACTTCCCCCTCGCTGCGAGATGAGGCCCAATTCCCCTGCACTGCGTGCAGAGCAATTGTGTGTTGCACATCACACATGAAAGGAGCCTTGATTTCCTTGATGGCACTCCAGAGAAACCCCAAGAACACTGTTTCAAGGATAGAGGGTTCCTGAGGTAAATGTAGCAACAAGAAAGAGCTCCGTGGACCAAAAATCAACTCGAGAAGAGAAGTTAGTCCCTGGCTTCGACTCCAGAGGAATACCACCATACCACAAGCACCTCAAGAGGAGGCTTCTCTCAGCTCTAGGTATGTGAGAGGGACCCTGATTTTGCGGCCTCAAGTGGAATGGACACCGCGATGCCCTGACTCTAAATAAGGCCGGATATCCCTGCAGTGATTTGAATGCAGGCTGGTCTTGCATCTCCCAAGACGAAAGGATGTCTGAATCCCCTGTGGAGACCACAGAGAAAGACCTAGTTCCCCACCTCATCACGACCGGAGGCCTCACATCCTTTGAAAACTCCAGAGGTACGCGGAGATCAGTGCCTCCAAAGGAGACGATGCCTGACTCCTCGTGAAGCTTGATAGGAGTCCCAGGATTCCTGTGGCACTTGGAAAGGGACCCTTGGTCTCCTTCCTCAGCTGGAGAGACGTCCCAATTGCCCTGCCAAGCCTCGAGGAGAATCCCGAGTTGTCCCTCGCAACTAGGCAGGAGTCCTGACGTCGCTGAACAAACACGTGGGTGGAAGGGCCATCCCCTTCGTAACTCGAGAATATACCCCAGGTTCCCGCCGCAACTCGAGAAAAACCATGAGACTTCCCCCTCGCCGCGAGATGAGGCCCGATTCCCCTGCACTGCGTGCAGAGCAATTCTGTTTTGCACATCACACATGAAAGGAGCCTTGATTTCCTTGATGGCATTCCAGAGAAACCGCAAGAACACTGTTTCAAGGCTAGAGGGATCTTGAGGTCACTGTAGCAATTAGAAAGAGCTCCGTGGACCAAGAATTAACTCGAGATGAGAGGTTAGTCCCTGGCTTCGACTCCAGAGGAATACTACCTTAACACAAGCACCTCAAGAGGAGGCTTATCTCAGCTCTAGGTATGTGAGAGGGACCCTGAGTTTGCAGCCTCAAGTGGAATGGACACCACGAAGCCCTGACTCGAAATAAGGCCGGATATCCCTGCAGTGACTTGAATGCAGGCTCGTCTTGCATTTCCATGACGAAAGTATATCTGAATCCCCTGTGGAGACCACAGAGAAAGACCTAGTTCCCCACCTCATCGCGACCGGAAACCTCATATCCTTTGAAAACTCCAGAGGTACGTGGAGATCAGTGCCTCCAAAGGAGACGATGCCTGACTCCTCGTGAAACTTGATAGGAGTCCCAGGATTCCTGTGGCACGTGGAAAGGGACCCTTGGTCTCCCGCCTCAGCTGGAGAGGCGTTCCAATTGCCCTGCCAAGCCTCGAGGAGAATCCCGAGTTGACCCTCGCAACTAGGCAGGAGTCCTGACGTCGCTGAACAAACAAGCGGGTTTAAGGGCCATCCCCGTCGTAACTCGAGAATATACCCCAGGTTCCCGCCGCAACTCGAGAAAAACCATGAGACTTCCCCCTCGCCGCGAGATGAGGCCCGATTCCCTTGCACTGCATGCAGAACAATTCCGTGTTGCACATCACACATGAAAGGAGTCTTGATTTCCTTGATGGCACTCCAGAGAAACCCCAAGAACACTGTTTCAAGTTTAAAGGGATGCTGAGGTCACTGTAGCTACACGAAATTGCTCCGTGGACCAAAAATCAACTCGAGATGAGAGGTTAGTCCCTGGCTTCGACTCCAGAGGAAACCACCTTACCACAAGCACCTCAAGAGGAGGCTTCTCTCAGCTCTAGGTATGTGAGAGGGACCCTGAGTTTGCGGCCTCAAGTGGAATGGACACGCGATGCCCTGACTCGAAATAAGGCCGGATATCCCTGCAGTGACTTGAATGCAGGCTTGTCTTGCATTTCCCAAGACGAAAGGATGTCTGAATCCCCTGTGGAGACCACAGAGAAAGACCTAGTTCCCCACGTCATAGCGACCGGAGGCTTCACATACTTTGAAAATTCCAGAGGTATACTGAGATCAGTGCCTCCAAAGGAGACGATGCCTGACTCCTCGTGAAACTTGATAGGAGTCCCAGGATTCCTGTGGCACGTGGAAAGGGACCTTTGGTCTCCCGCCTCACCTGGAGAGGGGTCCCAATTGCCCTGCCAAGCCTCGAGGAGAATCCCGAGTTGTCCCTCGCAACTAGGCAGGAGTCCTGACGTCGCTGAACAAACACGTGGGTGGAAGGGCCATCCCCGTCGTAACTCGAGAATATACCCCAGGTTCCCGCCGCAACTCGAGAAAAACCATGAGACTTCCCCCTCGCCGCAAGATGAGGCCCGATTCCCCTGCACTGCATTCAAAGCAATTCTGTATTGCACATCAAACTTGAAAGGAGCCTTGATTTCCTTGATGGCACTCCAGAGAAAGCCCAAGAACAGTGTTTCAAGGCTAGAGGGATCCTGAGGTCACTGTAGCAACACGAAAGAGCTCCGTGGACCAAAAATCAACTCGAGATGAGAGGTTAGTCCCTGGCTTCGACTCCAGAGGAATACCACCTTACCACAAGCACCTCAAGAGGAGGCTTCTCTCAGCTCTAGGTATGTGAGAGGGACCCTGAGTTTGCGGCCTCAAGTGGAATGGACAACGTGATGCCCTGACTCGAAATAAGGCCGGATATCACTGCAGTGACTTGAATGCAGGCTTGCCTTGCATCTCCCAAGACGAAAGGATGTCTGAATCCCCGGTGTAGATCACAAAGAAAGACCTAGTTCCCCACCTCATCGCGACCGGAGGCCTCACATCCTTTGAAAACTCCAGAGCTACGCGGAGATCAGTGCCTCCAAAGGAGACGATGCCTGACTCCTCGTGAAACTTCATAGGATACCCAGGATTCCTGTGGCACGTGGAAAGGGACCCTTGGTCTCCCGCCTCAGCTGGAGAGGCGTCCCAATTACCCTGCCAAGCCTCGAGGAGAATCCCGAGTTGTCCCTCGCAACTAGGCAGGAGTCCTGCCATCGCTGAACAAACTCGTGTGTGCAAAGGCCATCCCCATCGTAACTCGAGATATACCCCAGGTTCCCGCCGCAACTCGAGAAAAACCATGAGACTTCCCCCTCGCCGCGAGATGAGGCCCGATTCCTCTGCACTGCGTGCAGAGCAATTCGGTGTTGCACATCACACATGAAAGGAGCCTTCATTTCCTTGGTGGCACTGCAGAGAAACCCCAAGAACACTGTTTCAAGGCTAGAGGGATCCTGAGGTCACTGTAGCAACACGAAAGAGCTCCGTGGACCAAAAATCAACTCGAGATGAGAGGTAAGTCCCTGGCTTCGACTCCAGAGGAACACCACCTTACCACAAGCACCTCAAGAGGAGGCTTCTCTCAGCTCTAGGTATGTGAGAGGGAACCTGAGTTTGCGGCCTCAAGTGGAATGGACACCGCGATGCCCTGACTCACAATAAGGCCGGATATCCCTGCAGTGACTTGAATGCAGGCTCGTCTTGCATCTCCCAAGACGAAAGGATGTCTGAATCCCCTGTGGAGACCACAGAAAAAGAACTAGTTCCCCACCTCATCGCGACTGGAGGCCTCACATCCTTTGAAAACTCCAGAGGTACGCGGAGATCAGTGCCTCCAAAGGAGACGATGCCAGACTCCTCGTGAAACTTGATACGAGTCCCAGGATTCCTGTGGCACGTGGAAACGGACCCTTAGTCTCCCGCCTCAGCTGGAGAGGCGTCCCAATTGCCCTGCCAAGCCTCGAGGAGAATCCCGAGTTGTCCCTCGCAACTAGGCAGGAGTCCTGACGTCGCTGAACAAACACGTGATTGGAAGGGCCATCCCCGTCGTAACTCGAGAATATACCCCAGGTTCCCGCCGCAACTCGAGAAAAACCATGAGACTTCCCCCTCGCCGCGAGATGAGGCCCGATTCCCCTGCACTGCATGCAGAGCAATTCCGTGTTGCACATAACACATGAAAGGAGCCTTGATTTCCTTGATGGCACTCCAGAGAAACCCCAAGAACACTGTTTCAAGGCTAGAGGGATCCTGAGGTCACTGTAGCCACACGAAAGAGCTCCGTGGACCAAAAATCAACTCGAAATGAGAGGTTAGTCCCTGGCTTCGACTCCAGAGGAATACCACCTTACCACAAGCACCTCAAGAGTAGGCTTCTCTCAGCTCTATGTATGTGAGAGGGACCCTGAGTTTGCGGCCTCAAGTGGAATGGACACCGTGATGCTCTGACTCGAAATAAGGCCGGATATCCCTTCAGTGACTTGAATGCAGGCTCGTCTTGCATCTCCCAAGATGAAAGGATGTCTGAATCCCCTGTGGAGACCACAGAAAAAGACCTAGTTCCCCACCTCATCGCGACCGGAGGCCTCACATTCTTTGAAAACTCCAGAGGTATGCGGAGATCAGTGCCTCCAAAGGAGACGATGCCTGACTCCTCATGAAAGTTGATAGGAGTTCCAGGATTCCTGGGGCACGTGTAAAGGGACACTTGGTCTTCCGCCTCAGCTGGAGAGGCGTCCCAATTGCCCTGCCAAGCCTCGAGGAGAATCCCGAGTTGTCCCTCGCAACTAGGCAGGAGTCCTGACGTCGCTGAACAAACACGTGGGTGGAAGGGCCATCCCCGTCGTAACTCGAGAATATACCCCAGGTTCCCGCCGCAACTCGAGAAAAACCATGAGACTTCCCCCTCGCCGTCAGATGAGGCCCGATTCCCCTGCACTGCGTGCAGAGCAATTCCGTGTTGCACATCACACATGAAAGGAGCCTTGATTTCCTTGATGGCACTCCAGAGAAACCCCAAGAACACTGTTTCAAGGCTAGAGGGATCCTGAGGTCATTGTAGCAACACGAAAGAGCTCCGTGGACCACAAATCAACTCGAGATGAGAGGTTAGTCCCTGGCTTCGACTCCAGAGGAATACCACCTTACCACAAGCACCTCAAGAGGAGGCTTCTCTCAGCTCTAGGTATGTGAGAGGGACCCTGAGTTTGCGGCCTCAAGTGGAATGGACACCGCGATGCCCTGACTCGAAATAAGGCCGGACATCCCTGCAGTGACTTGAATGCAGGCTCGTCTTGCATCTCCCAAGATGAAAGGATGTCTGAATCCCCTGTGGAGACCACAGAGAAAGACCTAGTTCCCCACCTCATCGCGACCGGCGGCCTCACATACTTTGAAAACTCCAGAGATACACGGAGATCAGTGCCTCCAAAGGAAACGATGCCTGACTCCTAGGGAAACTTGATAGGAGTCCCAGGATTCCTGTGGCACGTGGAAAGGGACACTTGGTCTCCCGCCTCAGCTGTACAGGCGTCCCAACTGCGCTGCCAAGCCTCGAGGAGAATCCCGAGTTGTCCCTCGCAACTAGGCAGGAGTCCTGACGTCACTGAACAAACACGTGGGTGGAAGGGCCATCCCCGTCGTAACTCGAGAATATACCCCAGGTTCCCGCCGCAACTCGAGAAAAACCATGAGACTTCCCCCTCGCCGCGAGATGAGGCCCGATTCCCCTGCACTGCGTGCAGAGCAATTCCGTGTTGCACATCACACATGAAAGGAGCCTTGATTTCCTTGATGGCACTCCAGAGAAACCCCAAGAACACTGTTTCAAGGCTAGAGGGATCCTGAGATCACTGTAGCAACACGAAAGAGCTCCGTGGACCAAAAATCAACTCGAGATGAGAGGTTAGTCCCTGGCTTCGACTCCAGAGGAATACCACCTTACCACAAGAACCTCAAGAGGAGGCTTCTCTCAGCTCTAGCTATGTGCTGAGTTTGCGGCCTCAAGTGGAATGGACACCGCGATGCCCTGACTCGAAATAAGGCCGGATATCCCTGAAGTGACTTGAATGCAGGCTCGTCTTGCATCTCCCAAGACGAAAGGATGTCTGAATCCCCTGTGGAGACCACAGAGAAAGACCTATTCCCCACATCATCGCGACCGGAGGCCTCACATCCTTTGAAAACACCACAGGTACGCGGAGATCAGTGCCTCCAAAGGAGACGATGCCTGACACCTCGTGAAACTTGATAGGAGTCACAGGATTCCTGTGGCACGTGGAAAGGGACCCTTGGTCTCCCGCCTCAGCTGGAGAGGCGTCCCAATTGCCCTGCCAAGCCTCGAGGAGAATCCCGAGTTGTCCCTCGCAACTAGGCAGGAGTCCTGACGTCGCTGAACAAACACGTGGGTGAAAGGGCCATCCCCGTCCTGACTCGACAATATACCCCAGGTTCCCGCCGCAACTCGAGAAAAACCATGAGACTTCCCCCTCGCCACGAGATGAGGCCCGATTCCCCTGCACTGCGTGCAGAGCAATTTCGTGTTGCACATCACACATGAAAGGAGGCTTGATTTCCTTGATGGCACTCCAGAGAAACCCCAAGAACACTGTTTCAAGGCTAGCGGGATCCTGAGGTCAGTGTAGCAACACTAAAGAGTTCCGTGGACCAAAAATCAACTTGAGATGAGAGGTTAGTCCCTGGCTTCGACTCCAGAGGAATACCACCTTACCACAAGCACCTCAAGAGGAGGCTTCTCTCAGCTCTAGGTATGTGAGACGGACCCTGAGTTTGCGGCCTCAAGTGGAATGGAGACTGCGATGCCCTGACTCGAAATAAGGCTGGATATTCCTGCAGTGACTTGAATGCAGGCTCGTCTTGCATCTCCCAAGACGAAAGGATGTCTGAATCCCCTGTGGAGACCACAGAAAAAGACCTAGTTCCCCACATCATCGCGACCGAAGGCCTCACATCCTTTGAAAACTCCAGAGGTACGCGGAGATCAGTGCCTCCAAAGGAGACGATGCCTGACTCCTCGTGAAACTTGATAGGAGTCCCAGGATTCCTGTGGAATGTGGAAAGGGACACTTGGTCTCCCGCCTCAGCTGGAGAGGCGTCCCAATTGCCCTGCCAAGCCTCGAGGAGAATCCCGAGTTGTCCCTCGGAACTAGGCAGGAGTCCTGACGTCGCTGAACAAACACGTGGGTGGAAGGGCCATCCCCGTCGTAAATCGAGAATATACCCCAGGTTCCCGCCGCAACTCGAGAAAAACCATGAGACTTCCCCCTCGCCCCGAGATGAGGCCCGATTCCCCTGCACTGCGAGCAGAGCAATTCCATGTTGCACATCACACATGAATGGAGCCTTGATTTCCTTGATAGCACTCCAGAGAATCCCCAAGAACACTGTTTCAAGGCTAGAGGGATCCTGACGTCACTGTAGCAACACGAAAGAGCTCCGTGGCCCAAAAATCAACTAGAGATGAGAGGTTAGTCCCTGGCTTCAACTCAAGAGGAATACCACCTTACCACAAGCACCTCAAGAGGAGGCTTCTCGCAGCTCTAGGTATGTGAGAGGGACCCTGAGTTTGCGGCCTCAAGTGGAATGGACACCGCGATGCCCTGACTCGAAATAAGGCCGGATATCCCTGAAGTGACTTGAATGCAGGCTCGTCTTGCATCTCCCAAGACGAAAGGATGTCTGAATCCCCTGTGGAGACCACAGAAAAAGACCTAGTTCCCCACATCATCGCGACCGGAGGCCTCACATCCTTTGAAAACTCCAGAGGTACGTGGAGATCAGTGCCTCCAAAGGAGACGATGCCTGACTCCTCGTGAAACTTGATAGGAGTCACAGGATTCCTGTGGCACGTGGAAAGGGACCCTTGGTCTCCCGCCTCAGCTGGAGAGGTGTCCCAATTGCCCTGCCAAGCCTCGAGGAGAATCCCGAGTTGTCCCTCGCAACTAGGCAGGAGTCCTGACGTCGCTGAACAAACACGTGGCTGGAAGGGCCATCCCCGTCATAACTCGAGAATATACCCCAGGTTCCCGCCGCAACTCGAGAAAAACCATGAGACTTCCCCTCGCCGCTAGATGAGGCTCGATGCTCCTGCACTGCATGCAGAGCAATTCCGTGTTGCACATCACACATGAAAGGAGCCTTGATTTCCTTGATGGCACTCCAGAGAAACCCCAAGAACACTGTTTCAAGGCTGGAGGGATCCTGAGGTCACTGTAGCAACACAAAAGAGCTCCATGGACCAAAAATCAACTCGAGATGAGAGGTTAGTCCCTGGCTTCGACTCCAGAGGAATACCACCTTACCACAAGCACCTCAAGAAGAGTCTTCTCTCAGCTCTAGGTATGTGAGAGGGACCCTGAGTTTGCAGCCTCATGTGGAATGGACACCGCGATGCCCTGACTCGAAATAAGGCCGGATATCCCTGCAGTGACTTGAATGCAGGCTCGTCTTGCATCTCCCAAGATGAAAGAATGTCTGAATCCCCTGTGGAGACCACAGAGAAAGACCTACTTCCCCACCTCATCGCGACCGGAGGCCTCACATCCTTTGAAAGCTTCAGAGGAACACGGAGATCAGTGCCTCCAAAGGAGACGATGCCTGACTCCTCGTGAAACTTGATAGGAGTCCCAGGATTCCTGTGCACGTGGAAAGGGACCCTTGGTCTCCCGCCTCAGCTGGAGAGACGTCCCAATTGCCCTGCCAAGCCTCGAGGAGAATCCCGAGTTGTCCCTCGCAACTAGGCAGGAGTCCTGACGTCGCTGAACAAACACGTGGGTGGAAGGGCCATCCCTGTCGTAACTCGAGAATATACCCCAGGTTCCCGCCGCAACTCGAGAAAAACCATGAGACTTCCCCCTCGCCGCGAGATGAGGCCCGATTCCCCTGCACTGCGTGCAGAGCAATTCCGTGTTGCACATCACACATGAAAGGAGCCTTGATTTCCTTGATGGCACTCCAGAGAAACCCCAAGAACACTGTTTCAAGGCTGGAGGGATCCTGAGGTCCCTGTAGCAGCACGAAAGAGCTCCGTGGACCATGAATCAACTCGAGATGAGAGGTTAGTCCCTGGCTTCGACTCCAGAGAAATACCACCTTACCACAAGCACCTCAAGAGGAGGCTTCTCTCAGCTGTATGTATGTGAGAGGGACCCTGAGTTTGCGGCCTCAAGTGGAATGGACACCGCGATGCCCTGACTCGAAATCAGGCCAGATATCCCTGCAGTGACGTGAATGCAGGCTCGTCTTGCATCTCCCAAGACGAAAGGATGTCTGAATCCCCTGTGGAGACCACAGAGAAAGACCTAGTTCCCCACCTCATCGCAACCGGAGGCCTCACATCCCTTGAAAACTCCAGAGGTATGCGGAGATCAGTGCCTCCAAAGGAGACGATGCCTGAGTCCTCGTGAAACTTGATAGGAGTCCCAGGATTCCTGTGGCACGTGGAAAGGGACCCTTGGTCTCCCGCCTCAGCTGGAGAGGCGTCCCAATTGCCCTGCCAAGCCTCGAGGAGAATCCCGAGTTGTCCCTCGCAACTAGGCAGGAGTCCTGACATGGCTGAACAAACACGTGGGTGGAAGGGCCATCCCCGTCGTAACTCGAGAATATACCCCAGGATCCAATCGCAACTCGAGAAAAACAATGAGACTTCCCCCTCGACGCAAAATGAGGCCCGATACCCTGCACTGCGTGCAGAGGAATTCCGTGTTGCACATCACACATGAAAGGAGCCTTGATTTACTTGATGGCACTCCAGAGAAACCCCAAGAACACTGTTTCAAGGCTGGAGGGATCCTGAGGTCCCTGTAGCAGCACGAAAGAGCTCTGTGGACAATGAATCAACTCGAGATGAGAGGTTAGTCCCTGGCTTCGACTCCAGAGGAATACCACCTTACCACAAGCACCTCAAGCGGAGGCTTCTCTCAGCTCTATGTATGTGAGAGGGACCCTGAATTTGCGGCCTCAAGTGGAATGGACACCACGATGCCCTGACTCGAAAAAAGGCCTGATATCCCTGCAGTGACTTGAATGCAGGCTCGTCTTGCATCTCCCAAGACGAAAGGATGTCTGAATCCCCTGTGGAGACCACAGAGAAAGACCTAGTTCCCCACCTCATCGCGACCGGAGGCCTCACATCCTTTGAAAACTCCAGAGGTACCCGGAGATCAGTGCCTCCAAAGGAGACGATGCCTGACTCCTCGTGAAACTTGATAGGAGTCCCAGGATTTCTGTGGCACGTGGAAAGGGACACTTGGTCTCCCGCCTCAGCTGGAGAGGCGTCCCAATTGCCCTGCCAAGCCTCGAGGAGAATCCCGAGTTGTCCCTCGCAACTAGGCAGGAGTCCTGACGTCGCTGAACAAACACGTGGGTGGAAGGGCCATCCCCGTCGTAACTCGAGAATATACCCCAGGTTTCCGCCACAACTCGAGAAAAACCATCAGACTTCCCCCTCGCCGCGAGATGAGGCCCGATTCCCCTGCACTGCGTGCAGAGCAATTCCGTGTTGCACATCACACATGAAAGGAGCCTTGATTTCCTTGATGGCACTCCAGAGAAACCCCAAGAACACTGTTTCAAGGTTGAGGGATCCTGAGGTCACTGTAGCAACACGAAAGAGCTCCGTGGACCAAAAAGCAACTCGAGATGAGAGGTTAGTCCCTGGCTTCGACTCCAGAGGAATACCACCTTACCACAAGCACCTCAAGAGGAGGCTTCTCTCAGCTCTATGTATGTGAGAGGGACACTGAGTTTGCGGCCACAAGTGGAATGGAGACCGCGATGCCCTGACTCGAAATAAGGCCGGATATCCCTGCAGTGACTTGAATGCACGCTCGTCTTGCATCTCCCAAGACGAAAGGATGTCTGAATCCTATGTGGAGACCACAGAGAAAGACCTAGTTCCCCACCTCATCGCGACCGGAGGCCTCACATCCTTTGAAAACTCCAGAGGTACGCGGAGATCAGTGCCTCCAAAGGAGACGATGCCTGACTCCTCAGGAAACTTGATAGGAGTCCCAGGATTCCTGTGGCACGTGGAAAGGGACACTTGGTCTCCCGCCTCAGCTGGAGAGGCGTCCCAATTGCCCTGCCAAACCTCGAGGAGAATCCCGAGTTGTCCCTCGCAACTAGGCAGGAGTCCTGACGTCGCTGAACAAACACGTGGGTGGAAGGGCCATCCCCGTCGTAACTCGAGAATATACCCCAGGTTGCCGCCGCAACTCGAGAAAAACCATGAGACTTCCCCCTCGCCGCAAAATGAGGCCCGATACCCTGCACTGCGTGCAGAGCTATTCCGTTTTGCACATGACACATGAAAGGAGACTTGATTTCCTTGTTGGCACTCCAGAGAAACCCCAAGAACACTGTTTCAAGGCTAGAGGGTTCCTGAGGTCACTGTGGCAACACGAAAGAGCTCCGTGGACCAAAAGTCAACTCGAGATGAGAGGTTAGTCCCTGGCTTCGACTCCAGGGGAATACCACCTTACCACAAGCACTTCAAGAGGAGGCTTCTCTCAGCTCGAGGTATGTGAGAGGGACACTGATTTTGCGGCCTCAAGTGAAATGGACACTGCGATGCACTGACGCAAAATAAGGCCGGATATCCCTGCAGTGACTTGAATGCAGGCTCGTCTTGCATCTCCCAAGATGAAAGGATGTCTGAATCCCCTGTGGAGACCACAGAGAAAGACCTAGTTCCCCACCTCATCGCGACCGGAGGCCTCACATCCTTTGAAAACTCCAGGGGTCCGCGGAGATCAGTGCCTCCAAAGGAGACGATGCCTGACTCCTCGTGAAACTTGATAGGAGTCCCCGGATTCCTGTGGCACCAGGAAAGGGACACTTGGTCTCCCGCCTCAGCTGGAGAGGCGTCCCAATTGCCCTGCCAAGCCTCGAGGAGAATCCCGAGTTGTCCCTCGCTACTAGGCAGGAGTCTGACTTCGCTGAACAAACACGTGGGTGGAAGGGCCATCCCCGTCGTAACTCGAGAATATACCCCAGGTTCCCGCCGCAACTCGAGAAAAACCATGAGACTTCCCCCTCGCCGCGAGATGAGGCCCGATTCCCCTGCACTGCGTGCAGAGCAATTCCGTGTTGCACATCACACATGAAAGGAGCCTTGATTTCCTTGATGGCACTCCAGAGAAACCCCAAGAACACTGTTTCAAGGTTGAGGGATCCTGAGGTCACTGTAGCAACAAGAAAGAGCTCTGTGGACCAAAAATCAACTAGAGATGAGAGGTTAGTCCCTGGCTTCGACTCCAGAGGAATACCACCTTACCACAAGCACCTCAAGAGGAGGCTTCTCTCAGCTCTAGGTATGTGAGAGGGACCCTGAGTTTGCGGCCTCAAGTGGAATGGACACCGTGATGCCCTGACTCGAAATAAGGCCGGATATCCCTGCAGTGACTTGAATGCAGGCTCGTCTTGCATCTCCCAAAATGAACGAATGTCTGAATCCCCTGTGGAGACCACAGAAAAAGACCTAGTTCCCCACCTCATCGCGACCGGAGGCCTCACATCCTTTGAAAACTCCAGAGGTACGCGGAGATCAGTGCCTCCAAAGGAGACGATGCCTGACTCCTCGTGAAACTTGATAGGAGTCCCAGGATTCCTGTGGCACGTGGAAAGGGACCCTTGGTCTCCTGCCTCAGCTGAAGAGGCGTCCCAATTGCCCTGCCAAGATTCGAGGAGAATCCTGAGTTGTCCCTCGCAACTAGGCAGGAGTCCTGACGTCGCTGAAGAAACACGTGTGTGGAAGGGCCATCCCCGTCGTAACTCGAGAATATACCCCAGGTTCCCGCCGCAACTCGAGAAAAACCATGAGACTTCCCCCTCGCCGCGAGATGAGGCCCGATTCCCCTGCACTGTGTGCAGAGCAATTCCGTGTTGCACATCACACATGAAAGGAGCCTTGATTTCCTTGATGGCACTCCAGAGAAACCCCAAGAACACTGTTTCAAGGCTAAAGGGATCCTGAGGTCACTGTAGCAACACGAAAGAGCTCCCTGGACCAAAAATCAACTCGAGATGAGAGGTTAGTCCCTGGCTTCGACTCCAGAGGAACACCACCTTACCACAAGCACCTCAAGAGGAGGCTTCTCTCAGCTCTAGGTATGTGAGAGGGACCCTGAGTTTGCGGCCTCAAGTGGAATGGACACCGTGATGCCCTGACTTGAAATAAGGCCGGATATCCCTGCAGTGACTTGAATGCAGGCTCGTCTTGCATCTCCCAAGATGAAAGGATGTCTGAATCCCCTGTGGAGGCCACAGAGAAAGACCTAGTTCCCCACGTCATCGCGACCGGAGGCCCCACATCCTTTGAAATCTTCAGAGGTACGCGGAGATCAGTGCCTCCAAAGGAGACGATGCCTGACTCCTCGTGAAACTTGATAGGAGTCCCAGGATTCCTGTGGCATGTGGAAAGGGACCCTTGGTCTCTCGCCTCAGCTGGAGAGGCGTCCCAATTGCCCTTCCAAGCCTCGAGGAGAATCCCCAGTGGTCCGTCGCAACTAGGCAGGAGTCCTGCCGTCACTGAACAAACACGTGGGTGGAAGGGCCATTCCCGTCGTAACTCGAGAATATACCCCAGGTTCCCGCCGCAACTCGAGAAAAACCATGAGACTTCCCGCTCGCCGCGAGATGAGACCTGATTCTCCTGCACTGCGTGAAGAGCAATTCCGTCTTGCACATCACACATGAAAGGAGCCTTGATTTCCTTGATGGCACTCCAGAGAAACCCCAAGAACACTGTTTCAAGGCTAGAGGGATCCTGAGGTCCCTGTAGCAACACGAAAGACCTCCGTGGACCAAAAATCAACTCGAGATGAGAGGTTAGTCCCTGGCTTCGACTCCAGAGGAATACCACCTTACCACAAGCACCTCAAGAGGAGGCTTCTCTCAGCTCTAGGTATGTGAGAGGGACCCTGAGTTTGCGGCCTCAAGTGGAATGAACACCGCGATGCCCTGACTCAAAATAAGGCCGGATATCCCTGCAGTGACTTGAATGCAGGCTCGTCTTGCATCTCCCAAGATGAAAGGATGTCTGAATCCCTTGTGGAGGCCACAGAGAAAGACCTAGTTCCCCACCTCATGGCGACCGGAGGCCTCACATCCTTTGAAAACTCCAGAGGTACGCGGAGATCAGTGCCTCAAAAGGCGACGATGCCTGACTCCTCGTGAAACTTGATAGGAGTCCCAGGATTCCTGTGGCACGTGGAAAGGGACCCTTGGTCTCCCGCCTCAGCTGGAGAGGCGTCCCAATTGCCCTGCCAAGCCTCGAGGAGAATCCCGAGTTGTCCCACGAAACTAGGCAGGAGAACTGACGTCGCTGCACAAACACGTGGGTGGAAGGGCCATCCCCGTCGTAACTCGAGAATATACCCCAGGTTCCCGCCGCAACTCGAGAAAAACCATGAGACTTCCCCCTCGCCGCGAGATGAGGCTCGATTCCCCTGCACTGCGTGCAGAGCAATTCCGTGTTGCACATCACACATGAAAGGAGCCTTGATTTCCTTGGTGGCACTCCAGAGAAACCCCAAGAACACTGTTTCAAGGCTAGAGGGATCCTGAGGTCACTCTAACAACACGAAAGAGCTCCGTGGACCACAAATCTACTCGAGATGAGAGGTTAGTCCCTGGCTTCGACTCCAGAGGAATACCACCTTACCACACGCACCTCAAGAGGAGGCTTCTCTCAGCTCTAGGTATGTGAGAGGGACCCTGAGTTTGCGGCCTCCAGTGGAATGGTCACCGCGATGCCCTGACTCGAAATAAGGCCGGATATTCCTGCAGTGACTTGAATGCAGGCTCGTCTTGCATCTCCCAAAATGAACGAATGTCTGAATCCCCTGTGGAGACCACAGAGAAAGACCTAGTTCCCCACATCATAGCGACCGGAGGCCTCACATCCTTTGAAAACTCCAGAGGTACGCGGAGATCAGTGCCTCCAAAGGAGACAATGCCTGACTCCTCGTGAAACTTGATAGGAGTCCCAGGATTCCTGTGGCACGTGGAAAGGGACCCTTGGTTTCCCGCCTCAGCTGGAGAGGCGTCCCAATTGCCCTGCCAAGCCTCGAGGAGAATCCCGAGTTGTCCCTCGCAACTAGGCAGGAGTCCTGACGTCGCTGAACAAACACGTGGGTGGAAGGGCCATCCCCGTCGTAACTCGAGAATATACCCCAGGTTCCCGCCACAACTCGAGAAAAACCATGAGACTTCCCCCTTGCCGCGAGATGAGGCCCGATTCCCCTGCACTGCGTGCAGAGCAATTCCGTGTTGCACATCACACATGAAAGGAGCCTTAATTTCCTTGATGGCACTCCAGAGAAACCCCAAGAACACTGTTTCAAGGCTAGAGGGATCCTGAGGTCACTGTAGCAACACGAAAGAGCTCCGTGGACCATGAATCAACTCGAGATGAGAGGTTAGTCCCTGGCTTCGACTCCAGAGGAATAGCACCTTACGACAAGCACCTCAAGAGGAGGCTTCTCTCAGCTCTAGGTATGTGAGAGGGACCCTGAGTTTGCGGCCTCAAATGGAATGGACACCGCGATGCCCTGACGCGAAATAAGGCCGGATATCCCTGCAGTGACTTGAATGCAGGCTCCTTTTGCATCTCCCAAGACGAAAGGATGTCTGAATCCCCTGTGGAGACCACAGAGAAAGACCTAGTTCCCCACGTCATCGCGACCGGAGGCCTCACATCCTTTGAAAACTCCAGAGGTACGCGGAGATCACTGCCTCCAAAGGAGACGATGCCTGACTCCTCGTGAAACTTGATAGGAGTCCCAGGATTCCTGTGGCACGTGGAAAGGGACCCTTGGTCTCCCGCCTCAGCTGGAGAGGCGTCCCAATTGCCCTGCCACGCCTCGAGGAGAATTCTGAGTTGTCCCTCGCAACTAGGCAGGAGTCCTGACGTCGCTGAACAAACACGTGGGTGGAAGGGCCATCCCCGTCCTAACTCGAGAATATACCCCAGGTTCCCGCCACAACTCGAGAAAAACCATGAGACTTCCCCCTTGCCGCGAGATGAGGCCCGATTCCCCTGCACTGCGTGCAGAGCAATTCCGTGTTGCACATCACACATGAAAGGAGCCTTAATTTCCTTGATGGCACTCCAGAGAAACCCCAAGAACACTGTTTCAAGGCTAGAGGGATCCTGAGGTCACTGTAGCAACACGAAAGAGCTCCGTGGACCAAAAATCAACTCGAGATTAGAGGTTAGTCCCTGGCTTCGACTCCAGAGGAATACCACCTTACCACAAGCACCTCAAGAGGAGGCTTCTCTCAGCTTTAGCTATGTGAGAGGGACCCTGAGTTTGCGGCCTCAAGTGGAATGGACACCGCGATGACCTGACTCGAAATAAGGCTGGATATCCCTGCAGTGACTTGAATGCAGGCTCGTCTTGCATCTCCCAAGACGAAAGGATGTCTGAATCCCCTGTGGAGACCACAGAGAAAGACCTAGTTCCCCACGTCATCGCGACCGGAGGCCCCACATCCTTTGAAAACTTCAGAGGTACGCGGAGATCAGTGCCTCCAAAGGAGACGATGCCTGACTCCTCGTGAAACTTGATAGGAGTCCCAGGATTCCTGTGCACGTGGAAAGGGACCCTTGGTCTCCCGCCTCAGCTGGAGAGGCGTCCCAATTGCCCTGCCAAGCCTCGAGGAGAATCCCCAGTTGTCCATCGCAACTAGGCAGGAGTCCTGCCGTCGCTGAACAAACACGTGGTGGGAAGGGCCAACCCCGTCGTAACTCGAGAATATACCCCAGGTTCCCGCCGCAACTCGAGAAAAACCATGAGACTTCCCCCTCGCCGGGAGATGAGGCCCGATTCCCCTGCACTGCGTGCAGAGCAATTCGGTGTTGAACATCACACATGAAAGGAGCCTTGATTTCCTTGATGGCACTCCAGAGAAACCCCAAGAACACTGTTTCAAGGCTAGCGGCATCCTGAGGTCACTGTAGCAACACGAAAGAGCTCCGTGGACCAACAATCAACTCGAGATGAGAGGTTAGTCCCTGGCTTCGACTCCAGAGGAATACCACCTTACCACAAGCACCTCAAGAGGAGGCTTCTCTCAGCTCTATGTATGTGAGAGGGACACTGAGTTTGCGGCCTCAAGTGGAATGGAGACCGCGATGCCCTGACTCGAAATAAGGCCGGATATCCCTGCAGTGACTTGAATGCACGCTCGTCTTGCATCTCCCAAGACGAAAGGATGTCTGAATCCCCTGTGGAGACCACAGAGAAAGACCTAGTTCCCCACCTCATCGCGACCGGAGGCCTCACATCCTTTGAAAACTCCAGAGGTACGCGGAGATCAGTGCCTCCAAAGGAGACGATGCCTGACTCCTCGTGAAACTTGATAGGAGTCCCAGGATTCTTGTGGCACGTGGAAAGGGACCCTTGGTCTCCCGCCTCAGCTGGAGAGGGGTCCCAATTGCCCTGCCAAATCTCGAGGAGAATCCCGAGTTGTCCCTCGCAACTAGGCAGGAGTCCTGACGTTGCTGCACAAACACGTGGGTGGAAGGGCCATCCCCGTCGTAACTCGAGAATATACCCCAGGTTGCCGCCGCAACTCGAGAAAAACCATGAGACTTCCCCCTCGCCGCAAAATGAGGCCCGATACCCTGCACTGCGTGCAGAGCTATTCCGTTTTGCACATGACACATGAAAGGAGACTTGATTTCCTTGTTGGCACTCCAGAGAAACCCCAAGAACACTGTTTCAAGGCTAGAGGGTTCCTGAGGTCACTGTGGCAACACGAAAGAGCTCCGTGGACCAAAAGTCAACTCGAGATGAGAGGTTAGTCCCTGGCTTCGACTCCAGGGGAATACCACCTTACCACAAGCACTTCAAGAGGAGGCTTCTCTCAGCTCGAGGTATGTGAGAGGGACACTGATTTTGCGGCCTCAAGTGAAATGGACACTGCGATGCACTGACGCAAAATAAGGCCGGATATCCTTGCAGTGACTTGAATGCAGGCTCGTCTTGCATCTCCCAAGATGAAAGGATGTCTGAATCCCCTGTGGAGACCACAGAGAAAGACCTAGTTCCCCACCTCATCGCGACCGGAGGCCTCACATCCTTTGAAAACTCCAGGGGTCCGCGGAGATCAGTGCCTCCAAAGGAGACGATGCCTGACTCCTCGTGAAACTTGATAGGAGTCCCCGGATTCCTGTGGCACCAGGAAAGGGACCCTTGGTCTCCCGCCTCAGCTGGAGAGGCGTCCCAATTGCCCTGCCAAGCCTCGAGGAGAATCCCGAGTTGTCCCTCGCTACTAGGCAGGAGTCTGACGTCGCTGAACAAACACGTGGGTGGAAGGGCCATCCCCGTCGTAACTCGAGAATATACCCCAGGTTCCCGCCGCAACTCGAGAAAAACCATGAGACTTCCCCCTCGCCGCGAGATGAGGCCCGATTCCCCTGCACTGCGTGCAGAGCAATTCCGTGTTGCACATCACACATGAAAGGAGCCTTGATTTCCTTGATGGCACTCCAGAGAAACCCCAAGAACACTGTTTCAAGGTTGAGGGATCCTGAGGTCACTGTAGCAACAAGAAAGAGCTCTGTGGACCAAAAATCAACTAGAGATGAGAGGTTAGTCCCTGGCTTCGACTCCAGAGGAATACCACCTTACCACAAGCACCTCAAGAGGAGGCTTCTCTCAGCTCTAGGTATGTGAGAGGGACCCTGAGTTTGCGGCCTCAAGTGGAATGGACACCGTGATGCCCTGATTCGAAATAAGGCCGGATATCCCTGCAGTGACTTGAATGCAGGCTCGTCTTGCATCTCCCAAAATGAACAAATGTCTGAATCCCCTGTGGAGACCACAGAAAAAGACCTAGTTCCCCACCTCATCGCGACCGGAGGCCTCACATCCTTTGAAAACTCCAGAGGTACGCGGAGATCAGTGCCTCCAAAGGAGACGATGCCTGACTCCTCGTGAAACTTGATAGGAGTCCCAGGATTCCTGTGGCACGTGGAAAGGGACCCTTGGTCTCCTGCCTCAGCTGAAGAGGCGTCCCAATTGCCCTGCCAAGATTCGAGGAGAATCCTGAGTTGTCCCTCGCAACTAGGCAGGAGTCCTGACGTCGCTGAAGAAACACGTGTGTGGAAGGGCCATCCCCGTCGTAACTCGAGAATATACCCCAGGTTCCCGCCACAACTCGAGAAAAACCATGAGACTTCCCCCTCGCCGCGAGATGAGGCCCGATTCCCCTGCACTGTGTGCAGAGCAATTCCGTGTTGCACATCACACATGAAAGGAGCCTTGATTTCCTTGATGGCACTCCAGAGAAACCCCAAGAACACTGTTTCAAGGCTAAAGGGATCCTGAGATCCCTGTAGCAACACGAAAGAGCTCCGTGGACCAAAAATCAACTCGAGATGAGAGGTTAGTCCCTGGCTTCGACTCCAGAGGAACACCACCTTACCACAAGCACCTCAAGAGGAGGCTTCTCTCAGCTCTAGGTATGTGAGAGGGACCCTGAGTTTGCGGCCTCAAGTGGAATGGACACCGTGATGCCCTGACTTGAAATAAGGCCGGATATCCCTGCAGTGACTTGAATGCAGGCTCGTCTTGCATCTCCCAAGATGAAAGGATGTCTGAATCCCCTGTGGAGGCCACAGAGAAAGACCTAGTTCCCCACGTCATCGCGACCGGAGGCCCCACATCCTTTGAAATCTTCAGAGGTACGCGGAGATCAGTGCCTCCAAAGGAGACGATGCCTGACTCCTCGTGAAACTTGATAGGAGTCCCAGGATTCCTGTGGCATGTGGAAAAGGACCCTTGGTCTCTCGCCTCAGCTGGAGAGGCGTCCCAATTGCCCTTCCAAGCCTCGAGGAGAATCCCCAGTGGTCCGTCGCAACTAGGCAGGAGTCCTGCCGTCACTGAACAAACACGTGGGTGGAAGGGCCATTCCCGTCGTAACTCGAGAATATACCCCAGGTTCCCGCCGCAACTCGAGAAAAACCATGAGACTTCCCGCTCGCCGCGAGATGAGACCTGATTCTCCTGCACTGCGTGAAGAGCAATTCCGTCTTGCACATCACACATGAAAGGAGCCTTGATTTCCTTGATGGCACTCCAGAGAAACCCCAAGAACACTGTTTCAAGGCTAGAGGGATCCTGAGGTCCCTGTAGCAACACGAAAGACCTCCGTGGACCAAAAATCAACTCGAGATGAGAGGTTAGTCCCTGGCTTCGACTCCAGAGGAATACCACCTTACCACAAGCACCTCAAGAGGAGGCTTCTCTCAGCTCTAGGTATGTGAGAGGGACCCTGAGTTTGCGGCCTCAAGTGGAATGAACACCGCGATGCCCTGACTCAAAATAAGGCCGGATATCCCTGCAGTGACTTGAATGCAGGCTCGTCTTGCATCTCCCAAGATGAAAGGATGTCTGAATCCCCTGTGGAGGCCACAGAGAAAGACCTAGTTCCCCACCTCATGGCGACCGGAGGCCTCACATCCTTTGAAAACTCCAGAGGTACGCGGAGATCAGTGCCTCCAAAGGCGACGATGCCTGACTCCTCGTGAAACTTGATAGGAGTCCCAGGATTCCTGTGGCACGTGGAAAGGGACCCTTGGTCTCCCGCCTCAGCTGGAGAGGCGTCCCAATTGCCCTGCCAAGCCTCGAGGAGAATCCCGAGTTGTCCCTCGAAACTAGGCAGGAGAACTGACGTCGCTGCACAAACACGTGGGTGGAAGGGCCATCCCCGTCGTAACTCGAGAATATACCCCAGGTTCCCGCCGCAACTCGAGAAAAACCATGAGACTTCCCCCTCGCCGCGAGATGAGGCTCGATTCCCCTGCACTGCGTGCAGAGCAATTCCGTGTTGCACATCACACATGAAAGGAGCCTTGATTTCCTTGGTGGCACTCCAGAGAAACCCCAAGAACACTGTTTCAAGGCTAGAGGGATCCTGAGGTCACTCTAACAACACGAAAGAGCTCCGTGGACCACAAATCTACTCGAGATGAGAGGTTAGTCCCTGGCTTCGACTCCAGAGGAATACCACCTTACCACACGCACCTCAAGAGGAGGCTTCTCTCAGCTCTAGGTATGTGAGAGGGACCCTGAGTTTGCGGCCTCCAGTGGAATGGTCACCGCGATGCCCTGACTCGAAATAAGGCCGGATATTCCTGCAGTGACTTGAATGCAGGCTCGTCTTGCATCTCCCAAAATGAACGAATGTCTGAATCCCCTGTGGAGACCACAGAGAAAGACCTAGTTCACCACCTCATCACGACCGGAGGCCTCACATCCTTTGAAAATTCCACAGGTACGCAGAGATCAGTGCCTCCAAAGGAGACGATGCCTGACTCCTCGTGAAACTTGATAGGAGTCCCAGGATTCCTGTGGCACGTGGAAAGGGACCCTTGGTTTCCCGCCTCAGCTGGAGAGGCGTCCCAATTGCCCTGCCAAGCCTCGAGGAGAATCCCGAGTTGTCCCTCGCAACTAGGCAGGAGTCCTGACGTCGCTGAACAAACACGTGGGTGGAAGGGCCATCCCCGTCGTAACTCGAGAATATACCCCAGGTTCCCGCCACAACTCGAGAAAAACCATGAGACTTCCCCCTTGCCGCGAGATGAGGCCCGATTCCCCTGCACTGCGTGCAGAGCAATTCCGTGTTGCACATCACACATGAAAGGAGCCTTAATTTCCTTGATGGCACTCCAGAGAAACCCCAAGAACACTGTTTCAAGGCTAGAGGGATCCTGAGGTCACTGTAGCAACACGAAAGAGCTCCGTGGACCATGAGTCAACTCGAGATGAGAGGTTAGTCCCTGGCTTCGACTCCAGAGGAATAGCACCTTACGACAAGCACCTCAAGAGGAGGCTTCTCTCAGCTCTAGGTATGTGAGAGGGACCCTGAGTTTGCGGCCTCAAATGGAATGGACACCGCGATGCCCTGACGCGAAATAAGGCCGGATATCCCTGCAGTGACTTGAATGCAGGCTCCTTTTGCATCTCCCAAGACGAAAGGATGTCTGAATCCCCTGTGGAGACCACAGAGAAAGACCTAGTTCCCCACGTCATCGCGACCGGAGGCCTCACATCCTTTGAAAACTCCAGAGGTACGCGGAGATCAGTGCCTCCAAAGGAGACGATGCCTGACTCCTCGTGAAACTTGATAGGAGTCCCAGGATTCCTGTGGCACGTGGAAAGGGACCCTTGGTCTCCCGCTTCAGCTGGAGAGGCGTCCCAATTGCCCTGCCACGCCTCGAGGAGAATCCTGAGTTGTCCCTCGCAACTAGGCAGGAGTCCTGACGTCGCTGAACAAACACGTGGGTGGAAGGGCCATCCCCGTCGTAACTCGAGAATATACCCCAGGTTCCCGCCACAACTCGAGAAAAACCATGAGACTTCCCCCTTGCCGCGAGATGAGGCCCGATTCCCCTGCACTGCGTGCAGAGCAATTCCGTGTTGCACATCACACATGAAAGGAGCCTTAATTTCCTTGATGGCACTCCAGAGAAACCCAAGAACACTGTTTCAAGGCTAGAGGGATCCTGAGGTCACTGTAGCAACACGAAAGAGCTCCGTGGACCAAAAATCAACTCGAGATGAGAGGTTAGTCCCTGGCTTCGACTCCAGAGGAATACCACCTTACCACAAGCACCTCAAGAGGAGGCTTCTCTCAGCTCTAGGTATGGGAGAGGGACCCTGAGTTTGCGGCCTCAAGTGGAATGGACACCGCGATGACCTGACTCGAAATAAGGCCGGATATCCCTGCAGTGACTTGAATGCAGGCTCGTCTTGCATCTCCCAAGACGAAAGGATGTCTGAATCCCCTGTGGAGACCACAGAGAAAGACCTAGTTCCCCACGTCATCGCGACCGGAGGCCCCACATCCTTTGAAAACTTCAGAGGTACGCGGAGATCAGTGCCTCCAAAGGAGACGATGCCTGACTCCTCGTGAAACTTGATAGGAGTCCCAGGATTCCTGTGGCACGTGGAAAGGGACCCTTGGTCTCCCGCCTCAGCTGGAGAGGCGTCCCAATTGCCCTGCCAAGCCTCGATGAGAATCCCCAGTTGTCCATCGCAACTAGGCAGGAGTCCTGACGTCGCTGAACAAACACGTGGTTGGAAGGGCCAACCCCGTCGTAACTCGAGAATATACCCCAGGTTCCCGCCGCAACTCGAGAAAAACCATGAGACTTCCCCCTCGCCGCGAGATGAGGCCCGATTCCGCTGCACTGCGTGCAGAGCAATTCGGTGTTGAACATCACACATGAAAGGAGCCTTGTATTCCTTGATGGCACTCCAGAGAAACCCCAAGAACACTGTTTCAAGGTTGAGAGATCCTGAGGTCACTCTAGCAACATGAAAGAGCTCCGTGGACCAAAAATCAACTCGAGATGAGAGGTTAGTCCCTGGCTTCGACTCCAGAGGAATACCACCTTACCACAAGCACCTCAAGAGGACGCTTCTCTCAGCTCTAGGTATGTGAGAAGGACCCTAATTTTGCGGCCTAAAGTGGAATGGACACTGCGATGCCCTGACGCGAAATAAGGCTGGATATCCCTGCAGTGACTTGAATGCAGGCTCATCTTGCATCTCCCAAAATGAACGAATGTCTGAATCCCCTGTGGAGACCACAGAGAAAGACCTAGTTTCCCACCTCACGGCGACCTGAGGCCTCACATCCTTTGAAAACTCCAGAGGTACGCGGAGATCAGTGCCTCCAAAGGAGACGATGCCTGACTCCTCGTGAAACATGATAGGAGTCCCAGGATTCCTGTGGCACGTGGAAAGGGACCCTTGGTCTCCCGCCTCAGCTGGAGAGGCGTCCCAATTGCCCTGCAAAGCCTCGAGGAGAATCCCGAGTTGTCCCTCGCAACTAGGCAGGAGTCCTGACGTCGCTGAACAAACACGTGTGTGGAAGGGCCATCCCCATCGTAACTCGAGAATATACCCCAGGTTCCCGCCGCAACTCGAGAAAAACCATGAGACTTCCCCCTCGCCGCGAGATGAGACCTGATTCTCCTGCACTGCGTGAAGAGCAATTCCGTGTTGCACATCACACAAGAAAGGAGCCTTGATTTCCTTGATGGCACTCCAGAGAAACCCCAAGAACACTGTTTCAAGGCTAGAGGGATCCTGAGGTCCCTGTAGCAACACGAAAGAGCTCCGTGGACCAAAAATCAACTCGAGATGAGAGGTTAGTCCCTGGCTTCGACTCCAGAGGAATACCACCTTACCACAAGCACCTCAAGAGGAGGCTTCTCTCAGCTCTAGGTATGTGAGAGGGACCCTGAGTTTGCGGCCTCAAGTGGAATGGACACCGCGATGCCCTAACTCAAAATAAGGCCGGATATCCCTGCAGTGACTTGAATGCAGGCTCGGCTTGCATCTCCCAAGATGAAAGGATGTCTGAATCCCCTGTGGAGGCCACAGAGAAAGACCTAGTTCCCCACCTCATCCGACCAGAGGCCTCACATCCTTTGAAAACTCCAGAGGTACACGGAGATCAGTGCCTCCAAAGGCGATGATGCCTGACTCCTCGTGAAACTTGATAGGAGTCCCAGGATTCCTGTGGCACGTGGAAAGGGACCCTTGGTCTCCCGCCTCAGCTGGAGAGGCGTCCCAATTGCCCTGCCACGCCTCGAGGAGAATCCCGAGTTGTCCCTCGCAACTAGGCAGGAGTCCTGACGTCGCTGAACAAACACGTGGGTGGAAGGGCCATCCCCGTCGTAACTCGAGAATATAACCCAGGTTCCCGCCGCAACTCGAGAAAAACCATGAGACTTCCCCCTCGCCGCGAGATGAGGCCCGATTCCCCTGCCCTGCGTGCAGAGCAATTCAGTGTTGCACATCACACATGAAAGGAGCCTTGATTTCCTTGATGGAACTCCAGAGAAAACCCAAGAACACTGTTTCAAGGCTGGAGGGATCCTGAGGTCCCTGTAGCAGCACGAAAGAGCTCCGTGGACCATGAATCAACTCGAGATGAGAGGTTAGTCCCTGGCTTCGACTCCAGAGGAATAGCACCTTACGACAAGCACCTCAAGAGGAGGCTTCTCTCAGCTCTAGGTATGTGAGAGGGACCCTGAGTTTGCGGCCTCAAATGGAATGGACACCGCGATGCCCTGACGCGAAATAAGGCCGGATATCCCTGCAGTGACTTGAATGCAGGCTCGTTTTGCATCTCCCAAGACGAAAGGATGTCTGAATCCCCTGTGGAGACCACAGAGAAAGACCTAGTTCCCCACATCATCGCGACCGGAGGCCTCACATCCTTTGAAAACTCCAGAGGTACGCGGAGATCAGTGCCTCCAAAGGAGACGATGCCTGACTCCTCGTGAAACTTGATAGGAGTCCCAGGATTCCTGTGGCACGTGGAAAGGGACCCTTGGTCTCCCGCCTCAGCTGGAGAGGCGTCCCAATTTCCCTGCCACGCCTCGAGGAGAATCCCGAGTTGTCCCTCGCAACTAGGCAGGAGTCCTGACGTCGCTGAACAAACACGTGTGTGGAAGGGCATTCCCGTCGTTACTCGAGAATATACCCCAGCTTCCATTCGCAACTCAAGAAAAACCATTAGACTTCCCGCTCACCACGAGATGAGGCCCGATTCCCCTGCACTGCGTGCAGAGCAATTCCGTGTTGCACATCACACATGAAAGGAGCCTTGATTTCCTTGACGGCACTCCAGCGAAACCCCAAGAACACTGTTTCAATGCTAGAGGGATCCTGAGGTCACTGTAGCAACACGAAAGAGCTCCGTGGAACAAAAATCAACTCGATGTGAGAACTTAGTCCCTGGCTTCGACTCCAGAGGAATACCACCTTACCACAAGCACCTCAAGAGGAGGCTTCTCTCAGCTCTAGGTATGTGAGAGGGATCCTGAGTTTGCGGCCTCAAGTGGAATGGACACCGCGATTCCCTGACGCAAAATAAGGCCGGATATCCCTGCAGTGACTTGAATGCAGGCTCGTCTTGCATCTCCCAAGACGAAAGGATGTCTGAATCCCCAGTGGAGACCACAGAGAAAGACCTAGTTCCCCACCTCATCGCGACCGGAGGCCTCACATCCCTTGAAAACTCCAGAGGTACGCGGAGATCAGTGCCTCCAAAGGAGACGATGCCTGACTCCTCGAGAAACTTGATAGGAATCCCAGGATTCCTGTGGCACGTGGAAAGGGACACTTGGTCTCCCGCCTCAGCTGGAGAGGCGTCCAAATTGCCCTGCCAAGCCTCGAGGAGAATCCCGAGTTGTCCCTCGAAACTAGGCAGGAGTCCTGCCGTCGCTGAACTAACACGTGTGTGGAAGGGCCATCCCCGTCGTAACTCGAGAATATACCCCAGGTTCCCGCCGCAACTCGAGAAAAACCATGAGACTTCCCCCTCGCCGCGAGATGAGGCACGATTCCCCTGCACTGCGTGCAGAGCAATTCCGTGTTGCACATCACACATGAAAGGAGCCTTGATTTCCTTGATGGCACTCCAGAGAAACCCCAAGAACACTGTTTCAAGGCTAGAGGGATCCTGAGGTCACTGTAGCAACACGAAAGAGCTCCGTGGACCAAAAATCAACTCGAGATGAGAGGTTAGTCCCTGGCTTCGACTCCAGAGGAATACCACCTTACCACAAGCACCTCAAGAGGAGGCTTCTCTCAGCTCTAGGTATGTGAGAGCGACCCTGAGTTTGCGGCCTCAAGTGGAATGGACACCGCGATGCCCTGACTCGAAATAAGGCCGGATATCCCTGCAGTGACTTGAATGCAGGCTCGTCTTGCATCTCCCAAGACGAAAGGATGTCTGAATCCCCTGTGGAGACCACAGAGAAAGACCTAGTTCCCCACCTCATCGCGACCGGAGGCCTCACATCCTTTGAAAACTCCAGAGGTACGCGGAGATCAGTGCCTCCAAAGGAGACGATGCCTGACTCCTCCTGAAACTTGATAGGTGTCCCAGGATTCCTGTGGCACCTGGAAAAGGACCCTTGGTCTCCCGCCTCAGCTGGAGAGGCGTCCCAATTGCCCTGCCAAGCCTCGAGGAGAATCCCGAGTTGTCCCTCGCAACTAGGCAGGAGTCCTGACGTCGCTGAAGAAACACGTGGGTGGAAGGGCCATTCCCGTCGTAACTCGAGAATATACCCCAGGTTCCTGCCGCAACTCGAGAAAAACCATGAGACTTCCCCCTCGCCGCGAGATGAGGCCCGATTCCCCTGCACTGCATGCAGAGCAATTCCGTGTTGCACATCACACATGAAAGGAGCCTTGATTTCCTTGATGGCACTCCAGAGAAACCCCAAGAACACTGTTTCAAGGTTGAGGGATCTGAGGTCACTGTAGCAACATGAAAGAGCTCCGCGGACCAAAAATCAACTCGAGATGAGAGGTTAGTCCCTGGCTTCGACTCCAGAGGAATACCACCTTACCACAAGCACCTCAAGAGGAGGCTTCTCTCAGCTCTAGCTATGGAGAGGGACCCTGAGTTTGCGGCCTCAAGTGGAATGGAGACCGCGATGTCCTGACTCGAAATAAGGCCGGATATCCCTGCAGTGACTTGAATGCAGGCTCGTCTTGCATCTCCCAAGACGAAAGGATGTCTGAATCCCCTGTGGAGACCACAGAGAAAGACCTAGTTCACCACCTCATCACGACCGGAGGCCTCACATCCTTTGAAAATTCCACAGGTACGCAGAGATCAGTGCCTCCCAAGGAGACGATGCCTGACTCCTCGTGAAACTTGATAGGAGTCCCAGGATTCCTGTGGCACGTGGAAAGGGACCCTTGGTCTCCCGCCTCAGCTGGAGAGGCGTCCCAATTGCCCCGCCAAGCCTCGAGGAGATTCCCGAGTTGTCCCTCGCAACTAGGCAGGAGTCCTGACGTCGCTGAACAAACACGTGGGTGGAAGGGCCATCCCCGTCGTAACTCGAGAATATACCCCAGGTTCCCGCCGCAACTCGAGAAAAACCATGAGACTTCCCTCTCGCCACGAGATGAGGCCCGATTCCCCTGCACTGCGTGCAGAGCAATTCCGTGTTGCACATCACACATGAAAGGAGCCTTGATTTCCTTGATGGCACTCCAGAGAAACCTCAAGAACACTGTTTCAAGGCTAGAGGGATCCCGAGGTCACTGTAGCAACACGAAAGAGCTCCGTGGACGAAAAATCAACTCGAGATGAGAGGTTAGTCCCTGGCTTCGACTCCAGAGGAATACCACCTTATCACAAGCACCTCAAGAGGAGGCTTCTCTCAGCTCTAGGTATGTGAGAGGGAACCTGAGTTTGCGGCCTCAAGTGGAATGGACACCGCGATGCCCTGACTCGAAATAAGGCCGGATATCCCTGCAGTGACTTGAATGCAGGCTCGTCTTGCATCTCCCAAGACGAAAGGATGTCTGAATCCCCTGTGGAGACGACAGAGAAAGACCCAGTTCCCCACGTCATCGCGACCGGAGGCCTCACATCCTTTGAAAACTCCAGAGGTACGCGGAGATCAGTGCCTCCAAAGGAGACGATGCCTGACTCCTCGTGAAACTTGATAGGAGTCCCAGGATTCCTGTGGCACGTGGAAAGGGACCCTTGGTCTCCCGCCTCAGCTGGAGAGGCGTCCCAATTGCCCTGCCAAGCCTCGAGGAGAATCCCGAGTTGTCCCTCGCAACTAGGCAGGAGTCCTGACGTCGCTGAACAAACACGTGGGTGGAAGGGCCATCCCCGTAGTAACTCGAGAATATACCCCAGGTTCCCGCCGCAACTCGAGAAAAACCATGAGACTTCCCTCTCGCCACGAGATGAGGCCCGATTCCCCTGCACTGCGTGCAGAGCAATTCCGTGTTGCACATCACACATGAAAGGAGCCTTGATTTCCTTGATGGCACTCCAGAGAAACCCCAAGAACACTGTTTCAAGGCTAGAGGGATCCCGAGGTCACTGTAGCAACACGAAAGAGCTCCGTGGACCAAAAATCAACTCGAGATGAGAGGTTAGTCCCTGGCTTCGACTCCAGAGGAATACCACCTTACCACAAGCACCTCAAGAGGAGGCTTCTCTCAGCTCTAGCTATGTGAGAGGGACCCTGAGTTTGCGGCCTCAAGTGCAATGGACACCGCGATGCCCTGACTCGAAATAAGGCCGGATATCCCTGCAGTGACTTGAATGCAGGCTCGTCTTGCATCTCCCAAGACGAAAGGATGTCTGAATCCCCTGTGGAGACCACAGAGAAAGACCTAGTTCCCCACCTCATCGCGACCGGAGGCCTCACATCCTTTGAAAACTCCAGAGGTACGCGGAGATCAGTGCCTCCAAAGGAGACGATGCCTGACTCCTCGTGAAACTTGATAGGAGTCCCAGGATTCCTGTGGCACGTGGAAAGGGACCCTTGGTCTCCCGCCTCAGCTGGAGAGGCATCCCAATTGTCCTGCCAAGCCTCGAGGAGAATCCCGAGTTTTCCCTCGCAACTAGGCAGGAGTCCTGACGTCGCTGAACAAACACGTGGGTGGAAGGGCCATCCCCGTCGTAACTCGAGAATATACCCCAGGTTCCCGCCGCAACTCGAGAAAAACCATGAGACTTCCCCCTCGCCGCGAGATGAGGCCCGATTCCCCTGCACTGCGTGCAGAGCAATTCCGTGTTGCACATCAAACATGAAAGGAGCCTTGATTTCCTTGGTGGCACTCCAGAGAAATCCCAGCAACACTGTTTCAAGGCTAGAGGGATCCTGAGGTCACTGTAGCAACACGAAAGAGCTCTGTGGACCAAAAATCAACTCGAGATGAGAGGTTAGTCCCTGGCTTCGACTCCAGAGGAATACCACCTTACCAGAAGCACCTCAAGAGGAGGCTTCTCTCAGCTCTAGCTATGTGAGAGGGACCCTGAGTTTGCGGCCTCAAGTGGAATGGACACCGCGATGCCCTGACTCAAAATAAGGCCGGATATCCCTGCAGTGACTTGAATGCAGGCTCGTCTTGCATCTCCCAAGACGAAAGGATGTCTGAATCCCCTGTGGAGACCACAGAGAATGACCTAGTTCCCCACCTCATCGCGACCGGAGGCCTCACATCCTTTGAAAACTCCAGAGGTACGCGGAGATCAGTGCCTCCAAAGGAGACGATGCCTGACTCCTCGTGAAACTTGATTGGAGTCCCAGGATTCCTGTGGCACGTGGAAAGGGACCCTTGGTCTCCCGCCTCAGCTGGAGAGGCGTCCCAATTGCCCTGCCAAGCCTCGAGGAGAATCCCGAGTTGTCTCTCGCAACTAGGCAGGAGTCCTGACGTCGCTGAACAAACACGTGGGTGGAAGGGCCATCCCCGTCGTAACTCGAGAATATACCCCAGGTTCCCGCCGCAACTCGTGAAAAACCATGAGACTTCCCCCTCGCCGCGAGATGAGGCCCGATTCCCCTGCACTGCGTGCAGAGCAATTCCGTGTTGCACATGACACATGAAAGGAGCCTTGATTTCCTCGATGGCACTCCAGAGAAACCCCAAGAACACTGTTTCAAGGTTGAGGGATCCTGAGGTCACTGTAGCAACACGAAAGAGCTCCGTGGACCAAAAATCAACTCGAGATGAGAGTTAGTCCCTGGCTTCGACTCCAGAGGAATACCACCTTACCACAAGCACCTCAAGAGGAGGCTTCTCTCAGCTCTATGTATGTGAGAGGGACCCTGAGTTTGCGGCCTCAAGTGGAATGGAGACCGCGATGCCCTGACTTGAAATAAGGCCGGATATCGCTGCAGTGACTTGAATGCATGCTCGTTTTGCATCTCCCAAGACGAAAGGATGTCTGAATCCCCTGTGGAGACCACAGAGAAAGACCTAGTTCCCCACATCATCGCGACCGGAGGCCTCACATCCTTTGAAAACTCCAGAGGTACGCGGAGATCAGTGCCTCCAAAGGAGACGATGCCTGACTCCTCGTGAAACTTGATAGGAGTCCCAGGATTCCTGTGGCACGTGGAAAGGGACCCTTGGTCTCCCGCCTCAGCTGGAGAGGCGTCCCAATTGCCCTGCCACGCCTCGAGGAGAATCCCGAGTTGTCCCTCGCAACTAGGCAGGAGTCCTGACGTCGCTGAACAAACACGTGTGTGGAAGGGCATTCCCGTCGTTACTCGAGAATATACCCCAGCTTCCATTCGCAACTCAAGAAAAACCATTAGACTTCCCGCTCACCACGAGATGAGGCCCGATTCCCCTGCACTGCGTGCAGAGCAATTCCGTGTTGCACATCACACATGAAAGGAGCCTTGATTTCCTTGACGGCACTCCAGCGAAACCCCAAGAACACTGTTTCAATGCTAGAGGGATCCTGAGGTCACTGTAGCAACACGAAAGAGCTCCGTGGAACAAAAATCAACTCGATGTGAGAACTTAGTCCCTGGCTTCGACTCCAGAGGAATACCACCTTACCACAAGCACCTCAAGAGGAGGCTTCTCTCAGCTCTAGGTATGTGAGAGGGATCCTGAGTTTGCGGCCTCAAGTGGAATGGACACCGCGATTCCCTGACGCAAAATAAGGCCGGATATCCCTGCAGTGACTTGAATGCAGGCTCGTCTTGCATCTCCCAAGACGAAAGGATGTCTGAATCCCCAGTGGAGACCACAGAGAAAGACCTAGTTCCCCACCTCATCGCGACCGGAGGCCTCACATCCCTTGAAAACTCCAGAGGTACGCGGAGATCAGTGCCTCCAAAGGAGACGATGCCTGACTCCTCGAGAAACTTGATAGGAATCCCAGGATTCCTGTGGCACGTGGAAAGGGACACTTGGTCTCCCGCCTCAGCTGGAGAGGCGTCCAAATTGCCCTGCCAAGCCTCGAGGAGAATCCCGAGTTGTCCCTCGAAACTAGGCAGGAGTCCTGCCGTCGCTGAACTAACACGTGTGTGGAAGGGCCATCCCCGTCGTAACTCGAGAATATACCCCAGGTTCCCGCCGCAACTCGAGAAAAACCATGAGACTTCCCCCTCGCCGCGAGATGAGGCACGATTCCCCTGCACTGCGTGCAGAGCAATTCCGTGTTGCACATCACACATGAAAGGAGCCTTGATTTCCTTGATGGCACTCCAGAGAAACCCCAAGAACACTGTTTCAAGGCTAGAGGGATCCTGAGGTCACTGTAGCAACACGAAAGAGCTCCGTGGACCAAAAATCAACTCGAGATGAGAGGTTAGTCCCTGGCTTCGACTCCAGAGGAATACCACCTTACCACAAGCACCTCAAGAGGAGGCTTCTCTCAGCTCTAGGTATGTGAGAGCGACCCTGAGTTTGCGGCCTCAAGTGGAATGGACACCGCGATGCCCTGACTCGAAATAAGGCCGGATATCCCTGCAGTGACTTGAATGCAGGCTCGTCTTGCATCTCCCAAGACGAAAGGATGTCTGAATCCCCTGTGGAGACCACAGAGAAAGACCTAGTTCCCCACCTCATGGCGACCGGAAGCCTCACATCCTTTGAAAACTCCAGAGGTACGCGGAGATCAGTGCCTCCAAAGGAGACGATGCCTGACTCCTCCTGAAACTTGATAGGTGTCCCAGGATTCCTGTGGCACCTGGAAAAGGACCCTTGGTCTCCCGCCTCAGCTGGAGAGGCGTCCCAATTGCCCTGCCAAGCCTCGAGGAGAATCCCGAGTTGTCCCTCGCAACTAGGCAGGAGTCCTGACGTCGCTGAAGAAACACGTGGGTGGAAGGGCCATTCCCGTCGTAACTCGAGAATATACCCCAGGTTCCTGCCGCAACTCGAGAAAAACCATGAGACTTCCCCCTCGCCGCGAGATGAGGCCCGATTCCCCTGCACTGCATGCAGAGCAATTCCGTGTTGCACATCACACATGAAAGGAGCCTTGATTTCCTTGATGGCACTCCAGAGAAACCCCAAGAACACTGTTTCAAGGTTGAGGGATCTGAGGTCACTGTAGCAACATGAAAGAGCTCCGCGGACCAAAAATCAACTCGAGATGAGAGGTTAGTCCCTGGCTTCGACTCCAGAGGAATACCACCTTACCACAAGCACCTCAAGAGGAGGCTTCTCTCAGCTCTAGCTATGGAGAGGGACCCTGAGTTTGCGGCCTCAAGTGGAATGGAGACCGCGATGTCCTGACTCGAAATAAGGCCGGATATCCCTGCAGTGACTTGAATGCAGGCTCGTCTTGCATCTCCCAAGACGAAAGGATGTCTGAATCCCCTGTGGAGACCACAGAGAAAGACCTAGTTCACCACCTCATCACGACCGGAGGCCTCACATCCTTTGAAAATTCCACAGGTACGCAGAGATCAGTGCCTCCCAAGGAGACGATGCCTGACTCCTCGTGAAACTTGATAGGAGTCCCAGGATTCCTGTGGCACGTGGAAAGGGACCCTTGGTCTCCCGCCTCAGCTGGAGAGGCGTCCCAATTGCCCCGCCAAGCCTCGAGGAGATTCCCGAGTTGTCCCTCGCAACTAGGCAGGAGTCCTGACGTCGCTGAACAAACACGTGGGTGGAAGGGCCATCCCCGTCGTAACTCGAGAATATACCCCAGGTTCCCGCCGCAACTCGAGAAAAACCATGAGACTTCCCTCTCGCCACGAGATGAGGCCCGATTCCCCTGCACTGCGTGCAGAGCAATTCCGTGTTGCACATCACACATGAAAGGAGCCTTGATTTCCTTGATGGCACTCCAGAGAAACCTCAAGAACACTGTTTCAAGGCTAGAGGGATCCCGAGGTCACTGTAGCAACACGAAAGAGCTCCGTGGACGAAAAATCAACTCGAGATGAGAGGTTAGTCCCTGGCTTCGACTCCAGAGGAATACCACCTTATCACAAGCACCTCAAGAGGAGGCTTCTCTCAGCTCTAGGTATGTGAGAGGGAACCTGAGTTTGCGGCCTCAAGTGGAATGGACACCGCGATGCCCTGACTCGAAATAAGGCCGGATATCCCTGCAGTGACTTGAATGCAGGCTCGTCTTGCATCTCCCAAGACGAAAGGATGTCTGAATCCCCTGTGGAGACGACAGAGAAAGACCCAGTTCCCCACGTCATCGCGACCGGAGGCCTCACATCCTTTGAAAACTCCAGAGGTACGCGGAGATCAGTGCCTCCAAAGGAGACGATGCCTGACTCCTCGTGAAACTTGATAGGAGTCCCAGGATTCCTGTGGCACGTGGAAAGGGACCCTTGGTCTCCCGCCTCAGCTGGAGAGGCGTCCCAATTGCCCTGCCAAGCCTCGAGGAGAATCCCGAGTTGTCCCTCGCAACTAGGCAGGAGTCCTGACGTCGCTGAACAAACACGTGGGTGGAAGGGCCATCCCCGTCGTAACTCGAGAATATACCCCAGATTCCCGCCGCAACTCGAGAAAAAACATGAGACTTCCCCCTCGCCGCGAGATGAGGCCCGATTCCCCTGCACTGCGTGCAGAGCAATTCCGTGTTGCACATCACACATGAAAGGAGCCTTGATTTCCTTGGTGGCAAGCCAGAGAAACCCCAAGAACACTGTTTCAAGGTTGAGGGATCCTGAGGTCACTGTAGCAACACGAAAGAGCTCCGTGGACCAAAAATCAACTCGAGATGAGAGGTTAGTCCCTGGCTTCGACTCCAGAGGAATACCACCTTACCACAAGCACCTCAAGAGGAGGCTTCTCTCAGCTCTAGCTATGTGAGAGGGACCCTGAGTTTGCGGCCTCAAGTGGAATGGAGACTGCGATGCCCTGACTCGAAATCAGGCCGGATATCCCTGCAGTGACTTGAATGCAGGCTCGTCTTGCATCTCCCAAGACGAAAGGATGTCTGAATCCCCTGTGGAGACCACAGAGAAAGACCTAGTTCCCCACCTCATCGCGACCGGAGGCCTCACATCCTTTGAAAACTCCAGAGGTACGCGGAGATCAGTGCCTCCAAAGGAGATGATGCCTGACTCCTCCTGAAACTTGATAGGTGTCCCAGGATTCCTGTGGCACCTGGAAAAGGACCCTTGGTCTGCCGCCTCAGCTGGAGAGGCGTCCCAATTGCCCTGCCAAGCCTCGAGGAGAATCCCGAGTTGTCCCTCGCAACTAGGCAGGAGTCCTGACGTCGCTGAAGAAACACGTGGGTGGAAGGGCCATTCCCGTCGTAACTCGAGAATATACCCCAGGTTCCCGCCGCAACTCGAGAAAAACCATGAGACTTCCCCCTCGCCGTGAGATGAGGCCCGATTCCCCTGCACTGCATGCAGAGCAATTCCGTGTTGCACATCACACATGAAAGGAGCCTTGATTTCCTTGATGGCACTCCAGAGAAACCCCAAGAACACTGTTTCAAGGTTGAGGGATCTGAGGTCACTGTAGCAACATGAAAGAGCTCCGCGGACCAAAAATCAACTCAAGATGAGAGGTTCGTCCCTGGCTTCGACTCCAGAGGAATACCATCTTACCACAAGCACCTCAAGAGGAGGCTTCTCTCAGCTCTAGCTATGGAGAGGGACCCTGAGTTTGCGGCCTCAAGTGGAATGGAGACCGCGATGCCCTGACTCGAAATAAGACCGGATATCCCTGCAGTGACTTGAATGCAGGCTGGTCTTTCATCTCCCAAGACGAAAGGATGTCTGAATCCCCTGTGGAGACCACAGAGAAAGACCTAGTTCACCACCTCATCACGACCGGAGGCCTCACATCCTTTGAAAATTCCAGAGGTACGCGGAGATCAGTGCCTCCCAAGGAGACGATGCCTGACTCCTCGTGAAACTTGATAGGAGTCCCAGGATTCCTGTGGCACGTGGAAAGGGACCCTTGGTCTCCCGCCTCAGCTGGAGAGGCGTCCCAATTGCCCTGCCAAGCCTCGAGGAGAATCCCGAGTTGTCCCTCGCAACTAGGCAGGAGTCCTGACGTCGCTGAACAAACACGTGGGTGGAAGGGCCATCCCCGTAGTAACTCGAGAATATACCCCAGGTTCCCGCCGCAACTCGAGAAAAACCATGAGACTTCCCTCTCGCCACGAGATGAGGCCCGATTCCCCTGCACTGCGTGCAGAGCAATTCCGTGTTGCACATCACACATGAAAGGAGCCTTGATTTCCTTGATGGCACTCCAGAGAAACCCCAAGAACACTGTTTCAAGGCTAGAGGGATCCCGAGGTCACTGTAGCAACACGAAAGAGCTCCGTGGACCAAAAATCAACTCGAGATGAGAGGTTAGTCCCTGGCTTCGACTCCAGAGGAATACCACCTTACCACAAGCACCTCAAGAGGAGGCTTCTCTCAGCTCTAGCTATGTGAGAGGGACCCTGAGTTTGCGGCCTCAAGTGCAATGGACACCGAGATGCCCTGACTCGAAATAAGGCCGGATATCCCTGCAGTGACTTGAATGCAGGCTCGTCTTGCATCTCCCAAGACGAAAGGATGTCTGAATCCCCTGTGGAGACCACAGAGAAAGACCTAGTTCCCCACCTCATCGCGACCGGAGGCCTCACATCCTTTGAAAACTCCAGAGGTACGCGGAGATCAGTGCCTCCAAAGGAGACGATGCCTGACTCCTCGTGAAACTTGATAGGAGTCCCAGGATTCCTGTGGCACGTGGAAAGGGACCCTTGGTCTCCCGCCTCAGCTGGAGAGGCATCCCAATTGTCCTGCCAAGCCTCGAGGAGAATCCCGAGTTTTCCCTCGCAACTAGGCAGGAGTCCTGACGTCGCTGAACAAACACGTGGGTGGAAGGGCCATCCCCGTCGTAACTCGAGAATATACCCCAGGTTCCCGCCGCAACTCGAGAAAAACCATGAGACTTCCCCCTCGCCGCGAGATGAGGCCCGATTCCCCTGCACTGCGTGCAGAGCAATTCCGTGTTGCACATCAAACATGAAAGGAGCCTTGATTTCCTTGGTGGCACTCCAGAGAAATCCCAGCAACACTGTTTCAAGGCTAGAGGGATCCTGAGGTCACTGTAGCAACACGAAAGAGCTCTGTGGACCAAAAATCAACTCGAGATGAGAGGTTATTCCCTGGCTTCGACTCCAGAGGAATACCACCTTACCAGAAGCACCTCAAGAGGAGGCTTCTCTCAGCTCTAGGTATGTGAGAGGGACCCTGAGTTTGCGGCCTCAAGTGGAATGGACACCGCGATGCCCTGACTCAAAATAAGGCCGGATATCCCTGCAGTGACTTGAATGCAGGCTCGTCTTGCATCTCCCAAGACGAAAGGATGTCTGAATCCCCTGTGGAGACCACAGAGAATGACCTAGTTCCCCACCTCATCGCGACCGGAGGCCTCACATCCTTTGAAAACTCCAGAGGTACGCGGAGATCAGTGCCTCCAAAGGAGACGATGCCTGACTCCTCGTGAAACTTGATTGGAGTCCCAGGATTCCTGTGGCACGTGGAAAGGGACCCTTGGTCTCCCGCCTCAGCTGGAGAGGCGTCCCAATTGCCCTGCCAAGCCTCGAGGAGAATCCCGAGTTGTCTCTCGCAACTAGGCAGGAGTCCTGACGTCGCTGAACAAACACGTGGGTGGAAGGGCCATCCCCGTCGTAACTCGAGAATATACCCCAGGTTCCCGCCGCAACTCGTGAAAAACCATGAGACTTCCCCCTCGCCGCGAGATGAGGCCCGATTCCCCTGCACTGCGTGCAGAGCAATTCCGTGTTGCACATGACACATGAAAGGAGCCTTGATTTCCTCGATGGCACTCCAGAGAAACCCCAAGAACACTGTTTCAAGGTTGAGGGATCCTGAGGTCACTGTAGCAACACGAAAGAGCTCCGTGGACCAAAAATCAACTCGAGATGAGAGGTTAGTCCCTGGCTTCGACTCCAGAGGAATACCACCTTACCACAAGCACCTCAAGAGGAGGCTTCTCTCAGCTCTATGTATGTGAGAGGGACCCTGAGTTTGCGGCCTCAAGTGGAATGGAGACCGCGATGCCCTGACTTGAAATAAGGCCGGATATCGCTGCAGTGACTTTAATGCAGGCTCGTCTTGCATCTCCCAAGACGAAAGGATGTCTGAAACCCCCGGGGAGAACACAGAGAAAGACGTAGTTTCCCACCTCATCGCGACCGGAGGCCTCACATCCTTTGAAAACTCCAGAGGTACGCGGAGATCAGTGCCTCCAAAGGAGACGATGCCTGACTCCTCGAGAAACTTGATAGGAGTCCAGGATTCCTGTGGCACGTGGAAAGGGACCCTTGGTCTCCCGCCTCAGCTGGAGAGGCGTCCCAATTGCCCTGCCAAGCCTCGAGGAGAATCCCGAGTTGTCCCTCGCAACTAGGCAGGAGTCCTGACGTCGCTGAACAAACACGTGGGTGGAAGGGCCATCCCCGTCGTAACTCGAGAATATACCCCAGGTTCCCGCCGCAACTCGAGAAAAACCATGAGACTTCCCCCTCGCCGCGAGATGAGGCCCGATTCCCCTGCACTGCGTGCAGAGCAATTCCGTGTTGCACATCACACATGAAAGGAGCCTTGATTTCCTTGATGGCACTCCAGAGAAACCCCAAGAACACTGTTTCAAGGCTAGAGGGATCCTCAGGTCACTGTAGCAACACGAAAGAGCTCCGTGGACCAAAAATCAACTCGAGATGAGAGGTTAGTCCCTGGCTTCGACTCCAGAGGAATACCACCTTACCACAAGCACCTCAAGAGGAGGCTTCTCTCAGCTCTAGGTATGTGAGAGGGACCCTGAGTTTGCGGCCTCAAGTGGAATGGACACCGCGATTCCCTGACGCGAAATAAGGCCGGATATCCCTGCAGTGACTTGAATGCAGGCTCGTCTTGCATCTCCCAAGACGAAAGGATGTCTGAATCCCCTGTGGAGACCACAGAGAATGACCTAGTTCCCCACCTCATCGCGACCGGAGGCCTCACATCCTTTGAAAACTCCAGAGGTACGCGGAGATCAGTGCCTCCAAAGGAGACGATGCCTGACTCCTCGTGAAACTTGATAGGAGTCCCAGGATTCCTGTGGCACGTGGAAAGGGACCCTTGGTCTCCCGCCTCAGCTGGAGAGCCGTCCCAATTGCCCTGCCAAGCCTCGAGGAGATTCCCGAGTTGTCGCTCGCAACTAGGCAGGAGTCCTGACGTCGCTGAACAAACACGTGGGTGGAAGGGCCATCCCCGTCGTAACTCGAGAATATACCCCAGGTTCCCGCCGCAACTCGAGAAAAACCATGAGACTTCCCTCTCGCCACGAGATGAGGCCCGATTCCCCTGCACTGCGTGCAGAGCAATTCCGTGTTGCACATCACACATGAAAGAAGCCTTGATTTCCTTGATGGCACTCCAGAGAAACCCCAAGAACACTGTTTCAAGGCTAGAGGGATCCCGAGGTCACTGTAGCAACACGAAAGAGCTCCGTGGACCAAAAATCAACTCGAGATGAGAGGTTAGTCCCTGGCTTCGACTCCAGAGGAATACCACCTTACCACAAGCACCTCAAGAGGAGGCTTCTCTCAGCTCTAGGTATGTGCGAGGGACCCTGAGTTTGCGGCCTCAAGTGGAATGGAGACCGCGATGCCCTGACTTGAAATAAGGCCGGATATCGCTGCAGTGACTTGAATGCAGGCTCGTTTTGCATCTCCCAAGACGAAAGGATGTCTGAATCCCCTGTGGAGACCACAGAGAAAGACCTAGTTCCCCACATCATCGCGACCGGAGGCCTCACATCCTTTGAAAACTCCAGAGGTACGCGGAGATCAGTGCCTCCAAAGGAGACGATGCCTGACTCCTCGTGAAACTTGATAGGAGTCCCAGGATTCCTGTGGCACGTGGAAAGGGACCCTTGGTCTCCCGCCTCAGCTGGAGAGGCGTCCCAATTGCCCTGCCACGCCTCGAGGAGAATCCCGAGTTGTCCCTCGCAACTAGGCAGGAGTCCTGACGTCGCTGAACAAACACGTGTGTGGAAGGGCATTCCCGTCGTTACTCGAGAATATACCCCAGCTTCCATTCGCAACTCAAGAAAAACCATTAGACTTCCCGCTCACCACGAGATGAGGCCCGATTCCCCTGCACTGCGTGCAGAGCAATTCCGTGTTGCACATCACACATGAAAGGAGCCTTGATTTCCTTGACGGCACTCCAGCGAAACCCCAAGAACACTGTTTCAATGCTAGAGGGATCCTGAGGTCACTGTAGCAACACGAAAGAGCTCCGTGGAACAAAAATCACCTCGATGTGAGAACTTAGTCCCTGGCTTCGACTCCAGAGGAATACCACCTTACCACAAGCACCTCAAGAGGAGGCTTCTCTCAGCTCTAGGTATGTGAGAGGGATCCTGAGTTTGCGGCCTCAAGTGGAATGGACACCGCGATTCCCTGACGCAAAATAAGGCCGGATATCCCTGCAGTGACTTGAATGCAGGCTCGTCTTGCATCTCCCAAGACGAAAGGATGTCTGAATCCCCAGTGGAGACCACAGAGAAAGACCTAGTTCCCCACCTCATCGCGACCGGAGGCCTCACATCCCTTGAAAACTCCAGAGGTACGCGGAGATCAGTGCCTCCAAAGGAGACGATGCCTGACTCCTCGAGAAACTTGATAGGAATCCCAGGATTCCTGTGGCACGTGGAAAGGGACACTTGGTCTCCCGCCTCAGCTGGAGAGGCGTCCAAATTGCCCTGCCAAGCCTCGAGGAGAATCCCGAGTTGTCCCTCGAAACTAGGCAGGAGTCCTGCCGTCGCTGAACTAACACGTGTGTGGAAGGGCCATCCCCGTCGTAACTCGAGAATATACCCCAGGTTCCCGCCGCAACTCGAGAAAAACCATGAGACTTCCCCCTCGCCGCGAGATGAGGCACGATTCCCCTGCACTGCGTGCAGAGCAATTCCGTGTTGCACATCACACATGAAAGGAGCCTTGATTTCCTTGATGGCACTCCAGAGAAACCCCAAGAACACTGTTTCAAGGCTAGAGGGATCCTGAGGTCACTGTAGCAACACGAAAGAGCTCCGTGGACCAAAAATCAACTCGAGATGAGAGGTTAGTCCCTGGCTTCGACTCCAGAGGAATACCACCTTACCACAAGCACCTCAAGAGGAGGCTTCTCTCAGCTCTAGGTATGTGAGAGCGACCCTGAGTTTGCGGCCTCAAGTGGAATGGACACCGCGATGCCCTGACTCGAAATAAGGCCGGATATCCCTGCAGTGACTTGAATGCAGGCTCGTCTTGCATCTCCCAAGACGAAAGGATGTCTGAATCCCCTGTGGAGACCACAGAGAAAGACCTAGTTCCCCACCTCATCGCGACCGGAGGCCTCACATCCTTTGAAAACTCCAGAGGTACGCGGAGATCAGTGCCTCCAAAGGAGACGATGCCTGACTCCTCCTGAAACTTGATAGGTGTCCCAGGATTCCTGTGGCACCTGGAAAAGGACCCTTGGTCTCCCGCCTCAGCTGGAGAGGCGTCCCAATTGCCCTGCCAAGCCTCGAGGAGAATCCCGAGTTGTCCCTCGCAACTAGGCAGGAGTCCTGACGTCGCTGAAGAAACACGTGGGTGGAAGGGCCATTCCCGTCGTAACTCGAGAATATACCCCAGGTTCCTGCCGCAACTCGAGAAAAACCATGAGACTTCCCCCTCGCCGCGAGATGAGGCCCGATTCCCCTGCACTGCATGCAGAGCAATTCCGTGTTGCACATCACACATGAAAGGAGCCTTGATTTCCTTGATGGCACTCCAGAGAAACCCCAAGAACACTGTTTCAAGGTTGAGGGATCTGAGGTCACTGTAGCAACATGAAAGAGCTCCGCGGACCAAAAATCAACTCGAGATGAGAGGTTAGTCCCTGGCTTCGACTCCAGAGGAATACCACCTTACCACAAGCACCTCAAGAGGAGGCTTCTCTCAGCTCTAGCTATGGAGAGGGACCCTGAGTTTGCGGCCTCAAGTGGAATGGAGACCGCGATGTCCTGACTCGAAATAAGGCCGGATATCCCTGCAGTGACTTGAATGCAGGCTCGTCTTGCATCTCCCAAGACGAAAGGATGTCTGAATCCCCTGTGGAGACCACAGAGAAAGACCTAGTTCACCACCTCATCACGACCGGAGGCCTCACATCCTTTGAAAATTCCACAGGTACGCAGAGATCAGTGCCTCCCAAGGAGACGATGCCTGACTCCTCGTGAAACTTGATAGGAGTCCCAGGATTCCTGTGGCACGTGGAAAGGGACCCTTGGTCTCCCGCCTCAGCTGGAGAGGCGTCCCAATTGCCCCGCCAAGCCTCGAGGAGATTCCCGAGTTGTCCCTCGCAACTAGGCAGGAGTCCTGACGTCGCTGAACAAACACGTGGGTGGAAGGGCCATCCCCGTCGTAACTCGAGAATATACCCCAGGTTCCCGCCGCAACTCGAGAAAAACCATGAGACTTCCCTCTCGCCACGAGATGAGGCCCGATTCCCCTGCACTGCGTGCAGAGCAATTCCGTGTTGCACATCACACATGAAAGGAGCCTTGATTTCCTTGATGGCACTCCAGAGAAACCTCAAGAACACTGTTTCAAGGCTAGAGGGATCCCGAGGTCACTGTAGCAACACGAAAGAGCTCCGTGGACGAAAAATCAACTCGAGATGAGAGGTTAGTCCCTGGCTTCGACTCCAGAGGAATACCACCTTATCACAAGCACCTCAAGAGGAGGCTTCTCTCAGCTCTAGGTATGTGAGAGGGAACCTGAGTTTGCGGCCTCAAGTGGAATGGACACCGCGATGCCCTGACTCGAAATAAGGCCGGATATCCCTGCAGTGACTTGAATGCAGGCTCGTCTTGCATCTCCCAAGACGAAAGGATGTCTGAATCCCCTGTGGAGACGACAGAGAAAGACCCAGTTCCCCACGTCATCGCGACCGGAGGCCTCACATCCTTTGAAAACTCCAGAGGTACGCGGAGATCAGTGCCTCCAAAGGAGACGATGCCTGACTCCTCGTGAAACTTGATAGGAGTCCCAGGATTCCTGTGGCACGTGGAAAGGGACCCTTGGTCTCCCGCCTCAGCTGGAGAGGCGTCCCAATTGCCCTGCCAAGCCTCGAGGAGAATCCCGAGTTGTCCCTCGCAACTAGGCAGGAGTCCTGACGTCGCTGAACAAACACGTGGGTGGAAGGGCCATCCCCGTCGTAACTCGAGAATATACCCCAGATTCCCGCCGCAACTCGAGAAAAAACATGAGACTTCCCCCTCGCCGCGAGATGAGGCCCGATTCCCCTGCACTGCGTGCAGAGCAATTCCGTGTTGCACATCACACATGAAAGGAGCCTTGATTTCCTTGGTGGCACGCCAGAGAAACCCCAAGAACACTGTTTCAAGGTTGAGGGATCCTGAGGTCACTGTAGCAACACGAAAGAGCTCCGTGGACCAAAAATCAACTCGAGATGAGAGGTTAGTCCCTGGCTTCGACTCCAGAGGAATACCACCTTACCACAAGCACCTCAAGAGGAGGCTTCTCTCAGCTCTAGCTATGTGAGAGGGACCCTGAGTTTGCGGCCTCAAGTGGAATGGAGACTGCGATGCCCTGACTCGAAATCAGGCCGGATATCCCTGCAGTGACTTGAATGCAGGCTCGTCTTGCATCTCCCAAGACGAAAGGATGTCTGAATCCCCTGTGGAGACCACAGAGAAAGACCTAGTTCCCCACCTCATCGCGACCGGAGGCCTCACATCCTTTGAAAACTCCAGAGGTACGCGGAGATCAGTGCCTCCAAAGGAGATGATGCCTGACTCCTCCTGAAACTTGATAGGTGTCCCAGGATTCCTGTGGCACCTGGAAAAGGACCCTTGGTCTGCCGCCTCAGCTGGAGAGGCGTCCCAATTGCCCTGCCAAGCCTCGAGGAGAATCCCGAGTTGTCCCTCGCAACTAGGCAGGAGTCCTGACGTCGCTGAAGAAACACGTGGGTGGAAGGGCCATTCCCGTCGTAACTCGAGAATATACCCCAGGTTCCCGCCGCAACTCGAGAAAAACCATGAGACTTCCCCCTCGCCGTGAGATGAGGCCCGATTCCCCTGCACTGCATGCAGAGCAATTCCGTGTTGCACATCACACATGAAAGGAGCCTTGATTTCCTTGATGGCACTCCAGAGAAACCCCAAGAACACTGTTTCAAGGTTGAGGGATCTGAGGTCACTGTAGCAACATGAAAGAGCTCCGCGGACCAAAAATCAACTCAAGATGAGAGGTTCGTCCCTGGCTTCGACTCCAGAGGAATACCATCTTACCACAAGCACCTCAAGAGGAGGCTTCTCTCAGCTCTAGCTATGGAGAGGGACCCTGAGTTTGCGGCCTCAAGTGGAATGGAGACCGCGATGCCCTGACTCGAAATAAGGCCGGATATCCCTGCAGTGACTTGAATGCAGGCTGGTCTTTCATCTCCCAAGACGAAAGGATGTCTGAATCCCCTGTGGAGACCACAGAGAAAGACCTAGTTCACCACCTCATCACGACCGGAGGCCTCACATCCTTTGAAAATTCCAGAGGTACGCGGAGATCAGTGCCTCCCAAGGAGACGATGCCTGACTCCTCGTGAAACTTGATAGGAGTCCCAGGATTCCTGTGGCACGTGGAAAGGGACCCTTGGTCTCCCGCCTCAGCTGGAGAGGCGTCCCAATTGCCCTGCCAAGCCTCGAGGAGAATCCCGAGTTGTCCCTCGCAACTAGGCAGGAGTCCTGACGTCGCTGAACAAACACGTGGGTGGAAGGGCCATCCCCGTAGTAACTCGAGAATATACCCCAGGTTCCCGCCGCAACTCGAGAAAAACCATGAGACTTCCCTCTCGCCACGAGATGAGGCCCGATTCCCCTGCACTGCGTGCAGAGCAATTCCGTGTTGCACATCACACATGAAAGGAGCCTTGATTTCCTTGATGGCACTCCAGAGAAACCCCAAGAACACTGTTTCAAGGCTAGAGGGATCCCGAGGTCACTGTAGCAACACGAAAGAGCTCCGTGGACCAAAAATCAACTCGAGATGAGAGGTTAGTCCCTGGCTTCGACTCCAGAGGAATACCACCTTACCACAAGCACCTCAAGAGGAGGCTTCTCTCAGCTCTAGCTATGTGAGAGCGACCCTGAGTTTGCGGCCTCAAGTGCAATGGACACCGCGATGCCCTGACTCGAAATAAGGCCGGATATCCCTGCAGTGACTTGAATGCAGGCTCGTCTTGCATCTCCCAAGACGAAAGGATGTCTGAATCCCCTGTGGAGACCACAGAGAAAGACCTAGTTCCCCACCTCATCGCGACCGGAGGCCTCACATCCTTTGAAAACTCCAGAGGTACGCGGAGATCAGTGCCTCCAAAGGAGACGATGCCTGACTCCTCGTGAAACTTGATAGGAGTCCCAGGATTCCTGTGGCACGTGGAAAGGGACCCTTGGTCTCCCGCCTCAGCTGGAGAGGCATCCCAATTGTCCTGCCAAGCCTCGAGGAGAATCCCGAGTTTTCCCTCGCAACTAGGCAGGAGTCCTGACGTCGCTGAACAAACACGTGGGTGGAAGGGCCATCCCCGTCGTAACTCGAGAATATACCCCAGGTTCCCGCCGCAACTCGAGAAAAACCATGAGACTTCCCCCTCGCCGCGAGATGAGGCCCGATTCCCCTGCACTGCGTGCAGAGCAATTCCGTGTTGCACATCAAACATGAAAGGAGCCTTGATTTCCTTGGTGGCACTCCAGAGAAATCCCAGCAACACTGTTTCAAGGCTAGAGGGATCCTGAGGTCACTGTAGCAACACGAAAGAGCTCTGTGGACCAAAAATCAACTCGAGATGAGAGGTTAGTCCCTGGCTTCGACTCCAGAGGAATACCACCTTACCAGAAGCACCTCAAGAGGAGGCTTCTCTCAGCTCTAGGTATGTGAGAGGGACCCTGAGTTTGCGGCCTCAAGTGGAATGGACACCGCGATGCCCTGACTCAAAATAAGGCCGGATATCCCTGCAGTGACTTGAATGCAGGCTCGTCTTGCATCTCCCAAGACGAAAGGATGTCTGAATCCCCTGTGGAGACCACAGAGAATGACCTAGTTCCCCACCTCATCGCGACCGGAGGCCTCACATCCTTTGAAAACTCCAGAGGTACGCGGAGATCAGTGCCTCCAAAGGAGACGATGCCTGACTCCTCGTGAAACTTGATTGGAGTCCCAGGATTCCTGTGGCACGTGGAAAGGGACCCTTGGTCTCCCGCCTCAGCTGGAGAGGCGTCCCAATTGCCCTGCCAAGCCTCGAGGAGAATCCCGAGTTGTCTCTCGCAACTAGGCAGGAGTCCTGACGTCGCTGAACAAACACGTGGGTGGAAGGGCCATCCCCGTCGTAACTCGAGAATATACCCCAGGTTCCCGCCGCAACTCGTGAAAAACCATGAGACTTCCCCCTCGCCGCGAGATGAGGCCCGATTCCCCTGCACTGCGTGCAGAGCAATTCCGTGTTGCACATGACACATGAAAGGAGCCTTGATTTCCTCGATGGCACTCCAGAGAAACCCCAAGAACACTGTTTCAAGGTTGAGGGATCCTGAGGTCACTGTAGCAACACGAAAGAGCTCCGTGGACCAAAAATCAACTCGAGATGAGAGGTTAGTCCCTGGCTTCGACTCCAGAGGAATACCACCTTACCACAAGCACCTCAAGAGGAGGCTTCTCTCAGCTCTATGTATGTGAGAGGGACCCTGAGTTTGCGGCCTCAAGTGGAATGGAGACCGCGATGCCCTGACTTGAAATAAGGCCGGATATCGCTGCAGTGACTTTAATGCAGGCTCGTCTTGCATCTCCCAAGACGAAAGGATGTCTGAATCCCCCGGGGAGAACACAGAGAAAGACGTAGTTTCCCACCTCATCGCGACCGGAGGCCTCACATCCTTTGAAAACTCCAGAGGTACGCGGAGATCAGTGCCTCCAAAGGAGACGATGCCTGACTCCTCGAGAAACTTGATAGGAGTCCAGGATTCCTGTGGCACGTGGAAAGGGACCCTTGGTCTCCCGCCTCAGCTGGAGAGGCGTCCCAATTGCCCTGCCAAGCCTCGAGGAGAATCCCGAGTTGTCCCTCGCAACTAGGCAGGAGTCCTGACGTCGCTGAACAAACACGTGGGTGGAAGGGCCATCCCCGTCGTAACTCGAGAATATACCCCAGGTTCCCGCCGCAACTCGAGAAAAACCATGAGACTTCCCCCTCGCCGCGAGATGAGGCCCGATTCCCCTGCACTGCGTGCAGAGCAATTCCGTGTTGCACATCACACATGAAAGGAGCCTTGATTTCCTTGATGGCACTCCAGAGAAACCCCAAGAACACTGTTTCAAGGCTAGAGGGATCCTCAGGTCACTGTAGCAACACGAAAGAGCTCCGTGGACCAAAAATCAACTCGAGATGAGAGGTTAGTCCCTGGCTTCGACTCCAGAGGAATACCACCTTACCACAAGCACCTCAAGAGGAGGCTTCTCTCAGCTCTAGGTATGTGAGAGGGACCCTGAGTTTGCGGCCTCAAGTGGAATGGACACCGCGATTCCCTGACGCGAAATAAGGCCGGATATCCCTGCAGTGACTTGAATGCAGGCTCGTCTTGCATCTCCCAAGACGAAAGGATGTCTGAATCCCCTGTGGAGACCACAGAGAATGACCTAGTTCCCCACCTCATCGCGACCGGAGGCCTCACATCCTTTGAAAACTCCAGAGGTACGCGGAGATCAGTGCCTCCAAAGGAGACGATGCCTGACTCCTCGTGAAACTTGATAGGAGTCCCAGGATTCCTGTGGCACGTGGAAAGGGACCCTTGGTCTCCCGCCTCAGCTGGAGAGCCGTCCCAATTGCCCTGCCAAGCCTCGAGGAGATTCCCGAGTTGTCGCTCGCAACTAGGCAGGAGTCCTGACGTCGCTGAACAAACACGTGGGTGGAAGGGCCATCCCCGTCGTAACTCGAGAATATACCCCAGGTTCCCGCCGCAACTCGAGAAAAACCATGAGACTTCCCTCTCGCCACGAGATGAGGCCCGATTCCCCTGCACTGCGTGCAGAGCAATTCCGTGTTGCACATCACACATGAAAGAAGCCTTGATTTCCTTGATGGCACTCCAGAGAAACCCCAAGAACACTGTTTCAAGGCTAGAGGGATCCCGAGGTCACTGTAGCAACACGAAAGAGCTCCGTGGACCAAAAATCAACTCGAGATGAGAGGTTAGTCCCTGGCTTCGACTCCAGAGGAATACCACCTTACCACAAGCACCTCAAGAGGAGGCTTCTCTCAGCTCTAGGTATGTGCGAGGGACCCTGAGTTTGCGCCCTCAAGTGGAATGGACACCGCGATGCCCTGACTCGAAATAAGGCCGGATATCCCTGCAGTGACTTGAATGCAGGCTCGTCTTGCATCTCCCAAGACGAAAGGATGTCTGAATCCCCTGAGGAGACCACAGCGAAAGACCTAGTTCCCCACCTCATCGCGACCGGAGGCCTCACATCCTTTGAAAACTCCAGAGGTACGCGGAGATCAGTGCCTCCAAAGGAGACGATGCCTGACTCCTCGTGAAACTTGATAGGAGTCCCAGGATTCCTGTGGCACGTGGAAAGGGACCCTTGGTCTCCCACCTCAGCTGGAGAGGCGTCCCAATTGCCCTGCCAAGCCTCGAGGAGAATCCCGAGTTGTCCCTCGCAACTAGGCAGGAGTCCTGACGTCGCTGAACAAACACGTGAGTGGAAGGGCCATCCCGGTCGTAACTCGAGAATATACCCCAGGTTCCCGCCGCAACTCGTGAAAAACCATGAGACTTCCCCCTCGCCGCGAGATGAGGCCGGATTCCCCTGCACTGCGTGCAGAGCAATTCCGTGTTGCACATGACACATGAAAGGAGCCTTGATTTCCTTGATGGCACTCCAGAGAAACCCCAAGAACACTGTTTCAAGGTTGAGGGATCCTGAGGTCACTGTAGCAACACGAAAAAGCTCCGTGGACCAAAAATCAACTCGAGATGAGAGGTTAGTCCCTGGCTTCAACTCCAGAGGAATACCACCTTACCACAAGCACCTCAAGAGGAGGCTTCTCTCAGCTCTAGGTATGTGAGAGGGACCCTGAGTTTGCGGCCTCAAGTGGAATGGAGACCGCGATGCCCTGACTCGAAATAAGGCCGGATATCTCTGCAGTGACTTGAATGCAGGCTCGTCTTGCATCTCCCAAGACGAAAGGATGTCTGAATCCCCTGTGGAGACCACAGAGAATGACCTAGTTCCCCACCTCATCGCGACCGGAGGCCTCACATCCTTTGAAAACTCCAGAGGTACGCGGAGATCAGTGCCTCCAAAGGAGACGATGCCTGACTACTCGTGAAACTTGATAGGAGTCCCAGGATTCCTGTGGCACCTGGAAAAGGACCCTTGGTCTACCGCCTCAGCTGGAGAGGCGTCCCAAGTGCCCTGCCAAGCCTCGAGGAGAATTCCGATTTGTCCCTCGCAACTAGGCAGGAGTCCTGACGTAGCTGAACAAACACGTGGGTGGAAGGGCCATTCCCGTCGTAACTCGAGAATATAACCCAGGTTCCCGCCGCAACTCGAGAAAAACCATGAGACTTCCCCCTCACCGCGAGATGAGGCCCGATTCCCCTGCACTGCGTGCAGAGCAATTCCGTGTTGCACATCACACATGAAAGGAGCCTTGATTTCCTTGATGGCACTCGAGAGAAACCCCAAGAACACTGTTTCAAGGTTGAGGGATCCTGAGGTCACTGTAGCAACATGAAAGAGCTCCGCGGACCAAAAATCAACTCGAGATGAGAGGTTAGTCCCTGGCTTCGACTCCAGAGGAATACCACCTTACCACAAGCACCTCAAGAGGAGGCTTCTCTCAGCTCTATGTATGTGAGAGGGACCCTGAGTTTGCGGCCTCAAGTGGAATGGAGACCGCGATGCCCTGACTCGAAATAAGGCCGGATATCCCTGCAGTGACTTGAATGCAGGCTCGGCTTGCATCTCCCAAGACAAAAGGATGTCTGAATCCCCTGTGGAGACCACAGAGAAAGACCTAGTTCACCACCTCATCACGACCGGCGGCCTCACATCCTTTGAAAATTCCAGAGGTACGCGGAGATCAGTGCCTCCAAAGGAGACGATGCCTGACTCCTCGTGAAGCTTGATAGGAGTCCCAGGATTCCTGTGGCACGTGGAAAGGGACCCTTGGTCTCCCGCCTCAGCTGGAGAGGCGTCCCAATTGCCCTGCCAAGCCTCGAGGAGAATCCCGAATTGTCCCTCGCAACTAGGCAGGAGTCCTGACGTCGCTGAAGAAACACGTGTGTGAAAGGGACATCCCCGTCGTAACTCGAGAATATACCCCAGGTTCCCGTCGCAACTCGAGAAAAACCATGAGACTTCCCGCTCACCACGAGATGAGGCCCGATTCCCCTGCACTGCGTGCAGAGCAATTCCGTGTTGCACATCACACATGAAAGGAGCCTTGATTTCCTTGATGGCACTCCAGAGAAACCCCAAGAACACTGTTTCAATGCTAGAGGGATCCTGAGGTCACTGTAGCAACACGAAAGAGCTCCGTGGAACAAAAATCAACTCGATGTGAGAACTTAGTCCCTGGCTTCGACTCCAGAGGAATACTACCTTACCACAAGCACCTCAAGAGGAGGCTTCTCTCAGCTCTAGGTATGTGAGAGGGATCCTGAGTTTGCGGCCTCAAGTGGAATGGACACCGCGATTCCCTGACGCGAAATAAGGCCGGATATCCCTGCAGTGACTTGAATGCAGGCTCGTCTTGCATCTCCCAAGACGAAAGGATGTCTGAATCCCCTGTGGAGACCACAGAGAAAGACCTAGTTCCCCACCTCATCGCGACCGGAGGCCTCACATCCCTTGAAAACTCCAGAGGTACGCGGAGATCAGTGCCTCCAAAGGAGACGATGCCTGACTCCTCGAGAAACTTGATAGGAATCCCAGGATTCCTGTGGCACGTGGAAAGGGACACTTGGTCTCCCGCCTCAGCTGGAGAGGCGTCCAAATTGCCCTGCCAAGCCTCGAGGAGAATCCCGAGTTGTCCCTCGAAACTAGGCAGGAGTCCTGCCGTCGCTGAACTAACACGTGTGTGGAAGGGCCATCCCCGTCGTAACTCGAGAATATACCCCAGGTTCCCGCCGCAACTCGAGAAAAACCATGAGACTTCCCCCTCGCCGCGAGATGAGGCACGATTCCCCTGCACTGCGTGCAGAGTAATTCCGTGTTGCACATCACACATGAAAGGAGCCTTGATTTCCTTGATGGCACTCCAGAGAAACCCCAAGAACACTGTTTCAAGGCTAGAGGGATCCTGAGGTCACTGTAGCAACACGAAAGAGCTCCGTGGACCAAAAATCAACTCGAGATGAGAGGTTAGTCCCTGGCTTCGACTCCAGAGGAATACCACCTTACCACAAGCACCTCAAGAGGAGGCTTCTCTCAGCTCTAGGTATGTGAGAGCGACCCTGAGTTTGCGGCCTCAAGTGGAATGGACACCGCGATGCCCTGACTCGAAATAAGGCCGGATATCCCTGCAGTGACTTGAATGCAGGCTCGTCTTGCATCTCCCAAGACGAAAGGATGTCTGAATCCCCTGTGGAGACCACAGAGAAAGACCTAGTTCCCCACCTCATCGCGACCGGAGGCCTCACATCCTTTGAAAACTCCAGAGGTACGCGGAGATCAGTGCCTCCAAAGGAGACGATGCCTGACTCTTCCTGAAACTTGATAGGTGTCCCAGGATTCCTCTGGCACCTGGAAAAGGACCCTTGGTCTCCCGCCTCAGCTGGAGAGGCGTCCCAATTGCCCTGCCAAGCCTCGAGGAGAATCCCGAGTTGTCCCTCGCAACTAGGCAGGAGTCCTGACGTCGCTGAAGAAACACGTGGGTGGAAGGGCCATTCCCGTCGTAACTCGAGAATATACCCCAGGTTCCCGCCGCAACTCGAGAAAAACCATGAGACTTCCCCCTCGCCGCGAAATGAGGCCCGATTCCCCTGCACTGCATGCAGAGCAATTCCGTGTTGCACATCACACATGAAAGGAGCCTTGATTTCCTTGATGGCACTCCAGAGAAACCCCAAGAACACTGTTTCAAGGTTGAGGGATCTGAGGTCACTGTAGCAACATGAAAGAGCTCCGCGGACCAAAAATCAACTCGAGATGAGAGGTTAGTCCCTGGCTTCGACTCCAGAGGAATACCACCTTACCACAAGCACCTCAAGAGGAGGCTTCTCTCAGCTCTAGCTATGGAGAGGGACCCTGAGTTTGCGGCCTCAAGTGGAATGGAGACCGCGATGTCCTGACTCGAAATAAGGCCGGATATCCCTACAGTGACTTGAATGCAGGCTCGTCTTGCATCTCCCAAGACGAAAGGATGTCTGAATCCCCTGTGGAGACCACAGAGAAAGACCTAGTTCACCACCTCATCACGACCGGAGGCCTCACATCCTTTGAAAATTCCAGAGGTACGCAGAGATCAGTGCCTCCCAAGGAGACGATGCCTGACTCCTCGTGAAACTTGATAGGAGTCCCAGGATTCCTGTGGCACGTGGAAAGGGACCCTTGGTCTCCCGCCTCAGCTGGAGAGGCGTCCCAATTGCCCTGCCAAGCCTCGAGGAGATTCCCGAGTTGTCCCTCGCCACTAGGCAGGAGTCCTGACGTCGCTGAACAAACACGTGGGTGGAAGGGCCATCCCCGTCGTAACTCGAGAATATACCCCAGGTTCCCGCCGCAACTCGAGAAAAACCATGAGACTTCCCTCTCGCCACGAGATGAGGCCCGATTCCCCTGCACTGCGTGCAGAGCAATTCCGTGTTGCACATCACACATGAAAGGAGCCTTGATTTCCTTGATGGCACTCCAGAGAAACCCCAAGAACCCTGTTTCAAGGCTAGAGGGATCCCGAGGTCACTGTAGCAACACGAAAGAGCTCCGTGGACCAAAAATCAACTCGAGATGAGAGGTAAGTCCCTGGCTGCGACTCCAGAGGAATACCACCTTATCACAAGCACCTCAAGAGGAGGCTTCTCTCAGCTCTAGGTATGTGAGAGGGACCCTGAGTTTGCGGCCTCAAGTGGAATGGACACCCCGATGCCCTGACTCGAAATAAGGCCGGATATCCCTGCAGTGACTTGAATGCAGGCTCGTCTTGCATCTCCCAAGACGAAAGGATGTCTGAATCCCCTGTGGAGACCACAGAGAAAGACCCAGTTCCCCACCTCATCGCGACCGGAGGCCTCACATCCTTTGAAAACTCCAGAGGTACGCGGAGATCAGTGCCTCCAAAGGAGACGATGCCTGACTCCTCGTGAAACTTGATAGGAGTCCCAGGATTCCTGTGGCACGTGGAAAGGGACCCTTGGTCTCCCGCCTCAGCTGGAGAGGCGTCCCAATTGCCCTGCCAAGCCTCGAGGAGAATCCCGAGTTGTCCCTCGCAACTAGGCAGGAGTCCTGACGTCGCTGAACAAACACGTGGGTGGAAGGGCCATCTCCGTCGTAACTCGAGAATATACCCCAGGTTCCCGCCGCAACTCGAGAAAAACCATGAGACTTCCCTCTCGCCACGAGATGAGGCCCGATTCCCCTGCACTGCGTGCAGAGCAATTCCGTGTTGCACATCACACATGAAAGGAGCCTTGATTTCCTTGATGGCACTCCAGAGAAACCCCAAGAACACTGTTTCAAGGCTAGAGGGATCCCGAGGTCACTGTAGCAACACGAAAGAGCTCCGTGGACCAAAAATCAACTCGAGATGAGAGGTTAGTCCCTGGCTTCGACTCCAGAGGAATACCACCTTACCACAAGCACCTCAAGAGGAGGCTTCTCTCAGCTCTAGGTATGTGAGAGGGACCCTGAGTTTGCGGCCTCAAGTGGAATGGACACCGCGATGCCCTGACTCGAAATAAGGCCGGATATCCCTGCAGTGACTTGAATGCAGGCTCGTCTTGCATCTCCCAAGACGAAAGGATGTCTGAATCCCCTGTGGAGACCACAGAGAAAGACCTAGTTCCCCACCTCATCGCGACCGGAGGCCTCACATCCTTTGAAAACTCCAGAGGTACGCGGAGATCAGTGCCTCCAAAGGAGACGATGCCTGACTCCTCGTGAAACTTGATAGGAGTCCCAGGATTCCTGTGGCACGTGGAAAGGGACCCTTGGTCTCCCGCCTCAGCTGGAGAGGCATCCCAATTGTCCTGCCAAGCCTCGAGGGGAATCCCGAGTTTTCCCTCGCAACTAGGCAGGAGTCCTGACGTCGCTGAACAAACACGTGGGTGGAAGGGCCATCCCCGTCGTAACTCGAGAATATACCCCAGGTTCCCGCTGCAACTCGTGAAAAACCATGAGACTTCCCCCTCGCCGCGAGATGAGGCCCGATTCCCCTGCACTGCGTGCAGAGCAATTCCGTGTTGCACATGACACATGAAAGGAGCCTTGATTTCCTCGATGGCACTCCAGAGAAACCCCAAGAACACTGTTTCAAGGTTGAGGGATCCTGAGGTCACTGTAGCAACACGAAAGAGTTCCGTGGACCAAAAATCAACTCGAAATGAGAGGTTAGTCCCTGGCTTCGACTCCAGAGGAATACCACCTTACCACAAGCACCTCAAGAGGAGGCTTCTCTCAGCTCTAGGTATGTGAGAGGGACCCTGAGTTTGCGGCCTCAAGTGGAATGGACACCGCGATGCCCTAACTCAAAATAAGGCCGGATATCCCTGCAGTGACTTGAATGCAGGCTCGTCTTGCATCTCCCAAGATGAAAGGATGTCTGAATCCCCTGTGGAGACCACAGAGAAAGACCTAGTTCCCCACCTCATCCGACCGGAGGCCTCACATCCTTTGAAAACTCCAGAGGTACGCGGAGATCAGTGCCTCCAAAGGCGACGATGCCTGACTCCTCGTGAAACTTGATAGGAGTCCCAGGATTCCTGTGGCACGTGGAAAGGGACCCTTGGTCTCCCGCCTCAGCTGGAGAGGCGTCCCAATTGCCCTGCCAAGCCTCGAGGAGAATCCCGAGTTGTCCCTCGCAACTAGGCAGGAGTCCTGACGTCGCTGAACAAACACGTGGGTGGAAGGGCCATCCCCGTCGTAACTCGAGAATATACCCCAGGTTCCCGCCGCAACTCGAGAAAAACCATGAGACTTCCCTCTCGCCACGAGATGAGGCCCGATTCCCCTGCACTGCGTGCAGAGCAATTCCGTGTTGCACATCACACATGAAAGGAGCCTTGATTTCCTTGATGGCACTCCAGAGAAACCCCAAGAACACTGTTTCAAGGCTAGAGGGATCCCGAGGTCACTGTAGCAACACGAAAGAGCTCCGTGGACCAAAAATCAACTCGAGATGAGAGGTTAGTCCCTGGCTTCGACTCCAGAGGAATACCACCTTACCACAAGCACCTCAAGAGGAGGCTTCTCTCAGCTCTAGCTATGTGAGAGGGACCGTGAGTTTGCGGCCTCAAGTGGAATGGACACCGCGATGCCCTGACTCGAAATAAGGCCGGATATCCCTGCAGTGACTTGAATGCAGGCTCGTCTTGCATCTCCCAAGACGAAAGGATGTCTGAATCCCCTGTGGAGACCACAGAGAAAGACCTAGTTCCCCACCTCATCGCGACCGGAGGCCTCACATCCTTTGAAAACTCCAGAGGTACGCGGAGATCAGTGCCTCCAAAGGAGACGATGCCTGACTCCTCGTGAAACTTGATAGGAGTCCCAGGATTCCTGTGGCACGTGGAAAGGGACCCTTGGTCTCCCGCCTCAGCTGGAGAGGCATCCCAATTGTCCTGCCAAGCCTCGAGGGGAATCCCGAGTTTTCCCTCGCAACTAGGCAGGAGTCCTGACGTCGCTGAACAAACACATGGGTGGAAGGGCCATCCCCGTCGTAACTCGAGAATATACCCCAGGTTCCCGCTGCAACTCGTGAAAAACCATGAGACTTCCCCCTCGCCGCGAGACGAGGCCCGATTCCCCTGCACTGCGTGCAGAGCAATTCCGTGTTGCACATGACACATGAAAGGAGCCTTGATTTCCTCGATGGCACTCCAGAGAAACCCCAAGAACACTGTTTCAAGGTTGAGGGATCCTGAGGTCACTGTAGCAACACGAAAGAGCTCCGTGGACCAAAAATCAACTCGAGATGAGAGGTTAGTCCCTGGCTTCGACTCCAGAGGAATACCACCTTACCACAAGCACCTCAAGAGGAGGCTTCTCTCAGCTCTATGTATGTGAGAGGGACCCTGAGTTTGCGGCCTCAAGTGGAATGGAGACCGCGATGCCCTGACTCGAAATAAGGCCGGATATCCCTGCAGTGACTTGAATGCAGGCTCGTCTTGCATCTCCCAAGACGACAGGATGTCTGAATCCACTGTGGAGACCACAGAGAATGACCTAGTTCCCCATCTCATCGCGACCGGAGGCCTCACATCTTTTGAAAACTCCAGAGGTACGCGGAGATCAGTGCCTCCAAAGGAGACGATGCCTGACTCCTCGTGAAACTTGATTGGAGTCCCAGGATTCCTGTGGCACGTGGAAAGGGACCCTTGGTCTCCCACCTCAGCTGGAGAGGCGTCCCAATTGCCCTGCCAAGCCTCGAGGAGAATCCCGAGTTGTCCCTCGCAACTAGGCAGAAGTCCTGACGTCGCTGAACAAACACGTGGGTGGAAGGGCCATCCCCGACTTAAGTCGCGAATATACCCCAGGTTCCCGCCGCAACTCGAGAAAAACCATGAGACTTCCCCCTCGCCCCGAGATGCGGCCTGATTCCCCTGCACTGCGTGCAGAGCAATTCGGTGTTGCACATCACACATGAAAGGAGCCTTGATTTCCTTGATGGCACTCCAGAGAAACCCCAAGAACACTGTTTCAAGGTTGAGGGATCCTGAGGTCACTGTAGCAACACGAAAGAGCTCCGTGGACCAAAAATCAACTCGAGATGAGAGGTTAGTCCCGAACTTCGACTCCAGAGGAATACCACCTTACCACAAGCACCTCAAGAGGAGGCTTCTCTCAGCTCTAGGTATGTGAGAGGGACCCTGATTTTGCGGCCTCAAGTGGAATGGACACTGCAATGCCCTGACGCAAAATAAGGCCGGATATCCCTGCAGTGACTTGAATGCAGGCTCGTCTTGCATCTCCCAAGATGAACGGATGTCTGAATCCCCTGTGGAGACCGCAGAGAAAGACCTAGTTCCCCACCTCATGGCGACCGGAGGCCTCATATCCTTTGAAAACTCCAGAGGTACGCGGAGATCAGTGCCTCCAAAGGAGAAGATGCCTGACTCCTCGTGAAACTTGATAGGAGTCCCAGGATTCCTGTGGCACGTGGAAAGGGACCCTTGGTCTCCCGCCTCAGCTGGAGAGGCGTCCCAATTGCCCTGCCAAGCCTCGAGGAGAATCCCGAGTTGTCCCTCGCAACTAGGCAGGAGTCTGACGTCGCTGAACAAACACGTGTGTGGAAGGGCATTCCCGTCGTTACTCGAGAATATACCCCAGCTTCCAATCGCAACTCAAGAAAAACCATTAGACTTCCCCCTCGCCGCAAAATGAGGCCCGATACCCTGCACTGCGTGCAGAGCAATTCCGTGTTGCACATCACACATGAAAGGAGCCTTGATTTCCTTGATGGCACTGCAGAGAAACCCCAAGAACACTGTTTCAAGGCTAGAGGGATCCTGAGGTCACTGTAGCAACACGAAAGAGCTCCGTAGACCAAAAATCAACTCGAGATGAGAGGTTAGTCCCTGGCTTCGACTCCAGAGGAATACCACCTTACCACAAGCACCTCAAGAGGAGGCTTCTCTCAGCTCTACGTATGTGAGAGGGACCCTGAGTTTGCGGCCTCAAGTGGAATGGACACCGCGATGCCCTGACTCGAAATAAGGCCGGATATCCCTGCAGTGACTTGAATGCAGGCTCGTCTTGCATCTCCCAAGACGAAAGGATGTCTCAATCCCCTGTGGAGACCACAGAGAAAGACCTAGTTCCCCACCTCATCGCGACCGGAGGCCTCACATCCTTTGAAAACTCCAGAGGTACGCGGAGATCAGTGCCTCCAAAGGAGACGATGCCTAACTCCTCGTGAAACTTGATAGGAGTCCCAGGATTCCTGTGGCACGTGGAAAGGGACCCTTGGTCTCCCGCCTCAGCTGGAGAGGCGTCCCAATTGCCCTGCCAAGCCTCGAGGAGAATCCCGATTTGTCCCTCGCAACTAGGCAGGAGTCCTGACGTCGCTGAAGAAACACGTGTGTGGAAGGGCCATCCCCGTCGTAACTCGAGAATATACCCCAGGTTCCCACCGCAACTCGAGAAAAACCATGAGACTTCCCTCTCGCCACGAGATGAGGCCCGATTCCCCTGCACTGCGTGCAGAGCAATTCCGTGTTGCACATCACACATGAAAGGAGCCTTGATTTCCTTGATGGCACTCCAGAGAAACCCCAAGAACACTGTTTCAAGGCTAGAGGGATCCCGAGGTCACTGTAGCAACACAAAAGAGCTCCGTGGACCAAAAATCAACTCGAGATGAGAGGTTAGTCCCTGGCTTCGACTCCAGAGGAATACCACCTTACCACAAGCACCTCAAGAGGAGGCTTCTCTCAGCTCTAGGTATGTGAGAGGGACCCTGAGTTTGCGGCCTCAAGTGGAATGGACACCGCAATGCCCTGACTCAAAATAAGGCCGGATATCCCTGCAGTGACTTGAATGCAGGCTCGTCTTGCATCTCCCAAGACGAAAGGATGTCTCAATCCCCTGTGGAGACCACAGAGAATGACCTAGTTACCCACCTCATCGCGACCGGAGGCCTCACATCCTTTGAAAACTCCAGAGGTACGCGGAGATCAGTGCCTCCAAAGGAGACGATGCCTGACTCCTCGTGAAACTTGATAGGAGTCCCAGGATTCCTGTGGCACGTGGAAAGGGACCCTTGGTCTCCCGCCTCAGCTGGAGAGGCGTCCCAATTGCCCTGCCAAGCCTTGGGGAGAATCCCGATTTGTCCCTCGCAACTAGGCAGGAGTCCTGCCGTCGCTGAACTAACACATGTGTGGAAGGGCCATCCCCGTCGTAACTCGAGAATATACCCCAGATTCCCGCCGCAACTCGAGAAAAAACATGAGACTTCCCCCTCGCCGCGAGATGAGGACCGATTCCGCTTCACTGCGTGCAGAGCAATTCTGTGTTGCACATCACACATGAAAGGAGCCTTGATTTCCTTGATGGCACTCCAGAGAAACCCCAAGAACACTGTGTCAAGGTTGAGGGATCCTGAGGTCACTGTAGCAACATGAAAGAGCTCCGTGGACCAAAAATCAACTCGAGATGAGAGGTTAGTCCCTGGCTTCGACTCCAGAGGAATACCACCTTACCACAAGCACCTCAAGAGGAGGCTTCTCTCAGCTCTAGCTATGTGAGAGGGACCCTGAGTTTGCGGCCTCAAGTGGAATGGACACCGCGATGCCCTGACTCGAAATAAGGCCGGATATCCCTGCAGTGACTTGAATGCAGGCTCGTCTTGCATCTCCCAAGACGAAAGGATGTCTGAATCCCCTGTGGAGACCACAGAGAAAGACCTAGTTCCCCACCTCATCGCGCCCGGAGGCCTCACATCCTTTGAAAACTCCAGAGGTACGCGGAGATCAGTGCCTCCAAAGGAGACGATGCCTGACTCCTCGTGAAACTTGATAGGAGTCCCAGGATTCCTGTGGCACGTGGAAAGGGACCCTTGGTCTCCCACCTCAGCTGGAGAGGCGTCCCAATTGCCCTGCCAAGCCTCGAGGAGAATCCCGAGTTGTCCCTCGCAACTAGGCAGGAGTCCTGACGTCGCTGAACAAACACGTGGGTGGAAGGGCCATCCCCGTCGTAACTCGAGAATATAACCCAGGTTCCCTCCGCAACTCGAGAAAAACCATGAGACTTCCCCCTCGCCGCGAGATGAGGCCTGATTCCCCTGCACTGCGTGCAGAGCAATTCCGTGTTGCACATCACACATGAAAGGAGCCTTGATTTCCTTGATGGCACTCCAGAGAAACCCCAAGAACACTGTGTCAAGGCTAGAGGGATCCTGAGGTCACTGTAGCAACACGAAAGAGCTCCGTGGACCAAAAATCAACTCGAGATGAGAGGTGAGTCCCTGGCTTCGACTCCAGAGGAATACCACCTTACCACAAGCACCTCAAGAGGAGGCTTCTCTCATCTCTATGTATGTGAGAGGGACCCTGATTTTGCGGCTTCAAGTGGAATGGACACTGCAATGCCCTGACGCAAAATAAGGCCGGATTTCCCTGCATTGACTTGAATGCAGGCTCGTCTTGCATCTCCCAAGATGAACGGATGTCTGAATCCCCTGTGGAGACCGCAGAGAAAGAGCTAGTTCCCCACCTCATGGCGACCGGAGGCCTCACATCCTTTGAAAACTCCAGAGGTAAGCGGAGATCAGTGCCTCCAAAGGAGACGATGCCTAACTCCTCGTGAAACTTGATAGGAGTCCCAGGATTCCTGTGGCACGTGGAAAGGGACACTTGGTCTCCCGCCACAGCTGGAGAGGCGTCCCAATTGCCCTGCAAAGCCTCGAGGAGAATCCCGAGTTGTCCCTCGAAACTAGGCAGGAGTCCTGACGTCGCTGAAGAAACACGTGTGTGGAAGGGCCATCCCCGTCGTAACTCGAGAATATACCCCAGGTTCCCACCGCAACTCGAGAAAAACCATGAGACTTCCCTCTCGCCACGAGATGAGGCCCGATTCCCCTGCACTGCGTGCAGAGCAATTCCGTGTTGCACATCACACATGAAAGGAGCCTTGATTTCCTTGATGGCACTCCAGAGAAACCCCAAGAACACTGTTTCAAGGCTAGAGGGATCCCGAGGTCACTGTAGCAACACAAAAGAGCTCCGTGGACCAAAAATCAACTCGAGATGAGAGGTTAGTCCCTGGCTTCGACTCCAGAGGAATACCACCTTACCACAAGCACCTCAAGAGGAGGCTTCTCTCAGCTCTAGGTATGTGAGAGGGACCCTGAGTTTGCGGCCTCAAGTGGAATGGACACCGCGATGCCCTGACTCAAAATAAGGCCGGATATCCCTGCAGTGACTTGAATGCAGGCTCGTCTTGCATCTCCCAAGACGAAAGGATGTCTGAATCCCCTGTGGAGACCACAGAGAATGACCTAGTTACCCACCTCATCGCGACCGGAGGCCTCACATCCTTTGAAAACTCCAGAGGTACGCGGAGATCAGTGCCTCCAAAGGAGACGATGCCTGACTCCTCGTGAAACTTGATAGGAGTCCCAGGATTCCTGTGGCACGTGGAAAGGGACCCTTGGTCTCCCGCCTCAGCTGGAGAGGCGTCCCAATTGCCCTGCCAAGCCTTGGGGAGAATCCCGATTTGTCCCTCGCAACTAGGCAGGAGTCCTGCCGTCGCTGAACTAACACATGTGTGGAAGGGCCATCCCCGTCGTAACTCGAGAATATACCCCAGATTCCCGCCGCAACTCGAGAAAAAACATGAGACTTCCCCCTCGCCGCGAGATGAGGACCGATTCCGCTTCACTGCGTGCAGAGCAATTCTGTGTTGCACATCACACATGAAAGGAGCCTTGATTTCCTTGATGGCACTCCAGAGAAACCCCAAGAACACTGTGTCAAGGTTGAGGGATCCTGAGGTCACTGTAGCAACATGAAAGAGCTCCGTGGACCAAAAATCAACTCGAGATGAGAGGTTAGTCCCTGGCTTCGACTCCAGAGGAATACCACCTTACCACAAGCACCTCAAGAGGAGGCTTCTCTCAGCTCTAGCTATGTGAGAGGGACCCTGAGTTTGCGGCCTCAAGTGGAATGGACACCGCGATGCCCTGACTCGAAATAAGGCCGGATATCCCTGCAGTGACTTGAATGCAGGCTCGTCTTGCATCTCCCAAGACGAAAGGATGTCTGAATCCCCTGTGGAGACCACAGAGAAAGACCTAGTTCCCCACCTCATCGCGCCCGGAGGCCTCACATCCTTTGAAAACTCCAGAGGTACGCGGAGATCAGTGCCTCCAAAGGAGACGATGCCTGACTCCTCGTGAAACTTGATAGGAGTCCCAGGATTCCTGTGGCACGTGGAAAGGGACCCTTGGTCTCCCACCTCAGCTGGAGAGGCGTCCCAATTGCCCTGCCAAGCCTCGAGGAGAATCCCGAGTTGTCCCTCGCAACTAGGCAGGAGTCCTGACGTCGCTGAACAAACACGTGGGTGGAAGGGCCATCCCCGTCGTAACTCGAGAATATAACCCAGGTTCCCTCCGCAACTCGAGAAAAACCATGAGACTTCCCCCTCGCCGCGAGATGAGGCCTGATTCCCCTGCACTGCGTGCAGAGCAATTCCGTGTTGCACATCACACATGAAAGGAGCCTTGATTTCCTTGATGGCACTCCAGAGAAACCCCAAGAACACTGTGTCATGGCTAGAGGGATCCTGAGGTCACTGTAGCAACACGAAAGAGCTCCGTGGACCAAAAATCAACTCGAGATGAGAGGTGAGTCCCTGGCTTCGACTCCAGAGGAATACCACCTTACCACAAGCACCTCAAGAGGAGGCTTCTCTCATCTCTATGTATGTGAGAGGGACCCTGATTTTGCGGCTTCAAGTGGAATGGACACTGCAATGCCCTGACGCAAAATAAGGCCGGATTTCCCTGCATTGACTTGAATGCAGGCTCGTCTTGCATCTCCCAAGATGAACGGATGTCTGAATCCCCTGTGGAGACCGCAGAGAAAGAGCTAGTTCCCCACCTCATGGCGACCGGAGGCCTCACATCCTTTGAAAACTCCAGAGGTAAGCGGAGATCAGTGCCTCCAAAGGAGACGATGCCTAACTCCTCGTGAAACTTGATAGGAGTCCCAGGATTCCTGTGGCACGTGGAAAGGGACACTTGGTCTCCCGCCACAGCTGGAGAGGCGTCCCAATTGCCCTGCAAAGCCTCGAGGAGAATCCCGAGTTGTCCCTCGAAACTAGGCAGGAGTCCTGACGTCGCTGAAGAAACACGTGTGTGGAAGGGCCATCCCCGTCGTAACTCGAGAATATACCCCAGGTTCCCACCGCAACTCGAGAAAAACCATGAGACTTCCCTCTCGCCACGAGATGAGGCCCGATTCCCCTGCACTGCGTGCAGAGCAATTCCGTGTTGCACATCACACATGAAAGGAGCCTTGATTTCCTTGATGGCACTCCAGAGAAACCCCAAGAACACTGTTTTAAGGCTAGAGGGATCCCGAGGTCACTGTAGCAACACGAAAGAGCTCCGTGGACCAAAAGTCAACTCGAAATGAGAGGTAGGTCCCTGGCTTTGACTCCAGAGGAATACCACCTTACCACAAGCACCTCAAGAGGAGGCTTCTCTCAGCTCTAGCTATGTGAGAGGGACCCTGAGTGTGCGGCCTCACGTGGAATGGACACCGCGATGCCCTGACTCGAAATAAGGCCGGATATCCCTGCAGTGACTTGAATGCAGGCTCGTCTTGCATCTCCCAAGACGAAAGGATGTCTGTATCCCCTGTGGAGACCACAGAGAAAGACCTAGTTCCCCACCTCATCGCGACCGGAGGCCTCACATCCTTTGAAAACTCCAGAGGTACGCGGAGATCAGTGCCTCCAAAGGAGACGATGCCTGACTCCTCGTGAAACTTGATAGAAGTCCCAGGATTCCTGTGGCACGTGGAAAGGCACCCTTGGTCTCCCGCCTCAGCTGGAGAGCCGTCCCAATTGCCCTGCCAAGCCTCGAGGAGAATCCCGAGTTGTCCCTCGCAACTAGGCAGGAGTCTGACGTCGCTGAACAAACACGTGGGTGGAAGGGCCATCCCCGTCGTAACTCGAGAATATACCCCAGGTTCCCGCCGCAACTCGAGTAAAACCATGAGACTTCCCCCTCGCCGCGAGATGAGGCCCGATTCCCCTGCACTGCGTGCAGAGCAATTCCGTGTTGCACATCACACATAAAGGAGCCTTGATTTCCTTGGTGGCACTCCAGAGAAATCCCAGCAACACTGTTTCAAGGCTAGAGGGATCCTGAGGTCACTGAAACAACACGAAAGAGCTCCGTGGACCAAAAATCAACTCGAGATGAGAGGTTAGTCCCTGGCTTCGACTCCAGAGGAATACCACCTTACCACAAGCACCTCAAGAGGAGGCTTCTCTCAGCTCTACCTATGTGAGAGGGACCCTGAGTTTGCGGCCTCAATTGGAATGGACACCGCGATTCGCTGACACGAAATAAGGCCGGATATCCCTGCAGTGACTTGAATGCAGGCTCGTCTTGCATCTCCCAAGACGAAAGGATGTCTGAATCCCCTGTGGAGACCACAGAGAATGACCTAGTTCCCCACCTCATCGCGACCGGAGGCCTCACATCCTTTGAAAACTCCAGAGGTACGCAGAGATCAGTGCCTCCAAAGGAGACGATGCCTGACTCCTCGTGAAACTTGATAGGAGTCCCAGGATTCCTGTGGCACGTGGAAAGGGACCCTTGGTCTCCCGCCTCAGCTGGAGAGGCGTCCCAATTTCCCTGCCAAGCCTTGAGGAGAATCCCGATTTGTCCCTCGCAACTAGGCAGGAGTCCTGCCGTCGCTGAACTAATACATGTGTGGAAGGGCCATCCCCGTCGTAACTCGAGAATATACCGCAGGTTCCCGCCGCAACTCGAGAAAAACCATGAGACTTCCCCCTCGCCGCGAGATGAGGCCCGATTCCGCTGCACTGCGTGCAGAGCAATTCTGTGTTGCACATCACACATGAAAGGAGCCTTGATTTCCTTGATGGCACTCCAGAGAAACCCCAAGAACACTGTGTCAAGGTTGAGGGATCCTGAGGTCACTGTAGCAACATGAAAGAGCTCCGTGGACCAAAAATCAACTCGAGATGAGAGGTTAGTCCCTGGCTTCGACTCCAGAGGAATACCACCTTACCACAAGCACCTCAAGAGGAGGCTTCTCTCAGCTCTAGGTATGTGAGAGGGACCCTGATTTTGCGGCCACAAGTGGAATGGACACTGCAATGCCGTGACGCAAAATAAGGCCGGATTTCCCTGCATTGACTTGAATGCAGGCTCGTCTTGCATCTCCCAAGATGAACGGATGTCTGAATCCCCTGTGGAGACCGCAGAGAAAGACCTAGTTCCCCACCTCATGGCGACCGGAGGCCTCACATCCTTTGAAAACTCCAGAGGTATGCGGAGATCAGTGCCTCCAAAGGAGACGATGCCTAACTCCTCGTGAAACTTGATAGGAGTCCCAGGATTCCTGTGGCACATGGAAAGGGACCCTTGGTCTCCCGCCTCAGCTGGAGAGGCGTCCCAATTGCCCTGCCAAGCCTCGAGGAGAATTCTGAGTTGTCCCTCGCAACTAGGCAGGAGTCCTGACGTCGCTGAAGAAACACGTGTGTGGAAGGGCCATCCCCGTCGTAACTCGAGAATATACCCCAGGTTCCCACCGCAACTCGAGAAAAACCATGAGACTTCCCTCTCGCCGCGAGATGAGGCCCGATTCCCCTGCACTGCGTGCAGAGCAATTCCGTGTTGCACATCACACATGAAAGGAGCCTTGATTTCCTTGATGGCACTCCAGAGAAACCCCAAGAACAATGTTTCAAGGCTAGAAGGATCCCGAGGTCACTGTAGCAACACAAAAGAGCTCCGTGGACCAAAAATCAACTCGAGATGAGAGGTTAGTCCCTGGCTTCGACTCCAGAGGAATACCACCTTACCACAAGCACCTCAAGAGGAGGCTTCTCTCAGCTCTATCTATGTGAGAAGGACCCTGAGTTTGCGGCCTCAAGTGGAATGGACACCGCGATGCCCTGACTCCAAATAAGGCCGGATATCCCTGCAGTGACTTGAATGCAGGCTCGTCTTGCATCTCCCAAGACGAGAGGATGTCTGTATCCCCTGTGGAGACCACAGAGAAAGACCTAGTTCCCCACCTCATCACGACCGGAGGCCTCACATCCTTTGAAAACTCCAGAGGTACGCGGAGATCAGTGCCTCCAAAGGAGACGATGCCTGACTCCTCGTGAAACTTGATAGGAGTCCCAGGATTCCTGTGGCACGTGGAAAGGGACCCTTGGTCTCCCGCCTCAGCTGGAGAGGCGTCCCAATTGCCCTGCCAAGCCTCGAGGAGAATCCCGAGTTGTCCCTCGCAACTAGGCAGGAGTCCTGACGTCGCTGAACAAACACGTGTGTGGAAGGGCCATCCCCGTCGTAACTCGAGAATATACCCCAGGTTCCCGCCGCAACTCGAGTAAAACCATGAGACTTCCCCCTCGCCGCGAGATGAGGCCCGATTCCCCTGCACTGCGTGCAGAGCAATTCCGTGTTGCACATCACACATGAAAGGAGCCTTGATTTCCTTGGTGGCACTCCAGAGAAATCCCAGCAACACTGTTTCAAGGCTAGAGGGATCCTGAGGTCACTGTAGCAACACGAAAGAGCTCCGTGGACCAAAAATCAACTCGAGATGAGAGGTTAGTCCCTGGCTTCGACTCCAGAGGAATACCACCTTACCACAAGCACCTCAAGAGGAGGCTTCTCTCAGCTCTAGCTATGTGAGAGGGACCCTGAGTTTGCGGCCTCAAGTGGAATGGACACCGCGATGCCCTGACTCAAAATAAGGTCGGATATCCCTGCAGTGACTTGAATGCAGGCTCGTCTTGCATCTCCCAAGACGAAAGGATGTCTGAATCCCCTGTGGAGACCACAGAGAATGACCTAGTTCCCCACCTCATCGCGACCGGAGGCCTCACATCCTTTGAAAACTCCAGAGGTACGCGGAGATCAGTGCCTCCAAAGGAGACGATGCCTGACTCCTCGTGAAACTTGATAGGAGTCCCAGGATTCCTGTGGCACGTGGAAAGGGACCCTTGGTCTCCCGCCTCAGCTGGAGAGGCGTCCCAATTTCCCTGCCAAGCCTCGAGGAGAATCCCGAGTTGTCCCTCGCAACTAGGCAGGAGTCCTGACGTCGCTGAACAAACACGTGAGTGGAAGGGCCATCCCCGTCGTAACTCGAGAATATACCCAGGTTCCCGCCGCAACTCGTGAAAAACCATGAGACTTCCCCCTCGCCGCGAGATGAGGCCGGATTCCCCTGCACTGCGTGCAGAGCAATTCCGTGTTGCACATCACACATGAAAGGAGCCTTGATTTCCTCGATGGCACTCCAGAGAAACCCCAAGAACACTGTTTCAAGGTTGAGGGATCCTGAGGTCACTGTAGCAACACTAAAGAGCTCCGTGGACCAAAAATCAACTCGAGATGAGAGGTTAGTCCCTGGCTTCGACTCCAGAGGAATACCACCTTACCACAAGCACCTCAAGAGGAGGCTTCTCTCAGCTCTACGTATGTGAGAGGGACCCTGAGTTTGCGGCCTCAAGTGGAATGGACACCGCGATGCCCTGACTCGAAATAAGGCCGGATATCCCTGCAGTGACTTGAATGCAGGCTCGTCTTGCATCTCCCAAGACGAAAGGATGTCTGAATCCCCTGTGGAGACCACAGAGAATGACCTAGTTCCCCACCTCATCGCGACCGGAGGCCTCACATCCTTTGAAAACTCCAGAGGTACGCGGAGATCAGTGCCTCCAAAGGAGACGATGCCTGACTACTCGTGAAACTTGATAGGAGTCCCAGGATTCCTGTGGCACCTGGAAAAGGACCCTTGGTCTCCCGCCTCAGCTGGAGAGGCGTCCCAAGTGCCCTGCCAAGCCTCGAGGAGAATTCCGAGTTGTCCCTCGCAACTAGGCAGGAGTCCTGACGTAGCTGAACAAACACGTGGGTGGAAGGGCCATTCCCGTCGTAACTCGAGAATATACCCCAGGTTCCCGCCGCAACTCGAGAAAAACCATGAGACTTCCCCCTCACCGCGAGATGAGGCCCGATTCCCCTGCACTGCGTGCAGAGAAATTCCGTGTTGCACATCACACATGAAAGGAGCCTTGATTTCCTTGATGGCACTCGAGAGAAACCCCAAGAACACTGTTTCAAGGTTGAGGGATCCTGAGGTCACTGTAGCAACATGAAAGAGCTCCGCGGACCAAAAATCAATTCGAGATGAGAGGTTAGTCCCTGGCTTCGACTCCAGAGGAATACCACCTTACCACAAGCACCTCAAGAGGAGGCTTCTCTCAGCTCTATGTATGTGAGAGGGACCCTGAGTTTGCGGCCTCAAGTGGAATGGAGACCGAGATGCCCTGACTCGAAATAAGGCCGGATATCCCTGCAGTGACTTGAATGCAGGCTCGGCTTGCATCTCCCAAGACAAAAGGATGTCTGAATCCCCTGTGGAGACCACAGAGAATGACCTAGTTCACCACCTCATCACGACCGGCGGCCTCACATCCTTTGAAAATTCCAGAGGTACGCGGAGATCAGTGCCTCCAAAGGAGACGATGCCTGACTCCTCGTGAAGCTTGATAGGAGTCCCAGGATTCCTGTGGCACGTGGAAAGGGACCCTTGGTCTCCCGCCTCAGCTGGAGAGGCGTCCCAATTGCCCTGCCAAGCCTCGAGGAGAATCCCGAGTTGTCCCTCGCAACTAGGCAGGAGTCCTGACGTCGCTGAACAAACACGTGGGTGGAAGGGCCATCCCCGTCGTAACTCGAGAATATACCCCAGGTTCCCGTCGCAACTCGAGAAAAACCATGAGACTTCCCCCTCACCGCGAGATGAGGCCCGATTCCCCTGCACTGCGTGCAGAGCAATTCCGTGTTGCACATCACACATGAAAGGAGCCTTGATTTCCTTGACGGCACTCCAGCGAAACCCCAAGAACACTGTTTCAATGCTAGAGGGATCCTGAGGTCACTGTAGCAACACGAAAGAGCTCCGTGGAACAAAAATCAACTCGATGTGAGAGCTTAGTCGCTGACTTCGACTCCAGAGGAATACCACCTTACCACAAGCACCTCAAGAGGAGGCTTCTCTCAGCTCTAGGTATGTGAGAGGGATCCTGAGTTTGCGGCCTCAAGTGGAATGGACACCGCGATGCCCTGACGCGAAATGAGGCCGGATATCCCTGCAGTGACTTGAATGCAGGCTCGTCTTGCATCTCCCAAGACGAAAGGATGTCTGAATCCCCTGTGGAGACCACAGAGAAAGACCTAGTTCCCCACCTCATCGCGACCGGAGGCCTCACATCCCTTGAAAACTCCAGAGGTACGCGGAGATCAGTGCCTCCAAAGGAGACGATGCCTGACTCCTCGAGAAACTTGATAGGAATCCCAGGATTCCTGTGGCACGTGGAAAGGGACACTTGGTCTCCCGCCTCAGCTGGAGAGGCGTCCAAATTGCCCTGCCAAGCCTCGAGGAGAATCCCGAGTTGTCCCTCGAAACTAGGCAGGAGTCCTGACGTCGCTGAACTAACACGTGTGTGGAAGGGCCATCCCCGTCGTAACTCGAGAATATACCCCAGGTTCCCGCCGCAACTCGAGAAAAACCATGAGACTTCCCCCTCGCCGCGAGATGAGGCACGATTCCCCTGCACTGCGTGCAGAGCAATTCCGTGTTGCACATCACACATGAAAGGAGCCTTGATTTCCTTGATGGCACTCCAGAGAAACCCCAAGAACACTGTTTCAAGGCTAGAGGGATCCTGAGGTCACTGTAGCAACACGAAAGAGCTCCGTGGACCAAAAATCAACTCGAGATGAGAGGTTAGTCCCTGGCTTCGACTCCAGAGGAATACCACCTTACCACAAGCACCTCAAGAGGAGGCTTCTCTCAGCTCTAGGTATGTGAGAGCGACCCTGAGTTTGCGGCCTCAAGTGGAATGGACACCGCGATGCCCTGACTCGAAATAAGGCCGGATATCCCTGCAGTGACTTGAATGCAGGCTCGTCTTGCATCTCCCAAGACGAAAGGATGTCTGAATCCCCTGTGGAGACCACAGAGAAAGACCTAGTTCACCACCTCATCACGACCGGAGGCCTCACATCCTTTGAAAATTCCAGAGGTACGCAGAGATCAGTGCCTCCCAAGGAGACGATGCCTGACTCCTCGTGAAACTTGATAGGAGTCCCAGGATTCCTGTGGCACGTGGAAAGGGACCCTTGGTCTCCCGCCTCAGCTGGAGAGGCGTCCCAATTGCCCTGCCAAGCCTCGAGGAGATTCCCGAGTTGTCCCTCGCAACTAGGCAGGAGTCCTGACGTCGCTGAACAAACACGTGGGTGGAAGGGCCATCCCCGTCGTAACTCGAGAATATACCCCAGGTTCCCGCCGCAACTCGAGAAAAACCATGAGACTTCCCTCTCGCCACGAGATGAGGCCCGATTCCCCTGCACTGCGTGCAGAGCAATTCCGTGTTGCACATCACACATGAAAGGAGCCTTGATTTCCTTGATGGCACTCCAGAGAAACCCCAAGAACACTGTTTCAAGGCTAGAGGGCTCCCGAGGTCACTGTAGCAACACGAAAGAGCTCCGTGGACGAAAAATCAACTCGAGATGAGAGGTTAGTCCCTGGCTTCGAATCCAGAGGAATACCACCTTATCACAAGCACCTCAAGAGGAGGCTTCTCTCAGCTCTAGGTATGTGAGAGGGACCCTGAGTTTGCCGCCTCAAGTGGAATGGACACCGCGATGCCATGACTCGAAATAAGGCCGGATATCCCTGCAGTGACTTGAATGCAGGCTCGTCTTGCATCTCCCAAGATGAAAGGATGTCTGAATCCCCTGTGGAGACCACAGAGAAAGACCTAGTTCCCCACCTCATCGCGACCGGAGGCCTCACATCCTTTGAAAACTCCAGAGGTACGCGGAGATCAGTGCCTCCAAAGGAGACGATGCCTGACTCCTCGTGAAACTTGATAGGAGTCCCAGGATTCCTGTGGCACGTGGAAAGGGACCCTTGGTCTCCCGCCTCAGCTGGAGAGGCGTCCCAATTGCCCTGCCAAGCCTCGAGGAGAATCCCGAGTTGTCCCTCGCAACTAGGCAGGAGTCCTGACGTCGCTGAACAAACACGTGGGTGGAAGGGCCATCCCCGTCGTAACTCGAGAATATACCCCAGATTCCCGCCGCAACTCGAGAAAAAACATGAGACTTCCCCCTCGCCGCGAGATGAGGCACGATTCCCCTGCACTGCGTGCAGAACAATTCCGTGTTGCACATCACACATGAAAGGAGCCTTGATTTCCTTGGTGGCACTCCAGAGAAACTCCAAGAACACTGTTTCAAGGTTGAGGGATCCTGAGGTCACTGTAGCAACACGAAAGAGCTCCGTGGACCAAAAATCAACTCGAGATGAGAGGTTAGTCCCTGGCTTCGACTCCAGAGGAATACCACCTTACCACAAGCACCTCAAGAGGAGGCTTCTCTCAGCTCTAGGTATGTGAGAGCGACCCTGAGTTTGCGGCCTCAAGTGGAATGGACACCGCGATGCCCTGACTCAAAATAAGGCCGGATATCCCTGCAGTGACTTGAATGCAGGCTCGTCTTGCATCTCCCAAGACGAAAGGATGTCTGAATCCCCTGTGGAGACCACAGAGAAAGACCTAGTTCCCCACCTCATCGCGACCGGAGGCCTCACATCCTTTGAAAACTCCAGAGGTACGCGGAGATCAGTGCCTCCAAAGGAGACGATGCCTGACTCCTCCTGAAACTTGATAGGTGTCCCAGGATTCCTGGGGCACCTGGAAAAGGACCCTTGGTCTCCCGCCTCAGCTGGAGAGGCGTCCCAATTGCCCTGCCAAGCCTCGAGGAGAATCCCGAGTTGCCCTCGCAACTAGGCAGGAGTCCTGACGTCGCTGAAGAAACACGTGGGTGGAAGGGCCATTCCCGTCGTAACTCGAGAATATACCCCAGGTTCCCGCCGCAACTCGAGAAAAACCATGAGACTTCCCCCTCGCCGCGAAATGAGGCCCGATTCGCCTGCACTGCATGCAGAGCAATTCCGTGTTGCACATCACACATGAAAGGAGCCTTGATTTCCTTGATGGCACTGCAGAGAAACCCCAAGAACACTGTTTCAAGGTTGAGGGATCTGAGGTCACTGTAGCAACATGAAAGAGCTCCGCGGACCAAAAATCAACTCGAGATGAGAGGTTAGTCCCTGGCTTCGACTCCAGAGGAATACCACCTTACCACAAGCACCTCAAGAGGAGGCTTCTCTCAGCTCTAGCTATGGAGAGGGACCCTGAGTTTGCGGCCTCAAGTGGAATGGAGACCGCGATGTCCTGACTCGAAATAAGGCCGGATATCCCTGCAGTGACTTGAATGCAGGCTCGTCTTGCATCTCCCAAGACGAAAGGATGTCTGAATCCCCTGTGGAGACCACAGAGAAAGACCTAGTTCACCACCTCATCACGACCGGAGGCCTCACATCCTTTGAAAATTCCAGAGGTACGCAGAGATCAGTGCCTCCCAAGGAGACGATGCCTGACTCCTCGTGAAACTTGATAGGAGTCCCAGGATTCCTGTGGCACGTGGAAAGGGACCCTTGGTCTCCCGCCTCAGCTGGAGAGGCGTCCCAATTGCCCTGCCAAGCCTCGAGGAGATTCCCGAGTTGTCCCTCGCAACTAGGCAGGAGTCCTGACGTCGCTGAACAAACACGTGGGTGGAAGGGCCATCCCCGTCGTAACTCGAGAATATACCCCAGGTTCCCGCCGCAACTCGAGAAAAACCATGAGACTTCCCTCTCGCCACGAGATGAGGCCCGATTCCCCTGCACTGCGTGCAGAGCAATTCCGTGTTGCACATCACACATGAAAGGAGCCTTGATTTCCTTGATGGCACTCCAGCGAAACCCCAAGAACACTGTTTCAAGGCTAGAGGGATCCCGAGGTCACTGTAGCAACACGAAAGAGCTCCGTGGACGAAAAATCAACTCGAGATGAGAGGTTAGTCCCTGGCTTCGAATCCAGAGGAATACCACCTTATCACAAGCACCTCAAGAGGAGGCTTCTCTCAGCTCTAGGTATGTGAGAGGGACCCTGAGTTTGCGGCCTCAAGTGGAATGGACACCGCGATGCCCTGACTCGAAATAAGGCCGAATATCCCTGCAGTGACTTGAATGCAGGCTCGTCTTGCATCTCCCAAGACGAAAGGATGTCTGAATCCCCTGTGGAGACCACAGAGAAAGACCTAGTTCCCCACCTCATCGCGACCGGAGGCCTCACATCCTTTGAAAACTCCAGAGGTACGCGGAGATCAGTGCCTCCAAAGGAGACGATGCCTGACTCCTCGTGAAACTTGATAGGAGTCCCAGGATTCCTGTGGCACGTGGAAAGGGACCCTTGGTCTCGCGCCTCAGCTGGAGAGGCGTCCCAATTGCCCTGCCAAGCCTCGAGGAGAATCCCGAGTTGTCCCTCGCAACTAGGCAGGAGTCCTGACGTCGCTGAACAAACACGTGGGTGGAAGGGCCATCCCCGTCGTAACTCGAGAATATACCCCAGATTCCCGCCGCAACTCGAGAAAAAACATGAGACTTCCCCCTCGCCGCGAGATGAGGCACGATTCCCCTGCACTGCGTGCAGAACAATTCCGTGTTGCACATCACACATGAAAGGAGCCTTGATTTCCTTGGTGGCACTCCAGAGAAACTCCAAGAACACTGTTTCAAGGTTGAGGGATCCTGAGGTCACTGTAGCAACACGAAAGAGCTCCGTGGACCAAAAATCAACTCGAGATGAGAGGTTAGTCCCTGGCTTCGACTCCAGAGGAATACCACCTTACCACAAGCACCTCAAGAGGAGGCTTCTCTCAGCTCTAGGTATGTGAGAGCGACCCTGAGTTTGCGGCCTCAAGTGGAATGGACACCGCGATGCCCTGACTCAAAATAAGGCCGGATATCCCTGCAGTGACTTGAATGCAGGCTCGTCTTGCATCTCCCAAGACGAAAGGATGTCTGAATCCCCTGTGGAGACCACAGAGAAAGACCTAGTTCCCCACCTCATCGCGACCGGAGGCCTCACATCCTTTGAAAACTCCAGAGGTACGCGGAGATCAGTGCCTCCAAAGGAGACGATGCCTGACTCCTCCTGAAACTTGATAGGTGTCCCAGGATTCCTGGGGCACCTGGAAAAGGACCCTTGGTCTCCCGCCTCAGCTGGAGAGGCGTCCCAATTGCCCTGCCAAGCCTCGAGGAGAATCCCGAGTTGTCCCTCGCAACTAGGCAGGAGTCCTGACGTCGCTGAAGAAACACGTGGGTGGAAGGGCCATTCCCGTCGTAACTCGAGAATATACCCCAGGTTCCCGCCGCATCTCGAGAAAAACCATGAGACTTCCCCCTCGCCGCGAAATGAGGCCCGATTCGCCTGCACTGCATGCAGAGCAATTCCGTGTTGCACATCACACATGAAAGGAGCCTTGATTTCCTTGATGGCACTCCAGAGAAACCCCAAGAACACTGTTTCAAGGTGAGGGATCTGAGGTCACTGTAGCAACATGAAAGAGCTCCGCGGACCAAAAATCAACTCGAGATGAGAGGTTAGTCCCTGGCTTCGACTCCAGAGGAATACCACCTTACCACAAGCACCTCAAGAGGAGGCTTCTCTCAGCTCTAGCTATGGAGAGGGACCCTGAGTTTGCGGCCTCAAGTGGAATGGAGACCGCGATGTCCTGACTCGAAATAAGGCCGGATATCCCTGCAGTGACTTGAATGCAGGCTCGTCTTGCATCTCCCAAGACGAAAGGATGTCTGAATCCCCTGTGGAGACCACAGAGAAAGACCTAGTTCACCACCTCATCACGACCGGAGGCCTCACATCCTTTGAAAATTCCAGAGGTACGCAGAGATCAGTGCCTCCCAAGGAGACGATGCCTGACTCCTCGTGAAACTTGATAGGAGTCCCAGGATTCCTGTGGCACGTGGAAAGGGACCCTTGGTCTCCCGCCTCAGCTGGAGAGGCGTCCCAATTGCCCTGCCAAGCCTCGAGGAGATTCCCGAGTTGTCCCTCGCAACTAGGCAGGAGTCCTGACGTCGCTGAACAAACACGTGGGTGGAAGGGCCATCCCCGTCGTAACTCGAGAATATACCCCAGGTTCCCGCCGCAACTCGAGAAAAACCATGAGACTTCCCTCTCGCCACGAGATGAGGCCCGATTCCCCTGCACTGCGTGCAGAGCAATTCCGTGTTGCACATCACACATGAAAGGAGCCTTGATTTCCTTGATGGCACTCCAGAGAAACCCCAAGAACACTGTTTCAAGGCTAGAGGGATCCCGAGGTCACTGTAGCAACACGAAAGAGCTCCGTGGACGAAAAATCAACTCGAGATGAGAGGTTAGTCCCTGGCTTCGAATCCAGAGGAATACCACCTTATCACAAGCACCTCAAGAGGAGGCTTCTCTCAGCTCTAGGTATGTGAGAGGGACCCTGAGTTTGCGGCCTCAAGTGGAATGGACACCGCGATGCCCTGACTCGAAATAAGGCCGAATATCCCTGCAGTGACTTGAATGCAGGCTCGTCTTGCATCTCCCAAGACGAAAGGATGTCTGAATCCCCTGTGGAGACCACAGAGAAAGACCTAGTTCCCCACCTCATCGCGACCGGAGGCCTCACATCCTTTGAAAACTCCAGAGGTACGCGGAGATCAGTGCCTCCAAAGGAGACGATGCCTGACTCCTCGTGAAACTTGATAGGAGTCCCAGGATTCCTGTGGCACGTGGAAAGGGACCCTTGGTCTCCCGCCTCAGCTGGAGAGGCGTCCCAATTGCCCTGCCAAGCCTCGAGGAGAATCCCGAGTTGTCCCTCGCAACTAGGCAGGAGTCCTGACGTCGCTGAACAAACACGTGGGTGGAAGGGCCATCCCCGTCGTAACTCGAGAATATACCCCAGATTCCCGCCGCAACTCGAGAAAAAACATGAGACTTCCCCCTCGCCGCGAGATGAGGCCCGATTCCCCTGCACTGCGTGCAGAGCAATTCCGTGTTGCACATCACACATGAAAGGAGCCTTGATTTCCTTGGTGGCACTCCAGAGAAACCCCAAGAACACTGTTTCAAAGTTGAGGGATCCTGAGGTCACTGTAGCAACACGAAAGAGCTCTGTGGACCAAAAATCAACTCGAGATGAGAGGTTAGTCCCTGGCTTCGACTCCAGAGGAATACCACCTTACCACAAGCACCTCAAGAGGAGGCTTCTCTCAGCTCTAGCTATGTGAGAGGGACCCTGAGTTTGCGGCCTCAAGTGGAATGGAGACCGCGATGCCCTGACTCGAAATCAGGCCGGATATCCCTGCAGTGACTTGAATGCAGGCTCGTCTTGCATCTCCCAAGACGAAAGGATGTCTGAATCCCCTGTGGAGACCACAGAGAAAGACCTAGTTCCCCACCTCATCGCGACCGGAGGCCTCACATCCTTTGAAAACTCCAGAGGTACGCGGAGATCAGTGCCTCCAAATGAGACGATGCCTGACTCCTCCTGAAACTTGATAGGTGTCCCAGGATTCCTGTGGCACCTGGAAAAGGACCCTTGGTCTCCCGCCTCAGCTGGAGAGGCGTCCCAATTGCCCTGCCAAGCCTCGAGGAGAATCCCGAGTTGTCCCTCGCAACTAGGCAGGAGTCCTGACGTCGCTGAAGAAACACGTGGGTGGAAGGGCCATTCCCGTCGTAACTCGAGAATATACCCCAGGTTCCCGCCGCAACTCGAGAAAAACCATGAGACTTCCCCCTCGCCGTGAGATGAGGCCCGATTCCCCTGCACTGCATGCAGAGCAATTCCGTGTTGCACATCACACATGAAAGGAGCCTTGATTTCCTTGATGGCACTCCAGAGAAACCCCAAGAACACTGTTTCAAGGTTGAGGGATCTCAGGTCACTGTAGCAACATGAAAGAGCTCCGCGGACCAAAAATCAACTCGAGATGAGAGGTTAGTCCCTGGCTTCGACTCCAGAGGAATACCACCTTACCACAAGCACCTCAAGAGGAGGCTTCTCTCAGCTCTAGCTATGGAGAGGGACCCTGAGTTTGCGGCCTCAAGTGGAATGGAGACCGCGATGTCCTGACTCGAAATAAGGCCGGATATCCCTGCAGTGACTTGAATGCAGGCTCGTCTTGCATCTCCCAAGACGAAAGGATGTCTGATTCCCCTGTGGAGACCACAGAGAAAGACCTAGTTCACCACCTCATCACGACCGGAGGCCTCACATCCTTTGAAAATTCCAGAGGTACGCAGAGATCAGTGCCTCCCAAGGAGACGATGCCTGACTCCTCGTGAAACTTGATAGGAGTCCCAGGATTCCTGTGGCACGTGGAAAGGGACCCTTGGTCTCCCGCCTCAGCTGGAGAGGCGTCCCAATTGCCCTGCCAAGCCTCGAGGAGATTCCCGAGTTGTCCCTCGCAACTAGGCAGGAGTCCTGACGTCGCTGAACAAACACGTGGGTGGAAGGGCCATCCCCGTCGTAACTCGAGAATATACCCCAGGTTCCCGCCGCAACTCGAGAAAAACCATGAGACTTCCCTCTCGCCACGAGATGAGGCCCGATTCCCCTGCACTGCGTGCAGAGCAATTCCGTGTTGCACATCACACATGAAAGGAGCCTTGATTTCCTTGATGGCACTCCAGAGAAACCCCAAGAACACTGTTTCAAGGCTAGAGGGATCCCGAGGTCACTGTAGCAACACGAAAGAGCTCCGTGGACGAAAAATCAACTCGAGATGAGAGGTTAGTCCCTGGCTTCGAATCCAGAGGAATACCACCTTATCACAAGCACCTCAAGAGGAGGCTTCTCTCAGCTCTATGTATGTGAGAGGGACCCTGAGTTTGCGGCCTCAAGTGGAATGGACACCGCGATGCCCTGACTCGAAATAAGGCCGAATATCCCTGCAGTGACTTGAATGCAGGCTCGTCTTGCATCTCCCAAGACGAAAGGATGTCTGAATCCCCTGTGGAGACCACAGAGAAAGACCTAGTTCCCCACCTCATCGCGACCGGAGGCCTCACATCCTTTGAAAACTCCAGAGGTACGCGGAGATCAGTGCCTCCAAAGGAGACGATGCCTGACTCCTCGTGAAACTTGATAGGAGTCCCAGGATTCCTGTGGCACGTGGAAAGGGACCCTTGGTCTCCCGCCTCAGCTGGAGAGGCGTCCCAATTGCCCTGCCAAGCCTCGTGGAGAATCCCGAGTTGTCCCTCGCAACTAGGCAGGAGTCCTGACGTCGCTGAACAAACACGTGGGTGGAAGGGCCATCCCCGTCGTAACTCGAGAATATACCCCAGATTCCCGCCGCAACTCAAGAAAAAACATGAGACTTCCCCCTCGCCGCGAGATGAGGCACGATTCCCCTGCACTGCGTGCAGAACAATTCCGTGTTGCACATCACACATGAAAGGAGCCTTGATTTCCTTGGTGGCACTCCAGAGAAACTCCAAGAACACTGTTTCAAGGTTGAGGGATCCTGAGGTCACTGTAGCAACACGAAAGAGCTCCGTGGACCAAAAATCAACTCGAGATGAGAGGTTAGTCCCTGGCTTCGACTCCAGAGGAATACCACCTTACCACAAGCACCTCAAGAGGAGGCTTCTCTCAGCTCTAGGTATGTGAGAGCGACCCTGAGTTTGCGGCCTCAAGTGGAATGGACACCGCGATGCCCTGACTCAAAATAAGGCCGGATATCCCTGCAGTGACTTGAATGCAGGCTCGTCTTGCATCTCCCAAGACGAAAGGATGTCTGAATCCCCTGTGGAGACCACAGAGAAAGACCTAGTTCCCCACCTCATCGCGACCGGAGGCCTCACATCCTTTGAAAACTCCAGAGGTACGCGGAGATCAGTGCCTCCAAAGGAGACGATGCCTGACTCCTCCTGAAACTTGATAGGTGTCCCAGGATTCCTGGGGCACCTGGAAAAGGACCCTTGGTCTCCCGCCTCAGCTGGAGAGGCGTCCCAATTGCCCTGCCAAGCCTCGAGGAGAATCCCGAGTTGTCCCTCGCAACTAGGCAGGAGACCTGACGTCGCTGAAGAAACACGTGGGTGGAAGGGCCATTCCCGTCGTAACTCGAGAATATACCCCAGGTTCCCGCCGCAACTCGAGAAAAACCATGAGACTTCCCCCTCGCCGCGAAATGAGGCCCGATTCGCCTGCACTGCATGCAGAGCAATTCCGTGTTGCACATCACACATGAAAGGAGCCTTGATTTCCTTGATGGCACTCCAGAGAAACCCCAAGAACACTGTTTCAAGGTGAGGGATCTGAGGTCACTGTAGCAACATGAAAGAGCTCCGCGGACCAAAAATCAACTCGAGATGAGAGGTTAGTCCCTGGCTTCGACTCCAGAGGAATACCACCTTACCACAAGCACCTCAAGAGGAGGCTTCTCTCAGCTCTAGCTATGTGAGAGGGACCCTGAGTTTGCGGCCTCAAGTGGAATGGAGACCGCGATGCCCTGACTCGAAATCAGGCCGGATATCCCTGCAGTGACTTGAATGCAGGCTCGTCTTGCATCTCCCAAGACGAAAGGATGTCTGAATCCCCTGTGGAGACCACAGAGAAAGACCTAGTTCCCCACCTCATCGCGACCGGAGGCCTCACATCCTTTGAAAATTCCAGAGGTACGCAGAGATCAGTGCCTCCCAAGGAGACGATGCCTGACTCCTCGTGAAACTTGATAGGAGTCCCAGGATTCCTGTGGCACGTGGAAAGGGACCCTTGGTCTCCCGCCTCAGCTGGAGAGGCGTCCCAATTGCCCTGCCAAGCCTCGAGGAGATTCCCGAGTTGTCCCTCGCAACTAGGCAGGAGTCCTGACGTCGCTGAACAAACACGTGGGTGGAAGGGCCATCCCCGTCGTAACTCGAGAATATACCCCAGGTTCCCGCCGCAACTCGAGAAAAACCATGAGACTTCCCTCTCGCCACGAGATGAGGCCCGATTCCCCTGCACTGCGTGCAGAGCAATTCCGTGTTGCACATCACACATGAAAGGAGCCTTGATTTCCTTGATGGCACTCCAGAGAAACCCCAAGAACACTGTTTCAAGGCTAGAGGGATCCCGAGGTCACTGTAGCAACACGAAAGAGCTCCGTGGACGAAAAATCAACTCGAGATGAGAGGTTAGTCCCTGGCTTCGAATCCAGAGGAATACCACCTTATCACAAGCACCTCAAGAGGAGGCTTCTCTCAGCTCTAGGTATGTGAGAGGGACCCTGAGTTTGCGGCCTCAAGTGGAATGGACACCGCGATGCCCTGACTCGAAATAAGGCCGAATATCCCTGCAGTGACTTGAATGCAGGCTCGTCTTGCATCTCCCAAGACGAAAGGATGTCTGAATCCCCTGTGGAGACCACAGAGAAAGACCTAGTTCCCCACCTCATCGCGACCGGAGGCCTCACATCCTTTGAAAACTCCAGAGGTACGCGGAGATCAGTGCCTCCAAAGGAGACGATGCCTGACTCCTCGTGAAACTTGATAGGAGTCCCAGGATTCCTGTGGCACGTGGAAAGGGACCCTTGGTCTCCCGCCTCAGCTGGAGAGCCGTCCCAATTGCCCTGCCAAGCCTCGAGGAGAATCCCGAGTTGTCCCTCGCAACTAGGCAGGAGTCCTGACGTCGCTGAACAAACACGTGGGTGGAAGGGCCATCCCCGTCGTAACTCGAGAATATACCCCAGATTCCCGCCGCAACTCGAGAAAAAACATGAGACTTCCCCCTCGCCGCGAGATGAGGCCCGATTCCCCTGCACTGCGTGCAGAGCAATTCCGTGTTGCACATCACACATGAAAGGAGCCTTGATTTCCTTGGTGGCACTCCAGAGAAACCCCAAGAACACTGTTTCAAAGTTGAGGGATCCTGAGGTCACTGTAGCAACACGAAAGAGCTCTGTGGACCAAAAATCAACTCGAGATGAGAGGTTAGTCCCTGGCTTCGACTCCAGAGGAATACCACCTTACCACAAGCACCTCAAGAGGAGGCTTCTCTCAGCTCTAGCTATGTGAGAGGGACCCTGAGTTTGCGGCCTCAAGTGGAATGGAGACTGCGATGCCCTGACTCGAAATAAGGCCGGATATCCCTGCAGTGACTTGAATGCAGGCTCGGCTTGCATCTCCCAAGACGAAAGGATGTCTGAATCCCCTGTGGAGACCACAGAGAAAGACCTAGTTCCCCACCTCATCGCGACCGGAGGCCTCACATCCTTTGAAAACTCCAGAGGTACGCGGAGATCAGTGCCTCCAAAGGAGACGATGCCTGACTCCTCCTGAAACTTGATAGGTGTCCCAGGATTCCTGTGGCACCTGGAAAAGGACCCTTGGTCTCCCGCCTCAGCTGGAGAGGCGTCCCAATTGCCCTGCCAAGCCTCGAGGAGAATCCCGAGTTGTCCCTCGCAACTAGGCAGGAGTCCTGACGTCGCTGAAGAAACACGTGGGTGGAAGGGCCATTCCCGTCGTAACTCGAGAATATACCCCAGGTTCCCGCCGCAACTCGAGAAAAACCATGAGACTTCCCCCTCGCCGTGAGATGAGGCCCGATTCCCCTGCACTGCATGCAGAGCAATTCCGTGTTGCACATCACACATGAAAGGAGCCTTGATTTCCTTGATGGCACTCCAGAGAAACCCCAAGAACACTGTTTCAAGGTTGAGGGATCTCAGGTCACTGTAGCAACATGAAAGAGCTCCGCGGACCAAAAATCAACTCAAGATGAGAGGTTCGTCCCTGGCTTCGACTCCAGAGGAATACCATCTTACCACAAGCACCTCAAGAGGAGGCTTCTCTCAGCTCTAGCTATGGAGAGGGACCCTGAGTTTGCGGCCTCAAGTGGAATGGAGACCGCGATGCCCTGACTCGAAATAAGACCGGATATCCCTGCAGTGACTTGAATGCAGGCTCGTCTTGCATCTCCGAAGACGAAAGGATGTCTGAATCCCCTGTGGAGACCACAGAGAAAGACCTAGTTCACCACCTCATCACGACCGGAGGCCTCACATCCTTTGAAAATTCCAGAGGTACGCGGAGATCAGTGCCTCCCAAGGAGACGATGCCTGACTCCTCGTGAAACTTGATAGGAGTCCCAGGATTCCTGTGGCACGTGGAAAGGGACCCTTGGTCTCCCGCCTCAGCTGGAGAGGCGTCCCAATTGCCCTGCCAAGCCTCGAGGAGAATCCCGAGTTGTCCCTCGCAACTAGGCAGGAGTCCTGACGTCGCTGAACAAACACGTGGGTGGAAGGGCCATCCCCGTCGTAACTCGAGAATATACCCCAGGTTCCCGCCGCAACTCGAGAAAAACCATGAGACTTCCCTCTCGCCACGAGATGAGGCCCGATTCCCCTGCACTGCGTGCAGAGCAATTCCGTGTTGCACATCACACATGAAAGGAGCCTTGATTTCCTTGATGGCACTCCAGAGAAACCCCAAGAACACTGTTTCAAGGCTAGAGGGATCCCGAGGTCACTGTAGCAACACGAAAGAGCTCCGTGGACCAAAAATCAACTCGAGATGAGAGGTTAGTCCCTGGCTTCGACTCCAGAGGAATACCACCTTACCACAAGCACCTCAAGAGGAGGCTTCTCTCAGCTCTAGCTATGTGAGAGGGACCCTGAGTTTGCGGCCTCAAGTGGAATGGACACCGCGATGCCCTGACTCGAAATAAGGCCGGATATCCCTGCAGTGACTTGAATACAGGCTCGTCTTGCATCTCCCAAGACGAAAGGATGTCTGAATCCCCTGTGGAGACCACAGAGAAAGACCTAGTTCCCCACCTCATCGCGACCGGAGGCCTCACATCCTTTGAAAACTCCAGAGGTACGCGGAGATCAGTGCCTCCAAAGGAGACGATGCCTGACTCCTCGTGAAACTTGATAGGAGTCCCAGGATTCCTGTGGCACGTGGAAAGGGACCCTTGGTCTCCCGCCTCAGCTGGAGAGGCGTCCCAATTGCCCTGCCAAGCCTCGAGGAGAATCCCGAGTTGTCCCTCGCAACTAGGCAGGAGTCCTGACGTCGCTGAACAAACACGTGGGTGGAAGGGCCATCCCCGTCGTAACTCGAGAATATACCCCAGGTTCCCGCCGCAACTCGAGAAAAACCATGAGACTTCCCCCTCGCCGCGAGATGAGGCCCGATTCCCCTGCACTGCGTGCAGAGCAATTCCGTGTTGCACATGACACATGAAAGGAGCCTTGATTTCCTCGATGGCACTCCAGAGAAACCCCAAGAACACTGTTTCAAGGTTGAGGGATCCTGAGGTCACTGTAGCAACACGAAAGAGCTCCGTGGACCAAAAATCAACTCGAGATGAGAGGTTAGTCCCTGGCTTCGACTCCAGAGGAATACCACCTTACCACAAGCACCTCAAGAGGAGGCTTCTCTCAGCTCTATGTATGTGAGAGGGACCCTGAGTGTGCGGCCTCAAGTGGAATGGAGACCGCGATGCCCTGACTCGAAATAAGGCCGGATATCCCTGCAGTGACTTTAATGCAGGCTCGTCTTGCATCTCCCAAGACGAAAGGATGTCTGAATCCCCCGGGGAGAACACAGAGAAAGACGTAGTTCCCCACCTCATCGCGACCGGAGGCCTCACATCCTTTGAAAACTCCAGAGGTACGCGGAGATCAGTGCCTCCAAAGGAGACGATGCCTGACTCCTCGAAAAACTTGATAGGAGTCCAGGAGTCCTGTGGCACGTGGAAAGGAACCCTTGGTCTCCCGCCTCAGCTGGAGAGGCGTCCCAATTGCCCTGCCAAGCCTCGAGGAGAATCCCGAGTTGTCCCTCGCAACTAGGCAGGAGTCCTGACGTCGCTGAACAAACACGTGGGTGGAAGGGCCATCCCCGTCGTAACTCGAGAATATACCCCAGGTTCCCGCCGCAACTCGAGAAAAACCATGAGACTTCCCCCTCGCCGCGAGATGAGGCCCGATTCCCCTGCACTGCGTGCAGAGCAATTCCGTGTTGCACATCACACATGAAAGGAGCCTTGATTTCCTTGATGGCACTCCAGAGAAACCCCAAGAACACTGTTTCAAGGCTAGAGGGATCCTCAGGTCACTGTAGCAACACGAAAGAGCTCCGTGGACCAAAAATCAACTCGAGATGAGAGGTTAGTCCCTGGCTTCGACTCCAGAGGAATACCACCTTACCACAAGCACCTCAAGAGGAGGCTTCTCTCAGCTCTAGGTATGTGAGAGGGACCCTGAGTTTGCGGCCTCAAGTGGAATGGACACCGCGATTCCCTGACGCGAAATAAGGCCGGATATCCCTGCAGTGACTTGAATGCAGGCTCGTCTTGCATCTCCCAAGACGAAAGGATGTCTGAATCCCCGGTGGAGACCACAGAGAATGACCTAGTTCCCCACCTCATCGCGACCGGAGGCCTCACATCCTTTGAAAACTCCAGAGGTACGCGGAGATCAGTGCCTCCAAAGGAGACGATGCCTGACTCCTCGTGAAACTTGATAGGAGTCCCAGGATTCCTGTGGCACGTGGAAAGGGACCCTTGGTCTCCCGCCTCAGCTGGAGAGCCGTCCCAATTGCCCTGCCAAGCCTCGAGGAGATTCCCGAGTTGTCGCTCGCAACTAGGCAGGAGTCCTGACGTCGCTGAACAAACACGTGTGTGGAAGGGCCATCCCCGTCGTAACTCGAGAATATACCCCAGGTTCCCGCCGCAACTCGAGAAAAACCATGAGACTTCCCTCTCGCCACGAGATGAGGCCCGATTCCCCTGCACTGCGTGCAGAGCAATTCCATGTTGCACATCACACATGAAAGGAGCCTTGATTTCCTTGATGGCACTCCAGAGAAACCCCAAGAACACTGTTTCAAGGCTAGAGGGATCCCGAGGTCACTGTAGCAACACGAAAGAGCTCCGTGGACCAAAAATCAACTCGAGATGAGAGGTTAGTCCCTGGCTTCGACTCCAGAGGAATACCACCTTACCACAAGCACCTCAAGAGGAGGCTTCTCTCAGCTCTAGCTATGTGAGAGGGACCCTGAGTTTGCGCCCTCAAGTGGAATGGACACCGTGATGCCCTGACTCGAAATAAGGCCGGATATCCCTGCAGTGACTTGAATGCAGGCTCGTCTTGCATCTCCCAAGACGAAAGGATGTCTGAATCCCCTGTGGAGACCACAGAGAAAGACCTAGTTCCCCACCTCATCGCGACCGGAGGCCTCACATCCTTTGAAAACTCCAGAGGTACGCGGAGATCAGTGCCTCCAAAGGAGACGATGCCTGACTCCTCGTGAAACTTGATAGGAGTCCCAGGATTCCTGTGGCACGTGGAAAGGGACCCTTCGTCTCCCGCCTCAGCTGGAGAGCCGTCCCAATTGCCCTGCCAAGCCTCGAGGAGAATCCCGAGTTGTCCCTCGCAACTAGGCAGGAGTCCTGACGTCGCTGAACAAACACGTGGGTGGAAGGGCCATCCCCGTCGTAACTCGAGAATATACCTGAGATTCCCGCCGCAACTCGAGAAAAAACATGAGACTTCCCCCTCGCCGCGAGATGAGGCCCGATTCCCCTGCACTGCGTGCAGAGCAATTCCGTGTTGCACATCACACATGAAAGGAGCCTTGATTTCCTTGGTGGCACTCCAGAGAAACCCCAAGAACACTGTTTCAAGGTTGAGGGATCCTGAGGTCACTGTAGCAACACGAAAGAGCTCCGTGGACCAAAAATCAACTCGAGATGAGAGGTTAGTCCTTGGCTTCGACTCCAGAGGAATACCACCTTACCACAAGCACCTCAAGAGGAGGCTTCTCTCAGCTCTAGCTATGTGAGAGGGACCCTGAGTTTGCGGCCTCAAGTGGAATGGAGACTGCGATGCCCTGACTCGAAATCAGGCTGGATATCCCTGCAGTGACTTGAATGCAGGCTCGTCTTGCATCTCCCAAGACGAAAGGGTGTCTGAATCCCCTGTGGAGACCACAGAGAATGACCTAGTTCCCCACCTCATCGCGACCGGAGGCCTCACATCCTTTGAAAACTCCAGAGGTACGCGGAGATCAGTGCCTCCAAAGGAGACGATGCCTGACTCCTCGTGAAACTTGATAGGAGTCCCAGGATTCCTGTGGCACGTGGAAAGGGACCCTTGGTCTCCCGCCTCAGCTGGAGAGGCGTCCCAATTGCCCTGCCAAGCCTCGAGGAGAATCCCGAGTTGTCCCTCGCAACTAGGCAGGAGTCCTGACGTCGCTGAACAAACACGTGGGTGGAAGGGCCATCCCCGTCGTAACTCGAGAATATACCCCAGGTTCCCGCCGCAACTCGTGAAAAACCATGAGACTTCCCCCTCGCCGCGAGATGAGGCCCGATTCCCCTGCACTGCGTGCAGAGCAATTCCGTGTTGCACATGACACATGAAAGGAGCCTTGATTTCCTTGATGGCACTCCAGAGAAACCCCAAGAACACTGTTTCAAGGTTGAGGGATCCTGAGGTCACTGTAGCAACACGAAAGAGCTCCGTGGACCAAAAATCAACTCGAGATGAGAGGTTAGTCCCTGGCTTCGACTCCAGAGGAATACCACCTTACCACAAGCACCTCAAGAGGAGGCTTCTCTCAGCTCTATGTATGTGAGAGGGACCCTGAGTTTGCGGCCTCAAGTGGAATGGAGACCGCGATGCCCTGACTCGAAATAAGGCCGGATATCCCTGCAGTGACTTGAATGCAGGCTCGTCTTGCATCTCCCAAGACGAAAGGATGTCTGAATCCCCCGGGGAGAACACAGAGAAAGACGTAGTTCCCCACCTCATCGCGACCGGAGGCCTCACATCCTTTGAAAACTCCAGAGGTACGCGGAGATCAGTGCCTCCAAAGGAGACGATGCCTGACTCCTCGAGAAACTTGATAGGAGTCCCAGGATTCCTGTGGCACGTGGAAAGGGACCCTTGGTCTCCCGCCTCAGCTGGAGAGCCGTCCCAATTGCCCTGCCAAGCCTCGAGGAGATTCCCGAGTTGTCGCTCGCAACTAGGCAGGAGTCCTGACGTCGCTGAACAAACACGTGGGTGGAAGGGCCATCCCCGTCGTAACTCGAGAATATACCTGAGATTCCCGCCGCAACTCGAGAAAAAACATGAGACTTCCCCCTCGCCGCGAGATGAGGCCCGATTCCCCTGCACTGCGTGCAGAGCAATTCCGTGTTGCACATCACACATGAAAGGAGCCTTGATTTCCTTGGTGGCACTCCAGAGAAACCCCAAGAACACTGTTTCAAGGTTGAGGGATCCTGAGGTCACTGTAGCAACACGAAAGAGCTCCGTGGACCAAAAATCAACTCGAGATGAGAGGTTAGTCCCTGGCTTCGACTCCAGAGGAATACCACCTTACCACAAGCACCTCAAGAGGAGGCTTCTCTCAGCTCTATGTATGTGAGAGGGACCCTGAGTTTGCGGCCTCAAGTGGAATGGAGACCGCGATGCCCTGACTCGAAATAAGGCCGGATATCCCTGCAGTGACTTGAATGCAGGCTCGTCTTGCATCTCCCAAGACGAAAGGATGTCTGAATCCCCCGGGGAGAACACAGAGAAAGACGTAGTTCCCCACCTCATCGCGACCGGAGGCCTCACATCCTTTGAAAACTCCAGAGGTACGCGGAGATCAGTGCCTCCAAAGGAGACGATGCCTGACTCCTCGAGAAACTTGATAGGAGTCCCAGGATTCCTGTGGCACGTGGAAAGGGACCCTTGGTCTCCCGCCTCAGCTGGAGAGCCGTCCCAATTGCCCTGCCAAGCCTCGAGGAGATTCCCGAGTTGTCGCTCGCAACTAGGCAGGAGTCCTGACGTCGCTGAACAAACACGTGGGTGGAAGGGCCATTCCCGTCGTAACTCGAGAATATACCCCAGGTTCCCGCCGCAACTCGAGAAAAACCATGAGACTTCCCTCTCGCCACGAGATGAGGCCCGATTCCCCTGCACTGCGTGCAGAGCAATTCCGTGTTGCACATCACACATGAAAGGAGCCTTGATTTCCTTGATGGCACTCCAGAGAAACCCCAAGAACACTGTTTCAAGGCTAGAGGGATCCCGAGGTCACTGTAGCAACACGAAAGAGCTCCGTGGACCAAAAATCAACTCGAGATGAGAGGTTAGTCCCTGGCTTCGACTCCAGAGGAATACCACCTTACCACAAGCACCTCAAGAGGAGGCTTCTCTCAGCTCTAGCTATGTGAGAGGGACCCTGAGTTTGCGCCCTCAAGTGGAATGGACACCGTGATGCCCTGACTCGAAATAAGGCCGGATATCCCTGCAGTGACTTGAATGCACGCTCGTCTTGCATCTCCCAAGACGAAAGGATGTCTGAATCCCCTGTGGAGACCACAGAGAAAGACCTAGTTCCCCACCTCATCGCGACCGGAGGCCTCACATCCTTTGAAAACTCCAGAGGTACGCGGAGATCAGTGCCTCCAAAGGAGACGATGCCTGACTCCTCGTGAAACTTGATAGGAGTCCCAGGATTCCTGTGGCACGTGGAAAGGGACCCTTCGTCTCCCGCCTCAGCTGGAGAGCCGTCCCAATTGCCCTGCCAAGGCTCGAGGAGAATCCCGAGTTGTCCCTCGCAACTAGGCAGGAGTCCTGACGTCGCTGAACAAACACGTGGGTGGAAGGGCCATCCCCGTCGTAACTCGAGAATATACCTGAGATTCCCGCCGCAACTCGAGAAAAAACATGAGACTTCCCCCTCGCCGCGAGATGAGGCCCGATTCCCCTGCACTGCGTGCAGAGCAATTCCGTGTTGCACATCACACATGAAAGGAGCCTTGATTTCCTTGGTGGCACTCCAGAGAAACCCCAAGAACACTGTTTCAAGGTTGAGGGATCCTGAGGTCACTGTAGCAACACGAAAGAGCTCCGTGGACCAAAAATCAACTCGAGATGAGAGGTTAGTCCTTGGCTTCGACTCCAGAGGAATACCACCTTACCACAAGCACCTCAAGAGGAGGCTTCTCTCAGCTCTAGCTATGTGAGAGGGACCCTGAGTTTGCGGCCTCAAGTGGAATGGAGACTGCGATGCCCTGACTCGAAATCAGGCTGGATATCCCTGCAGTGACTTGAATGCAGGCTCGTCTTGCATCTCCCAAGACGAAAGGGTGTCTGAATCCCCTGTGGAGACCACAGAGAATGACCTAGTTCCCCACCTCATCGCGACCGGAGGCCTCACATCCTTTGAAAACTCCAGAGGTACGCGGAGATCAGTGCCTCCAAAGGAGACGATGCCTGACTCCTCGTGAAACTTGATAGGAGTCCCAGGATTCCTGTGGCACGTGGAAAGGGACCCTTGGTCTCCCGCCTCAGCTGGAGAGGCGTCCCAATTGCCCTGCCAAGCCTCGAGGAGAATCCCGAGTTGTCCCTCGCAACTAGGCATGAGTCCTGACGTCGCTGAACAAACACGTGGGTGGAAGGGCCATCCCCGTCGTAACTCGAGAATATACCCCAGGTTCCCGCCGCAACTCGTGAAAAACCATGAGACTTCCCCCTCGCCGCGAGATGAGGCCCGATTCCCCTGCACTGCGTGCAGAGCAATTCCGTGTTGCACATGACACATGAAAGGAGCCTTGATTTCCTTGATGGCACTCCAGAGAAACCCCAAGAACACTGTTTCAAGGTTGAGGGATCCTGAGGTCACTGTAGCAACACGAAAGAGCTCCGTGGACCAAAAATCAACTCGAGATGAGAGGTTAGTCCCTGGCTTCGACTCCAGAGGAATACCACCTTACCACAAGCACCTCAAGAGGAGGCTTCTCTCAGCTCTATGTATGTGAGAGGGACCCTGAGTTTGCGGCCTCAAGTGGAATGGAGACCGCGATGCCCTGACTCGAAATAAGGCCGGATATCCCTGCAGTGACTTGAATGCAGGCTCGTCTTGCATCTCCCAAGACGAAAGGATGTCTGAATCCCCCGGGGAGAACACAGAGAAAGACGTAGTTCCCCACCTCATCGCGACCGGAGGCCTCACATCCTTTGAAAACTCCAGAGGTACGCGGAGATCAGTGCCTCCAAAGGAGACGATGCCTGACTCCTCGAGAAACTTGATAGGAGTCCCAGGATTCCTGTGGCACGTGGAAAGGGACCCTTGGTCTCCCGCCTCAGCTGGAGAGCCGTCCCAATTGCCCTGCCAAGCCTCGAGGAGATTCCCGAGTTGTCGCTCGCAACTAGGCAGGAGTCCTGACGTCGCTGAACAAACACGTGGGTGGAAGGGCCATCCCCGTCGTAACTCGAGAATATACCCCAGGTTCCCGCCGCAACTCGAGAAAAACCATGAGACTTCCCTCTCGCCACGAGATGAGGCCCGATTCCCCTGCACTGCGTGCAGAGCAATTCCGTGTTGCACATCACACATGAAAGGAGCCTTGATTTCCTTGATGGCACTCCAGAGAAACCCCAAGAACACTGTTTCAAGGCTAGAGGGATCCCGAGGTCACTGTAGCAACACGAAAGAGCTCCGTGGACCAAAAATCAACTCGAGATGAGAGGTTAGTCCCTGGCTTCGACTCCAGAGGAATACCACCTTACCACAAGCACCTCAAGAGGAGGCTTCTCTCAGCTCTAGCTATGTGAGAGGGACCCTGAGTTTGCGCCCTCAAGTGGAATGGACACCGTGATGCCCTGACTCGAAATAAGGCCGGATATCCCTGCAGTGACTTGAATGCACGCTCGTCTTGCATCTCCCAAGACGAAAGGATGTCTGAATCCCCTGTGGAGACCACAGAGAAAGACCTAGTTCCCCACCTCATCGCGACCGGAGGCCTCACATCCTTTGAAAACTCCAGAGGTACGCGGAGATCAGTGCCTCCAAAGGAGACGATGCCTGACTCCTCGTGAAACTTGATAGGAGTCCCAGGATTCCTGTGGCACGTGGAAAGGGACCCTTGGTCTCCCACCTCAGCTGGAGAGGCGTCCCAATTGCCCTGCCAAGCCTCGAGGAGAATCCCGAGTTGTCCCTCGCAACTAGGCAGGAGTCCTGACATCGCTGAACAAACACGTGGGTGGAAGGGCCATCCCCGTCGTAACTCGAGAATATACCCCAGATTCCCGCCGCAACTCGAGAAAAAACATGAGACTTCCCCCTCGCCGCGAGATGAGGCCCGATTCCCCTGCACTGCGTGCAGAGCAATTCCGTGTTGCACATCACACATGAAAGGAGCCTTGATTTCCTTGGTGGCACTCCAGAGAAACGCCAAGAACACTGTTTCAAGGTTGAGGGATCCTGAGGTCACTGTAGCAACACGAAAGAGCTCCGTGGACCAAAAATCAACTCGAGATGAGAGGTTAGTCCCTGGCTTCGACTCCAGAGGAATACCACCTTACCACAAGTACCTCAAGAGGAGGCTTCTCTCAGCTCTAGCTATGTGAGAGGGACCCTGAGTTTGCGGCCTCAAGTGGAATGGAGACTGCGAAGCCCTGACTCGAAATCAGGCTGGATATCCCTGCAGTGACTTGAATGCAGACTCGTCTTGCATCTCCCAAGACGAAAGGATGTCTTAATCCCCTGTGGAGACCACAGAGAAAGACCTAGTTCCCCACCTCATCGCGACCGTAGGCCTCACATCCTTTGAAAACTCCAGAGGTACGCGGAGATCAGTGCCTCCAAAGGAGACGATGCCTGACTCCTCGTGAAACTTGATAGGAGTCCCAGGATTCCTGTGGCACGTGGAAAGGGACCCTTGGTCTCCCGCCTCAGCTGGAGAGGCGTCCCAATTTCCCTGCCAAGCCTCGAGGAGAATCCCGAGTTGTCCCTCGCAACTAGGCAGGAGTCCTGACGTCGCTGAACAAACACGTGGGTGGAAGGGCCTTTCCCGTCGTAACTCGAGAATATACCCCAGGTTCCCGCCGCAACTCGTGAAAAACCATGAGACTTCCCCCTCGCCGCGAGATGAGGCCCGATTCCCCTGCACTGCGTGCAGAGCAATTCCGTGTTGCACATCACACATGAAAGGAGCCTTGATTTCCTTGATGGCACTCCAGAGAAACCCCAAGAACACTGTTTCAAGGTTGAGGGATCCTGAGGTCACTGTAGCAACACGAAAGAGCTCCGTGGACCAAAAATCAACTCGAGATGAGAGGTTAGTCCCTGGCTTCGACTCCAGAGGAATACCACCTTACCACAAGCACCTCAAGAGGAGGCTTCTCTCAGCTCTGTATGTGAGAGGGACCCTGAGTTTGCGGCCTCAAGTGGAATGGAGACCACGATGCCCTGACTCGAAATAAGGCCGGATATCCCTGCAGTGACTTTAATGCAGGCTCGTCTTGCATCTCCCAAGACGAAAGGATGTCTGAATCCCCCGGGGAGAACACAGAGAAAGACGTAGTTCCCCACCTCATCGCGACCGGAGGCCTCACATCCTTTGAAAACTCCAGAGGTACGCGGAGATCAGTGCCTCCAAAGGAGACGATGCCTGACTCCTCGAGAAACTTGATAGGAGTCCCAGGATTCCTGTGGCACTTGGAAAGGGACCCTTGGTCTCCCGCCTCAGCTGGAGAGGCGTCCCAATTGCCCTGCCAAGCCTCGAGGAGAATCCCGAGTTGTCCCTCGCAACTAGGCAGGAGTCCTGACGTCGCTGAACAAACACGTGGGTGGAAGGGCCATCCCCGTGGTAACTCGAGAATATACCCCAGGTTCCCGCCGCAACTCGAGAAAAACCATGAGACTTCCCCCTCGCCGCGAGATGAGGCCCGATTCCCCTGCACTGCGTGCAGAGCAATTCCGTGTTGCACATCACACATGAAAGGAGCCTTGATTTCCTTGATGGCACTCCAGAGAAACCCCAAGAACACTGTTTCAAGGCTAGAGGGATCCTCAGTTCACTGTAGCAACACGAAAGAGCTCCGTGGACCAAAAATCAACTCGAGATGAGAGGTTAGTCCCTGGCTTCGACTCCAGAGGAATACCACCTTACCACAAGCACCTCAAGAGGAGGCTTCTCTCAGCTCTAGGTATGTGAGAGGGACCCTGAGTTTGCGGCCTCAAGTGGAATGGACACCGCGATGCCCTGACTCGAAATAAGGCCGGATATCCCTGCAGTGACTTGAATGCAGGCTCGTCTTGCATCTCCCAAGACGAAAGGATGACTGAATCCCCTGTGGAGACCACAGAGAATGACCTAGTTCCCCACCTCATCACGACCGGAGGCCTCACATCCTTTGAAAACTCCAGAGGTACGCGGAGATCATTGCCTCCAAAGGTGACGATGCCTGACTCCTCGTGAAACTTGATAGGAGTCCCAGGATTCCTGTGGCACGTGGAAAGGGACCCTTGGTCTCCCGCCTCAGCTGGAGAGGCGTCCCAATTGCCCTGCCAAGCCTCGAGGAGAATCCCGAGTTGTCCCTCGCAACTAGGCAGGAGTCCTGACGTCGCTGAACAAACACGTGGGTGGAAGGGCCATCCCCGTCGTAACTCGCGAATATACCCCAGGTTCCCGCCGCAACTCGTGAAAAACCATGAGACTTCCCCCTCGCCGCGAGATGAGGCCCGATTCCCCTGCACTGCGTGCAGAGCAATTTCGTGTTGCACATCACACATGAAAGGAGCCTTGATTTCCTTGATGGCACTCCAGAGAAACCCCAAGAACACTGTTTCAAGGTTGAGGGATCCTGAGGTCACTGTAGCAACACGAAAGAGCTCCGTGGACCAAAAATCAACTCGAGATGAGAGGTTAGTCCCTGGCTTCGACTCCAGAGGAATACCACCTTACCATAAGCACCTCAAGAGGAGGCTTCTCTCAGCTCTAGCTATGTGAGAGGGACCCTGAGTTTGCGGCCTCAAGTGGAATGGAGACCGCGATGCCCTGACTCGAAATAAGGCCGGATATCCCTGCAATGACTTTAATACAGGCTCGTCTTGCATCTCCCAAGACGAAAGGATGTCTGAATCCCCTGTGGAGACCACAGAGAAAAACGTAGTTCCCCACCTCATCGCGACCGGAGGCCTCACATCCTTTGAAAACTCCAGAGGTACGCGGAGATCAGTGCCTCCAAAGGAGACGATGCCTGACTCCTCGAGAAACTTGATAGGAGTCCCAGCATTCCTGTGGCACGTGGAAAGGGACACTTGGTATCCCGCCTCAGCTGGAGAGGCGTCCCAATTGCCCTGCCAAGCCTCGAGGAGATTCCCGAGTTGTCCCTCGCAACTAGGCAGGAGTCCTGACGTCGCTGAACAAACACGTGGGTGGAAGTGCCATCCCCGTCGTAACTCGAGAATATACCCCAGGTTCCCGCCGCAACTCGAGAAAAACCATGAGACTTCCCTCTCGCCACGAGATGAGGCCCGATTTCCCTGCACTGCGTGCAGAGCAATTCCGTGTTGCACATCACACATGAAAGGAGCCTTGATTTCCTTGGTGGCACTCCAGAGAAATCCCAGCAACACTGTTTCAAGGCTAGAGGGATCCTGAGGTCACTGTAGCAACACGAAAGAGCTCCGTGGACCAAAAATCAACTCGAGATGAGAGGTTAGTCCCTGGCTTCGACTCCAGAGGAATACCACCTTACCACAAGCACCTCAAGAGAAGGCTTCTCTCAGCTCTAGCTATGTGAGAGGGACCCTGAGTTTGCGGCCTCAAGTGGAATGGACACCGCGATGCCCTGACTCGAAATAAGGCCGGATATCCCTGCAGTGACTTGAATGCAGGCTCGTCTTGCATCTCCCAAGACGAAAGGATGTCTGAATCCCCTGTGGAGACCACAGAGAATGACCTAGTTCCCAACCTCATCGCAACCGGAGGCCTCACATCCTTTGAAAACTCCAGAGGTACGCGGAGATCAGTGCCTCCAAAGGAGACGATGCCTGACTCCTCGTGAAACTTGATAGGAGTCCCAGGATTCCTGTGGCACGTGGAAACGGACACTTGGTCTCCCGCCTCAGCTGGAGAGGCGTCCCAATTGCCCTGCCAAGCCTCGAGGAGAATCCCGAGTTGTCCCTCGGAACTAGGCAGGAGTCCTGACGTCGCTGAACAAACACGTGGGTGGAAGGGCCATCCCCGTCGTAACTCGAGAATATACCCCAGGTTCCCGCCGCAACTCGAGAAAAACCATGAGACTTCCCCCTCGCCGCGAGATGAGGCCCGATTCCCCTGCACTGCGTGCAGAGCAATTCCGTGTTGCACATCACACATGAAAGGAGCCTTGATTTCCTTGATGGCACTCCAGAGAAACCCCAAGAACACTGTTTCAAGGCTAGAGGGATCCTGAGGTCACTGTAGCAACACGAAAGAGCTCCGTGGACCAAAAATCAACTCGAGATGAGAGGTTAGTCCCTGGCTTCGACTCCAGAGGAATACCACCTTACCACAAGCACCTCAAGAGGAGGCTTCTCTCAGCTCTAGGTATGTGAGAGGGACCCTGAGTTTGCGGCCTCAAGTGGAATGGACACCGCGATTCCCTGACGCGAAATAAGGCCGGATATCCCTGCAGTGACTTGAATGCAGGCTCGTCTTGCATCTCCCAAGACGAAAGGATGTCTCAATCCCCTGTGGAGACCACAGAGAATGACCTAGTTCCCCACCTCATCGCGACCGGAGGCCTCACATCCTTTGAAAACTCCAGAGGTACGCGGAGATCAGTGCCTCCAAAGGTGACGATGCCTGACTCCTCGTGAAACTTGATAGGAGTCCCAGGATTCCTGTGGCACGTGGAAAGGGACCCTTGGTCTCCCGCCTCAGCTGGAGAGGCGTCCCAATTTCCCTGCCAAGCCTCGAGGAGAATCACGAGTTGTCCCTCGCAACTAGGCAGGAGTCCTGACGTCGCTGAACAAACACGTGGGTGGAAGGGCCATCCCCGTCGTAACTCGAGAATATACCCCAGGTTCCCGCCGCAACTCGTGAAAAACCATGAGACTTCCCCCTCGCCGCGAGATGAGGCCCGATTCCCCTGCACTGCGTGCAGAGAAATTTCGTGTTGCACATCACACATGAAAGGAGCCTTGATTTCCTTGATGGCACTCCAGAGAAACCCCAAGAACCCTGTTTCAAGGCTAGAGGGATCCTGAGGTCACTGTAGCAACACGAAAGAGCTCCGTGGACCAAAAATCAACTCGAGATGAGAGGTTAGTCCCTGGCTTCGACTCAAGAGGAATACCACCTTACCACAAGCACCTCAAGAGGAGGCTTCTCTCAGCTCTATGTACGTGAGAGGGACCCTGAGTTTGCGGCCTCAAGTGGAATGGACACCGCGATTCCCTGACGCGAAATAAGGCCGGATATTCCTGCAGTGACTTGAATGCAGGCTCGTCTTGCATCTCCCAAGACGAAAGGATGTCTGAATCCCCTGTGGAGCCCACAGAGAATGACCTAGTTCCCCACCTCATCGCGACCGGAGGCCTCACATCCTTTGAAAACTCCAGAGGTACGCGGAGATCAGTGCCTCCAAAGGAGACGATGCCTGACTCCTCGTGAAACTTGATAGGAGTCCCAGGATTTCTGTGGCACGTGGAAAGGGACCCTTGGTCTCCCGCCTCAGCTGGAGAGGCGTCCCAATTGCCCTGCCAAGCCTCGAGGAGAATCCCGAGTTGTCCCTCGCAACTAGGCAGGAGTCCTAACGTCACTGAACAAACACGTGGGTGGAAGGGCCATCCCCGTCGTAACTCGAGAATATACCCCAGGTTCCCGCCTCAACTCGAGAAAAACCATGAGACTTCCCCCTCGCCGAGAGATGAGGCCCGATTCCCCTGCACTGCGTGCAGAGCAATTCCGTGTTGCACATCACACATGAAAGGAGCCTTGATTTCCTTGATGGCACTCCAGAGAAACCCCAAGAACACTGTTTCAAGGTTGAGGGATCCTGAGGTCACTATAGCAACACGATAGAGCTCCGTGGACCAAAAATCAACTCGAGATGAGAGGTTAGTCCCTGGCTTCGACTCCAGAGGAATACCACCTTACCACAAGCACCTCAAGAGGAGGCTTCTCTCAGCTTTAGGTATGTGAGAGGGACCCTCAGTTTGCGGCCTCAAGTGGAATGGACAACGCGATGCCCTGCCTCGAAATAAGGCCGGATATCCCTGCAGTGACTTGAATGCAGGCTCGTCTTGCATCTCCCAAGACGAAAGGATGTCTGAATCCCCTGTGGAGACCACAGAGAAAGACCTAGTTCCCCACCTCATCGCGACTGGAGGCCTCACATCCTTTGAAAACTCCAGAGGTACGCGGAGATCAGTGCCTCCAAAGGAGACGATGCCTGACTCCTCGTGAAACTTGATAGGAGTTCCAGGATCCCTGTGGCACGTGGAAAGGGATCCTTGGTCTCCCGTCTCAGGTGGAGAGGCGTCCCAATTGCCCTGCCAAGCCTCGAGGAGAATCCCGAGTTGTCCCTCGCAACTAGGCAGGAGTCCTGACGTCGCTGAACAAACACGTGGGTGGAAGGGCCATCCCCGTCGTAACTCGAGAATATACCCCAGATTCCCGCCGCAACTCGAGAAAAAACATGAGACTTCCCCCTCGCCGCGAGAAGAGGCCCGATTCCCCTGCACTGCGTGCAGAGCAATTCCGTGTTGCACATCACACATGAAAGGAGCCTTGATTTCCTTGGTGGCACTCCAGAGAAACCCCAAGAACACTGTTTCAAAGTTGAGGGATCCTGAGGTCACTGTAGCAACACGAAAGAGCTCTGTGGACCAAAAATCAACTCGAGATGAGAGGTTAGTCCCTGGCTTCGACTCCAGAGGAATACCACCTTACCACAAGCACCTCAAGAGGAGGCTTCTCTCAGCTCTAGCTATGTGAGAGGGACCCTGAGTTTGCGGCCTCAAGTGGAATGGAGACTGCGATGCCCTGACTCGAAATAAGGCCGGATATCCCTGCAGTGACTTGAATGCAGGCTCGTCTTGCATCTCCCAAGACGAAAGGATGTCTGAATCCCCTGTGGAGACCACAGAGAAAGACCTAGTTCCCCACCTCATCGCGACCGGAGGCCTCACATCCTTTGAAAACTCCAGAGGTACGCGGAGATCAGTGCCTCCAAAGGAGACGATGCCTGACTCCTCCTGAAACTTGATAGGTGTCCCAGGATTCCTGTGGCACCTGGAAAAGGACCCTTGGTCTCCCGCCTCAGCTGGAGAGGCGTCCCAATTGCCCTGCCAAGCCTCGAGGAGAATCCCGAGTTGTCCCTCGCAACTAGGCAGGAGTCCTGACGTCGCTGAAGAAACACGTGGGTGGAAGGGCCATTCCCGTCGTAACTCGAGAATATACCCCAGGTTCCCGCCGCAACTCGAGAAAAACCATGAGACTTCCCCCTCGCCGTGAGATGAGGCCCGATTCCCCTGCACTGCATGCAGAGCAATTCCGTGTTGCACATCACACATGAAAGGAGCCTTGATTTCCTTGATGGCACTCCAGAGAAACCCCAAGAACACTGTTTCAAGGTTGAGGGATCTCAGGTCACTGTAGCAACATGAAAGAGCTCCGCGGACCAAAAATCAACTCAAGATGAGAGGTTCGTCCCTGGCTTCGACTCCAGAGGAATACCATCTTACCACAAGCACCTCAAGAGGAGGCTTCTCTCAGCTCTAGCTATGGAGATGGACCCTGAGTTTGCGGCCTCAAGTGGAATGGAGACCGCGATGCCCTGACTCGAAATAAGACCGGATATCCCTGCAGTGACTTGAATGCAGGCTCGTCTTGCATCTCCGAAGACGAAAGGATGTCTGAATCCCCTGTGGAGACCACAGAGAAAGACCTAGTTCACCACCTCATCACGACCGGAGGCCTCACATCCTTTGAAAATTCCAGAGGTACGCGGAGATCAGTGCCTCCCAAGGAGACGATGCCTGACTCCTCGTGAAACTTGATAGGAGTCCCAGGATTCCTGTGGCACGTGGAAAGGGACCCTTGGTCTCCCGCCTCAGCTGGAGAGGCGTCCCAATTGCCCTGCCAAGCCTCGAGGAGAATCCCGAGTTGTCCCTCGCAACTAGGCAGGAGTCCTGACTTCGCTGAACAAACACGTGGGTGGAAGGGCCATCCCCGTCGTAACTCGAGAATATACCCCAGGTTCCCGCCGCAACTCGAGAAAAACCATGAGACTTCCCTCTCGCCACGAGATGAGGCCCGATTCCCCTGCACTGCGTGCAGAGCAATTCCGTGTTGCACATCACACATGAAAGGAGCCTTGATTTCCTTGATGGCACTCCAGAGAAACCCCAAGAACACTGTTTCAAGGCTAGAGGGATCCCGAGGTCACTGTAGCAACACGAAAGAGCTCCGTGGACCAAAAATCAACTCGAGATGAGAGGTTAGTCCCTGGCTTTGACTCCAGAGGAATACCACCTTACCACAAGCACCTCAAGAGGAGGCTTCTCTCAGCTCTAGCTATGTGAGAGGGACCCTGAGTTTGCGGCCTCAAGTGGAATGGACACCGCGATGCCCTGACTCGAAATAAGGCCGGATATCCCTGCAGTGACTTGAATGCAGGCTCGTCTTGCATCTCCCAAGACGAAAGGATGTCTGAATCCCCTGTGGAGACCACAGAGAAAGACCTAGTTCCCCACCTCATCGCGACCGGAGGCCTCACATCCTTTGAAAACTCCAGAGGTACGCGGAGATCAGTGCCTCCAAAGGAGACGATGCCTGACTCCTCGTGAAACTTGATAGGAGTCCCAGGATTCCTGTGGCACGTGGAAAGGGACCCTTGGTCTCCCGCCTCAGCTGGAGAGGCGTCCCAATTGTCCTGCCAAGCCTCGAGGAGAATCCCGAGTTGTCCCTCGCAACTAGGCAGGAGTCCTGACGTCGCTGAACAAACACGTGGGTGGAAGGGCCATCCCCGTCGTAACTCGAGAATATACCCCAGGTTCCCGCCGCAACTCGTGAAAAACCATGAGACTTCCCCCTCGCCGCGAGATGAGGCCCGATTCCCCTGCACTGCGTGCAGAGCAATTTCGTGTTGCACATCACACGTGAACGGAGCTTTGATTTCCTTGATGGCACTCCAGAGAAACCCCAAGAACACTGTTTCAAGGTTGAGGGATCCTGAGGTCACTGTAGCAACACGAAAGAGCTCCGTGGACCAAAAATCAACTCGAGATGAGAGGTGAGTCCCTGGCTTCGACTCCAGAGGAATACAACCTTACCACAAGCACCTCAAGAGGAGGCTTCTCTCAGCTCTATGTATGTGAGAGGGACCCTGAGTTTGCGGCCTCAAGTGGAATGGAGACCGCGATGCCCTGACTCGCAATAAGGCCGGATATCCCTGCAGTGACTTGAATGCAGGCTCGTCTTGCATCTCCCAAGACGAAAGGATGTCTGAATCCCCTGTGGAGACCACAGAGAAAGAACTAGTTCCCCACCTCATCGCGACCGGAGGCCTCACATCCTTTGAAAACTCCAGAGGTACGCGGAGATCAGTGCCTCCAAAGGAGACGATGCCTGACTCCTCGTGAAACTTGATAGGAGTCCCAGGATTCCTGTGGCACGTGGAAAGGGACCCTTGGTCTCCCGCCTCAGCTGGAGAGGCGTCCCAATTTCCCTGCCAAGCCTCGAGGAGAATCCCGAGTTGTCCCTCGCAACTAGGCAGGAGTCCTGACGTCGCTGAACAAACACGTGGGTGGAAGGGCCATTCCCGTCGTAACTCGAGAATATACCCCAGGTTCCCGCCGCAACTCGTGAAAAACCATGAGACTTCCCCCTCGCCGCGAGATGAGGCCCGATTCCCCTGCACTGCGTGCAGAGCAATTCCGTGTTGCACATCACACATGAAAGGAGCCTTGATTTCCTTGATGGCACTCCAGAGAAACCCCAAGAACACTGTTTCAAGGTTGAGGGATCCTGAGGTCACTGTAGCAACACGAAAGAGCTCCGTGGACCAAAAATCAACTCGAGATGAGAGGTTAGTCCCTGGCTTCGACTCCAGAGGAATACCACCTTACCACAAGCACCTCAAGAGGAGGCTTCTCTCAGCTCTGTATGTGAGAGGGACCCTGAGTTTGCGGCCTCAAGTGGAATGGAGACCACGATGCCCTGACTCGAAATAAGGCCGGATATCCCTGCAGTGACTTTAATGCAGGCTCGTCTTGCATCTCCCAAGACGAAAGGATGTCTGAATCCCCCGGGGAGAACACAGAGAAAGACGTAGTTCCCCACCTGATCGCGACCGGAGGCCTCACATCCTTTGAAAACTCCAGAGGTACGCGGAGATCAGTGCCTCCAAAGGAGACGATGCCTGACTCCTCGAGAAACTTGATAGGAGTCCCAGGATTCCTGTGGCACTTGGAAAGGGACCCTTGGTCTCCCGCCTCAGCTGGAGAGGCGTCCCAATTGCCCTGCCAAGCCTCGAGGAGAATCCCGAGTTGTCCCTCGCAACTAGGCAGGAGTCCTGACGTCGCTGAACAAACACGTGGGTGGAAGGGCCATCCCCGTGGTAACTCGAGAATATACCCCAGGTTCCCGCCGCAACTCGAGAAAAACCATGAGACTTCCCCCTCGCCGCGAGATGAGGCCCGATTCCCCTGCACTGCGTGCAGAGCAATTCCGTGTTGCACATCACACATGAAAGGAGCCTTGATTTCCTTGATGGCACTCCAGAGAAACCCCAAGAACACTGTGTCAAGGCTAGAGGGATCCTGAGGTCACTGTAGCAACACGAAAGAGCTCCGTGGACCAAAAATCAACTCGAGATGAGAGGTTAGTCCCTGGCTTCGACTCCAGAGGAATACCACCTTACCACAAGCACCTCAAGAGGAGGCTTCTCTCAGCTCTAGGTATGTGAGAGGGACCCTGAGTTTGCGGCCTCAAGTGGAATGGACACCGCGATTCCCTGACGCGAAATAAGGCCGGATATCCCTGCAGTGACTTGAATGCAGGCTCGTCTTGCATCTCCCAAGACGAAAGGATGTCTCAATCCCCTGTGGAGACCACAGAGAATGACCTAGTTCCCCACCTCATCGCGACCGGAGGCCTCACATCCTTTGAAAACTCCAGAGGTACGCGGAGATCAGTGCCTCCAAAGGTGACGATGCCTGACTCCTCGTGAAACTTGATAGGAGTCCCAGGATTCCTGTGGCACGTGGAAAGGGACCCTTGGTCTCCCGCCTCAGCTGGAGAGGCGTCCCAATTTCCCTGCCAAGCCTCGAGGAGAATCACGAGTTGTCCCTCGCAACTAGGCAGGAGTCCTGACGTCGCTGAACAAACACGTGGGTGGAAGGGCCATCCCCGTCGTAACTCGAGAATATACCCCAGGTTCCCGCCGCAACTCGTGAAAAACCATGAGACTTCCCCCTCGCCGCGAGATGAGGCCCGATTCCCCTGCACTGCGTGCAGAGCAATTTCGTGTTGCACATCACACATGAAAGGAGCCTTGATTTCCTTGATGGCACTCCAGAGAAACCCCAAGAACCCTGTTTCAAGGCTAGAGGGATCCTGAGGTCACTGTAGCAACACGAAAGAGCTCCGTGGACCAAAAATCAACTCGAGATGAGAGGTTAGTCCCTGGCTTCGACTCAAGAGGAATACCACCTTACCACAAGCACCTCAAGAGGAGGCTTCTCTCAGCTCTATGTACGTGAGAGGGACCCTGAGTTTGCGGCCTCAAGTGGAATGGACACCGCGATTCCCTGACGCGAAATAAGGCCGGATATTCCTGCAGTGACTTGAATGCAGGCTCGTCTTGCATCTCCCAAGACGAAAGGATGTCTGAATCCCCTGTGGAGCCCACAGAGAATGACCTAGTTCCCCACCTCATCGCGACCGGAGGCCTCACATCCTTTGAAAACTCCAGAGGTACGCGGAGATCAGTGCCTCCAAAGGAGACGATGCCTGACTCCTCGTGAAACTTGATAGGAGTCCCAGGATTTCTGTGGCACGTGGAAAGGGACCCTTGGTCTCCCGCCTCAGCTGGAGAGGCGTCCCAATTGCCCTGCCAAGCCTCGAGGAGAATCCCGAGTTGTCCCTCGCAACTAGGCAGGAGTCCTAACGTCACTGAACAAACACGTGGGTGGAAGGGCCATCCCCGTTGTAACTCGAGAATATACCCCAGGTTCCCGCCTCAACTCGAGAAAAACCATGAGACTTCCCCCTCGCCGAGAGATGAGGCCCGATTCCCCTGCACTGCGTGCAGAGCAATTCCGTGTTGCACATCACACATGAAAGGAGCCTTGATTTCCTTGATGGCACTCCAGAGAAACCCCAAGAACACTGTTTCAAGGTTGAGGGATCCTGAGGTCACTATAGCAACACGATAGAGCTCCGTGGACCAAAAATCAACTCGAGATGAGAGGTTAGTCCCTGGCTTCGACTCCAGAGGAATACCACCTTACCACAAGCACCTCAAGAGGAGGCTTCTCTCAGCTTTAGGTATGTGAGAGGGACCCTCAGTTTGCGGCCTCAAGTGGAATGGACAACGCGATGCCCTGCCTCGAAATAAGGCCGGATATCCCTGCAGTGACTTGAATGCAGGCTCGTCTTGCATCTCCCAAGACGAAAGGATGTCTGAATCCCCTGTGGAGACCACAGAGAAAGACCTAGTTCCCCACCTCATCGCGACTGGAGGCCTCACATCCTTTGAAAACTCCAGAGGTACGCGGAGATCAGTGCCTCCAAAGGAGACGATGCCTGACTCCTCGTGAAACTTGATAGGAGTTCCAGGATCCCTGTGGCACGTGGAAAGGGATCCTTGGTCTCCCGTCTCAGGTGGAGAGGCGTCCCAATTGCCCTGCCAAGCCTCGAGGAGAATCCCGAGTTGTCCCTCGCAACTAGGCAGGAGTCCTGACGTCGCTGAACAAACACGTGGGTGGAAGGGCCATCCCCGTCGTAACTCGAGAATATACCCCAGATTCCCGCCGCAACTCGAGAAAAAACATGAGACTTCCCCCTCGCCGCGAGAAGAGGCCCGATTCCCCTGCACTGCGTGCAGAGCAATTCCGTGTTGCACATCACACATGAAAGGAGCCTTGATTTCCTTGGTGGCACTCCAGAGAAACCCCAATAACACTGTTTCAAAGTTGAGGGATCCTGAGGTCACTGTAGCAACACGAAAGAGCTCTGTGGACCAAAAATCAACTCGAGATGAGAGGTTAGTCCCTGGCTTCGACTCCAGAGGAATACCACCTTACCACAAGCACCTCAAGAGGAGGCTTCTCTCAGCTCTAGCTATGTGAGAGGGACCCTGAGTTTGCGGCCTCAAGTGGAATGGAGACTGCGATGCCCTGACTCGAAATAAGGCCGGATATCCCTGCAGTGACTTGAATGCAGGGTCGTCTTGCATCTCCCAAGACGAAAGGATGTCTGAATCCCCTGTGGAGACCACAGAGAAAGACCTAGTTCCCCACCTCATCGCGACCGGAGGCCTCACATCCTTTGAAAACTCCAGAGGTACGCGGAGATCAGTGCCTCCAAAGGAGACGATGCCTGACTCCTCCTGAAACTTGATAGGTGTCCCAGGATTCCTGTGGCACCTGGAAAAGGACCCTTGGTCTCCCGCCTCAGCTGGAGAGGCGTCCCAATTGCCCTGCCAAGCCTCGAGGAGAATCCCGAGTTGTCCCTCGCAACTAGGCAGGAGTCCTGACTTCGCTGAAGAAACACGTGGGTGGAAGGGCCATTCCCGTCGTAACTCGAGAATATACCCCAGGTTCCCGCCGCAACTCGAGAAAAACCATGAGACTTCCCCCTCGCCGTGAGATGAGGCCCGATTCCCCTGCACTGCATGCAGAGCAATTCCGTGTTGCACATCACACATGAAAGGAGCCTTGATTTCCTTGATGGCACTCCAGAGAAACCCCAAGAACACTGTTTCAAGGTTGAGGGATCTCAGGTCACTGTAGCAACATGAAAGAGCTCCGCGGACCAAAAATCAACTCAAGATGAGAGGTTCGTCCCTGGCTTCGACTCCAGAGGAATACCATCTTACCACAAGCACCTCAAGAGGAGGCTTCTCTCAGCTCTAGCTATGGAGATGGACCCTGAGTTTGCGGCCTCAAGTGGAATGGAGACCGCGATGCCCTGACTCGAAATAAGACCGGATATCCCTGCAGTGACTTGAATGCAGGCTCGTCTTGCATCTCCGAAGACGAAAGGATGTCTGAATCCCCTGTGGAGACCACAGAGAAAGACCTAGTTCACCACCTCATCACGACCGGAGGCCTCACATCCTTTGAAAATTCCAGAGGTACGCGGAGATCAGTGCCTCCCAAGGAGACGATGCCTGACTCCTCGTGAAACTTGATAGGAGTCCCAGGATTCCTGTGGCACGTGGAAAGGGACCCTTGGTCTCCCGCCTCAGCTGGAGAGGCGTCCCAATTGCCCTGCCAAGCCTCGAGGAGAATCCCGAGTTGTCCCTCGCAACTAGGCAGGAGTCCTGACGTCGCTGAACAAACACGTGGGTGGAAGGGCCATCCCCGTCGTAACTCGAGAATATACCCCAGGTTCCCGCCGCAACTCGAGAAAAACCATGAGACTTCCCTCTCGCCACGAGATGAGGCCCGATTCCCCTGCACTGCGTGCAGAGCAATTCCGTGTTGCACATCACACATGAAAGGAGCCTTGATTTCCTTGATGGCACTCCAGAGAAACCCCAAGAACACTGTTTCAAGGCTAGAGGGATCCCGAGGTCACTGTAGCAACACGAAAGAGCTCCGTGGACCAAAAATCAACTCGAGATGAGAGGTTAGTCCCTGGCTTCGACTCCAGAGGAATACCACCTTACCACAAGCACCTCAAGAGGAGGCTTCTCTCAGCTCTAGCTATGTGAGAGGGACCCTGAGTTTGCGGCCTCAAGTGGAATGGACACCGCGATGCCCTGACTCGAAATAAGGCCGGATATCCCTGCAGTGACTTGAATGCAGGCTCGTCTTGCATCTCCCAAGACGAAAGGATGTCTGAATCCCCTGTGGAGACCACAGAGAAAGACCTAGTTCCCCACCTCATCGCGACCGGAGGCCTCACATCCTTTGAAAACTCCAGAGGTACGCGGAGATCAGTGCCTCCAAAGGAGACGATGCCTGACTCCTCGTGAAACTTGATAGGAGTCCCAGGATTCCTGTGGCACGTGGAAAGGGACCCTTGGTCTCCCGCCTCAGCTGGAGAGGCGTCCCAATTGTCCTGCCAAGCCTCGAGGAGAATCCCGAGTTGTCCCTCGCAACTAGGCAGGAGTCCTGACGTCGCTGAACAAACACGTGGGTGGAAGGGCCATCCCCGTCGTAACTCGAGAATATACCCCAGGTTCCCGCCGCAACTCGTGAAAAACCATGAGACTTCCCCCTCGCCGCGAGATGAGGCCCGATTCCCCTGCACTGCGTGCAGAGCAATTTCGTGTTGCACATCACACGTGAAAGGAGCTTTGATTTCCTTGATGGCACTCCAGAGAAACCCCAAGAACACTGTTTCAAGGTTGAGGGATCCTGAGGTCACTGTAGCAACACGAAAGAGCTCCGTGGACCAAAAATCAACTCGAGATGAGAGGTGAGTCCCTGGCTTCGACTCCAGAGGAATACAACCTTACCACAAGCACCTCAAGAGGAGGCTTCTCTCAGCTCTATGTATGTGAGAGGGACCCTGAGTTTGCGGCCTCAAGTGGAATGGAGACCGCGATGCCCTGACTCGCAATAAGGCCGGATATCCCTGCAGTGACTTGAATGCAGGCTCGTCTTGCATCTCCCAAGACGAAAGGATGTCTGAATCCCCTGTGGAGACCACAGAGAAAGAACTAGTTCCCCACCTCATCGCGACCGGAGGCCTCACATCCTTTGAAAACTCCAGAGGTACGCGGAGATCAGTGCCTCCAAAGGAGACGATGCCTGACTCCTCGTGAAACTTGATAGGAGTCCCAGGATTCCTGTGGCACGTGGAAAGGGACCCTTGGTCTCCCGCCTCAGCTGGAGAGGCGTCCCAATTTCCCTGCCAAGCCTCGAGGAGAATCCCGAGTTGTCCCTCGCAACTAGGCAGGAGTCCTGACGTCGCTGAACAAACACGTGGGTGGAAGGGCCATTCCCGTCGTAACTCGAGAATATACCCCAGGTTCCAGCCGCAACTCGTGAAAAACCATGAGACTTCCCCCTCGCCGCGAGATGAGGCCCGATTCCCCTGCACTGCGTGCAGAGCAATTCCGTGTTGCACATCACACATGAAAGGAGCCTTGATTTCCTTGATGGCACTCCAGAGAAACCCCAAGAACACTGTTTCAAGGTTGAGGGATCCTGAGGTCACTGTAGCAACACGAAAGAGCTCCGTGGACCAAAAATCAACTCGAGATGAGAGGTTAGTCCCTGGCTTCGACTCCAGAGGAATACCACCTTACCACAAGCACCTCAAGAGGAGGCTTCTCTCAGCTCTGTATGTGAGAGGGACCCTGAGTTTGCGGCCTCAAGTGGAATGGAGACCACGATGCCCTGACTCGAAATAAGGCCGGATATCCCTGCAGTGACTTTAATGCAGGCTCGTCTTGCATCTCCCAAGACGAAAGGATGTCTGAATCCCCCGGGGAGAACACAGAGAAAGACGTAGTTCCCCACCTCATCGCGACCGGAGGCCTCACATCCTTTGAAAACTCCAGAGGTACGCGGAGATCAGTGCCTCCAAAGGAGACGATGCCTGACTCCTCGAGAAACTTGATAGGAGTCCCAGGATTCCTGTGGCACTTGGAAAGGGACCCTTGGTCTCCCGCCTCAGCTGGAGAGGCGTCCCAATTGCCCTGCCAAGCCTCGAGGAGAATCCCGAGTTGTCCCTCGCAACTAGGCAGGAGTCCTGACGTCGCTGAACAAACACGTGGGTGGAAGGGCCATCCCCGTGGTAACTCGAGAATATACCCCAGGTTCCCGCCGCAACTCGAGAAAAACCATGAGACTTCCCCCTCGCCGCGAGATGAGGCCCGATTCCCCTGCACTGCGTGCAGAGCAATTCCGTGTTGCACATCACACATGAAAGGAGCCTTGATTTCCTTGATGGCACTCCAGAGAAACCCCAAGAACACTGTTTCAAGGCTAGAGGGATCCTCAGTTCACTGTAGCAACACGAAAGAGCTCCGTGGACCAAAAATCAACTCGAGATGAGAGGTTAGTCCCTGGCTTCGACTCCAGAGGAATACCACCTTACCACAAGCATCTCAAGAGGAGGCTTCTCTCAGCTCTAGGTATGTGAGAGGGACCCTGAGTTTGCGGCCTCAAGTGGAATGGACACCGCGATGCCCTGACTCGAAATAAGGCCGGATATCCCTGCAGTGACTTGAATGCAGGCTCGTCTTGCATCTCCCAAGACGAAAGGATGACTGAATCCCCTGTGGAGACCACAGAGAATGACCTAGTTCCCCACCTCATCACGACCGGAGGCCTCACATCCTTTGAAAACTCCAGAGGTACGCGGAGATCATTGCCTCCAAAGGTGACGATGCCTGACTCCTCGTGAAACTTGATAGGAGTCCCAGGATTCCTGTGGCACGTGGAAAGGGACCCTTGGTCTCCCGCCTCAGCTGGAGAGGCGTCCCAATTGCCCTGCCAAGCCTCGAGGAGAATCCCGAGTTGTCCCTCGCAACTAGGCAGGAGTCCTGACGTCGCTGAACAAACACGTGGGTGGAAGGGCCATCCCCGTCGTAACTCGCGAATATACCCCAGGTTCCCGCCGCAACTCGTGAAAAACCATGAGACTTCCCCCTCGCCGCGAGATGAGGCCCGATTCCCCTGCACTGCGTGCAGAGCAATTTCGTGTTGCACATCACACATGAAAGGAGCTTTGATTTCCTTGATGGCACTCCAGAGAAACCCCAAGAACACTGTTTCAAGGTTGAGGGATCCTGAGGTCACTGTAGCAACACGAAAGAGCTCCGTGGACCAAAAATCAACTCGAGATGCGAGGTTAGTCCCTGGCTTCGACTCCAGAGGAATACCACCTTACCACAAGCACCTCAAGAGGAGGCTTCTCTCAGCTCTATGTATGTGAGAGGGACCCTGAGTTTGCGGCCTCAAGTGGAATGGAGACCGCGATGCCCTGACTCACAATAAGGCCGGATATCCCTGCAGTGACTTGAATGCAGGCTCGTCTTGCATCTCCCAAGACGAAAGGATGTCTGAATCCCCTGTGGAGACCACAGAGAAAGAACTAGTTCTCCACCTCATCGCGACCGGAGGCCTCACATCCTTTGAAAACTCCAGAGGTACGCGGAGATCAGTGCCTCCAAAGGAGACGATGCCTGACTCCTCGTGAAACTTGATAGGAGTCCCAGGATTCCTGTGGCACGTGGAAAGGGAACCTTGGTCTCCCACCTCAGCTGGAGAGGCATCCCAATTGCCCTGCCAAGCCTCAAGGAGAATCCCGAGTTGTCCCTCGCAACTAGGCAGGAGTACTGACGTCGCTGAACAAACACGTGGGTGGAAGGGCCATCCCCGTCGTAAATCGAGAATATACCCCAGGTTCCCGCCGCAACTCGAGAAAAACCATGAGACTTCCCCCTCGCCGCGAGATCAGGCCCGATTCCCCTGCACAGCGTGCAGAGCAATTCCGTGTTGCACATCACACATGAAAGGAGCCTTGATTTCCTTGATGGCACTCCAGAGAAACCCCAAGAACACTGTTTCAAGGTTGAGGGATCCTGAGGTCACTGTAGCAACACGAAAGAGCTCCGTGGACCAAAAATCAACTCGAGATGAGAGGTTAGTCCCTGGCTTCGACTCCAGAGGAATACCACCTTACCATAAGCACCTCAAGAGGAGGCTTCTCTCAGCTCTAGCTATGTGAGAGGGACCCTGAGTTTGCGGCCTCAAGTGGAATGGAGACCGCGATGCCCTGACTCGAAATAAGGCCGGATATCCCTGCAGTGACTTTAATACAGGCTCGTCTTGCATCTCCCAAGACGAAAGGATGTCTGAATCCCCTGTGGAGACCACAGAGAAAAACGTAGTTCCCCACCTCATCGCGACCGGAGGCCTCACATCCTTTGAAAACTCCAGAGGTACGCGGAGATCAGTGCCTCCAAAGGAGACGATGCCTGACTCCTCGAGAAACTTGATAGGAGTCCCAGCATTCCTGTGGCACGTGGAAAGGGACCCTTGGTATCCCGCCTCAGCTGGAGAGGCGTCCCAATTGCCCTGCCAAGCCTCGAGGAGATTCCCGAGTTGTCCCTCGCAACTAGGCAGGAGTCCTGACGTCGCTGAACAAACACGTGGGTGGAAGTGCCATCCCCGTCGTAACTCGAGAATATACCCCAGGTTCCCGCCGCAACTCGAGAAAAACCATGAGACTTCCCTCTCGCCACGAGATGAGGCCCGATTTCCCTGCACTGCGTGCAGAGCAATTCCGTGTTGCACATCACACATGAAAGGAGCCTTGATTTCCTTGGTGGCACTCCAGAGAAATCCCAGCAACACTGTTTCAAGGCTAGAGGGATCCTGAGGTCACTGTAGCAACACGAAAGAGCTCC